>NC_139038.1:22775878-23244109 GCF_964662115.1 Mustela nivalis
GCAGCTGTTAGATCATCCAATTTAGACTGAATCTCGGTTAAAGCATTTTTAATTTCAGCCTGATTTCATGTTATTTCTGCACTAAGAGATTTTCTAGTGTCTTTTATCCTTCTTTCAAGCCCAGCTAGTAACCTTATAATCATTATTCCAAATTCCATCTTTGACATTTTATTTACATCCCTATGGATTAGATCTGTGGCAGAGAGTATTTTCTGTTTTTTTGTTGTGAATTCCTCCTCTTATTCATTTTGCCCAGAGAAGAATGGATGAACAAGAGAGCAAAATAAAAAATATCAGCCATGACCCAAACAAAATACACACTAGTGAAATTCAAAGAGGTCAGAAACCAAAAACCAAAGGAAAAAAAATGTGGGGATGGGGGTGCAAAAAGAGAATATAATCTCCCAGGTGGTCAAACCTCCAGGAGGTACTGGGTTGTTAAAAGACACCAAATCCGGGAGGCCTGGGTGGCTCAGTCAGTTAAGCCACTGCCTTTGGCTCAGGCCATGATCCCGGCATCCTGGGATCGAGTTCCCCATTGGGCTCCTTGCTCTGCAGGGAGCCTGCTTCTCTCTCCACTTGTGCATGCATGCGCTCTCGCTCTCTCTCTCTCTCTCTCTCTCTCTCTGGAAAAAAAAAAAAAAGACGAAAAACAAACCCCACAAACACAAAAACAAACAAAAAAACCCCCACCAAATCCCAAAAGTGTAAAATCACCAAAGTTACATATATACAAACATAACACTGAATACAGTGAAAGGAAGCAAAAAATGAAGAATATATCTAAAAAATGTAAATATAGAAAATGAAAATTTAAAAAGACTCAAAAAGGAGGGGCACCTGGGTGGCTCAGTGGGTTAAGCCTCCACCTTCGGCTCAGGTCATGATCTCAGGGTCCTGGGATCGAGCCCCACATCGGGCTCTCTGCTCAGCAGGGGGCCTGCTTCTCCCTTCTCTCTGCCTGCCTCTCTGCCTACTTGTGATCTCTCTCTCTGTCAAATAAAAAAAAAAAGACTTAAAAAAGAAGAGTTGATAAAATAATAAACTAATTGGAATGGAAAAAAGAAAAAAAATGGAAAGGAAAAATTTTAGACTGAAAGATAAATCATGAAAAAACCTTTGAATTCTATTTACTGTTTTCCCTTAGTATTGGAATTTTGCACTCCTGTGTGCTCCTAAACTTGGTGTTCACTTGTTCTTCCAGGTGTTTTCTGGGGAAGGGGCCTGCTGTGCTGATTCTCAGGCATCTCTGCCTGGGGGGAGTTGTACCGCCCCTTGCCAGGGGGCCGCGCTCAGTGTAAACTGCTTCTGGTTGCTCTGTGCCGCTCTTGTTCCCTGAAGCCTTTGTGGGCCACTTTAGAGGATGAAAATAAGAATGCCTGTGCCCTGATTTCCAGCCCCAGAGTGAAAGATCTCGGTCCACTCTTTCAGAACTGTCAGGAATAAGCAACCTTCACTTTTGTGCATGCCAGACTCTGCAGTCTCCTGTGGCTCGTGCCTGCCCCAATCCTCCTGGGAGAAGGCAGAAGGTCACTGCTCTTTCTGTCCTATGCAGGGCCCCCACACAACAGCTGCTGCCCAACCTAGCCACAGTTTGCGGATTATGGCAAACCTTATGGAGACCCCCCTCCTCTGCTCCCCGACCCTATCCAATTTCCCCACTCCAATGTCTGGGAACTCTGCTGGCTTAGACACCCCATGCTTCTGTGACCCCAGGGGTCCTGAGACCACACTGTCCCTCCTTGGATTCTGCCCCACCTCACCGCCTGGGCAAGGACAGCTCTTACTGGAGCAAATTTCTAAAGGTTCTGATTTTATGTTTTAGGGCTACATCACTTTCCTATGGCCGGCTTACACAGGCTCCCACTCTGCACAGAGGATCTTCCCACATACCCCTGCCGATTCATTTCTCAGCACCTCCTACATTGCAAAAAGTGGTCACTTTTCTATCTGTAGAATTCCAACAATTCTTTCCTTATGTCTCAGGTTGAATTCATAGGTGTTCAGAATGATTTGATAGTTATCTAGCTAAATTCAAGGGACCAGATGAAACGAGGTCCTCTACCGGTGCACCATCTTGCCTTCCCCCTCTCAGTTTATTACATTTTAAAAAAAGATTTATTTAGAGAGTGAATGGGGATTGGGGGAGAGAATCCTGAAGCAGACTCTGATAAGCAGTGTCCAACATGGGGCTCGATTCCAGGATCCTGAGATCATGACCTGGACCCAAAGAAAGGGTTGGCAGACTGAGCCACCCAGGTGCCCCTCCATTTGGTTTAAATGTTAAAGACATTTATTAATTCACAAGATATCCAATGAGGGCAGAGCAGGCTCCAGGCCCACAATGACTTGGCATGCTTCTAGGGACCCAGTCTCCTTCCGCTATTTCTCCTTATCCTGAGGCTGGGTCCACTCACAGCTGCCAGAAGACCTTCAGTGTTAATCTGGGCTTCAGTTCCCTGAAACTAAAACTTTGGTTTCTTGTACAGTAGACTGGGGAAAGTTTAGGCTACCACAGTATTTTGCAGGTTGTGTAGACCAGAGTTTAGGCTACTGCCGCATTTTCTAGGTTGTAGCTGTTGTGTTTATTGGTTCCTGGTTTTCCCACTATGACCTGCTTAAGGGATGTGGAAGGACTGGTACCCAATACAGAGCCGGGGGAAAGGCTTACTCATTCATGAGTTTTAGGAAAAATTATTAGCAAACAATCCTGGATCTCCTTTTCTATGGACACAGAACTTGTGGTTGAGCAGAGTTGTCTGGCTCTTGCCAGTGAGGGAATAAATGGTGGCAGGTCTTCTAGGAAAGGTATGAGGTGAGATTCTGTGCTCTGCAGAGTCCTGGGAAAGGAGTTAGGCAAATGAGCAAAGAGAGAAAAATGGCTGCTAGGGTAGGGAAGGGGGTGGATGAGGGGCCGTGTATGCGAGCACCAAGATGGATGGTGAGTCTGCTGAGATTTGTAATGGAGCACGAAATGTGCCTCTGTTGACCATTGGAGGTAGCTGATTGTCCTCCTTGACCTGGTTCCTGAGAAGTGGGCCAGAACCTACTGACCTCACCTCTCCTGCCTCCTTTCCTCCAAGTCTGTAGTAAGCCTTGGATACTGGCAGGATCCTTCCATCTAGCATTTTGTAAGACTGCTAAGGAGAGGGAGAGGAAGACAACCGAAATTCACAGGCACAAGTGACCCCCTCCCGCTCAGTGTCCCCTCATCATCCCAGAGGCCCAAGGTTTTAGGGATTATTTCTTCACAAGAGAGAGTTCCAGTGTTCACTCTCTCCAGTGGCATATGAAAGTGCTCATTTCCCAACATCCTCACCAACACAGTGTATTAGGAGCCTTTTCAGTGTTGTTAATCTGATATGTGAAAAATGGTATCTTTATTTTATATTCCTCTAATTTGGGGGGTAAAGTTCAAAATCATTTTATATGTTTAAGAGTCATTTATGTTTTATTGTGAACTGTCTGTTATGTAAGGGAGTACTTTCTTGACCTTAGTAAAATGATGGTAACACTATTAAGCTCTGCAGCCTCTAGCAAGCAGTGAAAGGACTTGAGATGGGAGGGTGACTCAATCTCACCCAGATTGAGAAATTAGCCAGATGACCCCAAGTGCTTGGGCATGTAGGGAATCCTGGCCCTAAAGATGGAGCCTGTGGGTAGATTCTGTAGGAAATGCAAAGAAAGTTTAAAGTGGTGGTCCCTGACAGTAAGGACATGCACCTTACTTTGAGCTGAGGGTGAACCAGGCTTTAGGAAGATGGGGCCAGGCCTAAGAGGCCTGAACCCTCCCTCCTGGGCTCCTGAGACAGCTTTCCTAACCAGAGGCAGGGACCCACCTTGGAGCCCCAGGACCTGGGTGCCCCAGGCAGCATGTCAGCAGCCTGCCTGCCTTCTTCCTCTGCTGGGCTGGCATCTCCACACTGAAGGCCAAATAGGATGTGGTGAGCATCTTTTAAGTTTTTGTTTCAATATCCAGTCTGTTGTGAATGATATTCTATAACACACAATAAAAATGATTTCCTAGAAACATAAAATGCAAGATAACCTGTAAACTGCAAGCTCAATTTATTAGGAGAATCAATAGACCTAGAACTCCCGTATCACATTGCAGTACATTTCTAAATGCTACTCAAATTTTGTTCTTAAGATAATTACGCTGTAAGCAATAGGACTTAGAACACAGATTTTTTTCTTTCCCCCTCTTTTATTTCCCATCTCCTTTACCCCAGCTCCCCACCCCAGAGCTGAACAAGTCCATTTATTCAGCAACATTTGCTTGTACCTTCCCCTTCAGCAGAGAGTCTGTGAGGCCATTTTATAACCATAGAGGCTTTTACCCACACAGGATAGAGATGAAGGAAACAGGGTAAGAGATAATGGCCTATATTTACTTATTTGCTTCAACATTTATTAGCCCCGTTTCATGATTTGAAAATATTATTTCATCATTATCTTGCCTTTTGAGTTTTATCTGAGTCCTAAGTAGTTTGTACTTGGCCATGAAAAAGCATATTTCAAAGAGGAACATTAAGATCTGATGTTCTGATGTAAAATACTTTCTTTCCTATGTACCAATCATGGGACACTTTAAAGATTTTATTTATTTATTCAGAGGGAGAGCATGAGTGGAAGGGGCAGAGGAAGAGGGAAAAACAGGCTCCCAGCTGAGCAGGGAGCCTGATGTGGGGCTTGATCTCATGACTCTGAGTCCCTGACCTGAGCCAAAGGCAGACGCTTAACTGACTGAGGAATCCAGGTGCTCCACGGGGCATTTTATTTGTAAATCATTAATTCTACCATTAAATCATTAAATAGATTCTACTTACTTTAGTTGCAGCAGCTTTAAATTAAAAAAAAAAATGTGAAAGTCCCTATTTCTCCCATGAGTCCACAGATAAATCGCTGACCCTGAAGAAGAGCAGCAGAATCCTCATTTGCTCTTCTCCTGGGGCGGCTCTGCAGGGACGCTTTCCGACCTCACTGAGGGATAGCTGGTCTCTGTGTCTTTCTCAGGATATTTTCCTTAAGTCCGTTCTGTCAGGTGGCTGATAAAGGCACTTCTACTAAAGACAGAATGTCATTGTAAAGTTCTAAATTTAGGGCTGGGATGGAGACCACCTTCTGGAGATTAAAGATAAATGAACATTTGACATCTTCCTTCCCGAATTGTTTCATTTGTGAAGGTGCCCCTCTGGTTCAAAATGTTAAAAATATATTTGGAGGGAATGCAGTGACTGCCTGTGTCATGCCCCTGTTCCCAGCCTGTTGCCGCTGTCAGCCACGTACTTGATGTCACCAGGGCCCTGGTGAAGGATGGGTCCCTGGCTTCTCATCCTTTGCTGTTACAAACAGGGCTTTTGATAAAAACCCTTGTAGACGTGTCCTCTGCACATGTGAAAGACCCTGCCAGTGGGATTGTGAGCCCCAGAGCCCCTGTGTCTGCCATATTGACGATCACAAAGATTTTATTGTCATTGTGACAGTGTCTACAGTACAGTTTGGAGATGTGCAAGGCTGGGTGATAGTGATATGACACAAAGGCCTTTCATAGCTATTCCCTGATTTGATCTCTCACCCGCTCTTTTAACAAGTAAGAACAGGTATAACCACGCTCACTCACAGGAAAGGAGACGGGTCCAGTTTGTGGCAGAACAAGGACCAAATGGACTGAAGCTCCCACAAGAAAAAGCTAGGTGCTTTTCCACAGTGGGCCAGGTCAGTTTTATGACCTGCAAGGATTTCTCTCTGGGTTGGTGGCCAGGGCTTTGGCCTAGGCCATTTCCTGGGGGGAGTGGATGGCAGGGAGACTAATTTCCTGAGACACACCTTCAATTTCACCAGAGATGTGCTGAAGAAAGAACTTTACATGGCAATGACATGGACTTTGCTGATGTCAACTGGACAGAGCAAGACATCAGCAGACTCTCCAGATGAGATCCTAACACTGGAGGCAGAAAGTGATATACTAGAACTTGTCCCAGTCTTCATCCCAGGGACCAAACAGAGACTTCATCCCAGGGACACAAATACAGTCTGGAAACTGAAGAGCACCAGGGACAGAACAGCACTGAATGAGGGGGTTGGATGACATCAGCTTGGCATGATGCTATTGCAGAATGCCCATCAGGAGAAACTGGCAGAAGTCAATGAGAGACCCTGCGGGCAACTAATTGAGTATCAAAAACGGGTGGAAGACCTGCAAAACCAAGACTCTGCTGGGAACGTGAAAGATGACTTCTTTCAAGAAAGGGAAACTGAGCTCAGAAGGTTGAAGCAACAACTTGCAGAGATGCAGCAGCTGAAGGACAGTTTAAACAATGTTGCTTCTTATCACAGAGCTAAACACCAAAAGTTGCTTTTGGAGCTCCAAGATGTAAGACATCAGCTGGAAAAATCTATTCTATGGAACAATGAAGATTCTCTGGAGAACAACATTGCTGTGAGGGCTTTACAAATAGGGAAAGGAGAGTTACTAGCAAAATTGTGTGGGCCCGAAAAGAAGCTGTTGGAAGAGACAAACAAGTCTGAGTGAAGTCTCAAAGAATGGTCACCGGTAGAGCATGCGCATTTCATTCAACTCGGTCAAGAGAAAGACCTGGAAATACCACACCTCCAAAAGAGGAACAGATGGATGCCGACCATCAAGAAATGAAGAAACTGCTGTCCTCTGCTTTGGAGGAGCAGAAGCAATTGACACAATGCGTCAGAGAGCAAGACGTGTACATTGAAGAGCTTAGAGAAAGGCCAGAGTTTCAGGAGGAATTCGGTAAATCGACTGGAACCTTAAGAAGCAATGACATTTTACAGCCATCCACGGAGGACAAAGATATGTGTCCCCCATTCAGGACAGATAAAAATCCCCATGCAAATGCAGACCTGGAGTGGCTAAGACAACAGAGTCTCACTGTCCCTGGGGTTGACCCTAAAATCCTAGTTGAGATTGTTGAACTCGAGTGTGAGGTATTTCAACTCAAGGAGTTAAAATATGATCTTGGGGTGCCTGGGTGGCTTCATCTTCCTACCGACAGGAGATGAATGTTAAACATGCTCAGCTCCCTTCAGTAAAAGACGAGCAGATTCAGAATTTGCAAGATGTGATAGAACAGATGAAAGCCTGGTTGCCTGACAAAAATCCTCCCGTGAACAAAGACCTGGAGCACCTGAAACAACAGAGTCACACTGTCCCTGTGGTTGACCTAAAATCCTAGGCAAGACTGTAGAACTAGAGTGTGAGGTCTTTCAACTCAATGAGTTAAAAGATGCCCTTGAGGGGGAAATAAAAGAGCAACAGATCATTGACAACCAGCAGCAGGGGAAGAGAGCACTGCTTCAGTCCTTACAGGAGCAGAAGCAGAAAGTGGGTCATGTTCAACACCAGCAGGAGTAGAGGAGTACTGAGGAGTGATCAGCTCTTTTCAGCAAAAGACAAGGAGATTCAGAATTTGTAAGGTACGACAGAACAGATGAAATCCATTGCCTGACAAAAGCTACACATTCCAACAGAACACTGTGATGATGTTGAAGTGACAAGTCGGCCTCTTACTAGAGAGAATGGAAGTGAAAAACCATGATTTATTATTAAAAAGAGGAAGAAGTTTAGGGCACCTGGGTGGCTCAGTTGATTAAGCCTCTGCCTTCAGCTCAGGTCATGATCTCAGGGTTCTGGGATTGAGCCCCACATCAGGCTCTCTGCTCAGTGGGGAGCCTGCTTCCTCCTCTCTCTGCCTGCCTCTCTGCCTACTTGTGATCTCTCTCTGTGTCAAATAAATACAATCCTTAAAAAAAAGAGGAGGAGAATGAAGTTTAACTCACTTTTTAAAAGTGATCAAGGAGCAAGAAGTCATTGAATGCACACCTACAGGAAACATAACTGTGGGTTCAGAAATATATCAATTAAAGCAACTGTAAGTATAACTAGCTTTATGGGAACGAGAAGTAGTGGAAGGAGCTTAAATCCCAAGACACTGTGGGCACTGGAGTCTGCTCTACCTCTCAATGAGTATCTTGTGAGTTAATAAATGTCTTTACCATTTAAACCAAATGGAGGGGCACCTGGTAGGCTCATCATCTGAGAGGCCAACACTTAGTTTCTGCCCAGGTCATGACCTCGGGGTCCTGGGACGGAGCTCTGCATCAGGCTCCTTCTTAGTGAGGGGGCTGTTCCAGGATTCTCTCTCCTTCTGCCCCTCTCCCCTACTCCCTCTCAAATAAATAAATCTTTAAAAAAAAAATAAATGGGGCGCCTGGGTGGCTCAGTGGTTTAGGCCTCTGCCTTCAGCTCAGGTCATGATCTCAGGGTCCTGGGATAGAGCCCCGCATTGGGTTCTCTGCTCAGTGGGGAGCGTGCTTCCCCTTCCTCTTCCCCTCTCTCTGCCTGCCTTCTGCCTGCTTGTGATCTCTGTCTATCAAATAAATAAATAATCTTTAAAAAAAAATTAAACCAAATGGAGTTGGTCTTCTGTTACTTACACCCTGAAGGAACCTAAGTGATATTCTAAGTGTATTAACTCATTTCCATTTCCTTGATGAGTAAAGCTCAAAGCAGGAGGGTGTGTGTGTGTATGTGTGTGTGATGTCACCCAGCCCAGTTCTGAGCTCACAGAAGCAGACAGATATCATATCTTCTCTTCATATCCACTGACAAAGCTTACTGCTGCCTTGACTGCAGTCGGCGCTATTGCTGTACAAACATGTCCCCCCACCTCGTCCATGTTTCCATATCCGCAGACTCCTGTAAAAAAGCACATACCGTTGGTGACTCAAGGCAGCAACTCAACACAGAAACACACCAAGGGACAAAATTACCTACAAGCCCAGATTGTCCAAGGAAAACTGACCCACAGAGTTTTAAAAGAGTAAACAGGATCCGTTGTCTAAAACAGGGCTTTTCAAACAAAGAATTGCTACCCATCCATGTTAGAAGATCACTGTGACAGAACAGGTGAACCAATCAAAACCCTCAAAGCTTTAGAACTATAATTCCAGACTCCTGATACGTCAATAATAAATCTGAGTAGCATGTTCAAAAAAAAAAAAATCAATGTGGTTAATAAACTAAAAGGAGTTAGACCCAGAAACATCTTAAGTGTTACCCAGAGCACATGACCTCATTTCCCTTTGCTTGATGAGTAAGCTGAAAGGGGCAGGGTGTGTGTGCATGTGCCTGTGTATGCACATGTGTGTGCAGGTTGTGTGCGTGTGTGTGTGTGTGAGATATCACCACACTAGGTCTGAGTTCCCAGAAGCAGAGAGCCTGGAGCCTTTATAAAGCCCTGATTTGGAAAGCAATAATGAGTTTCAGGAGAAACTAAAAAAGAGGAACCTGAACATGCTTTCCTGGAGAGAAATTACTAAAGTCATCATAAAGGAATATATAAAGGAAGAATTTTCTCCCCCTCGCTCCAGTAACAGAACAAAAGAAGGGAAGAATTGCTACTGTGCCAGGGCATCGTCACCACTGGTTCCACCATCCTATGAGAAGGCACCATTTAGTGAAAAGGGTGAAAAATCATGCCATCAGCCATTCAAAAAGGCCTCACTGAAGCAAAGTGAGCAGGAGACTTAGATGCCTTACATTTTAATTTCCCAGTTATTGTTAGAGATCATGTCACTCCAGGACATGATCCCAACAACCCTCATGGTATCTATGAGGCATTTCCCTTCAAGTTATTCAAGGAATTAAAATAGGCAGTACAAAACTATGGAGTCAATTCCCCATATACAACGGGAATCATTCAAGGCATCTGAGAAGAAAATCAACCTATTCCGATTGATGGGTTATTACTAGCAAAACCTGTCTTATCCTCAAGTGAGTTTTTACAGTTTAACATGGTAGCAAGATCATGCAGAAACAGCAGCTGCCCATAACACAGCTAATAATGTTCCTGTTTCCATGGAGCAGCTCATGGGTGTTGGGCCATGGGCCTGGGTGCAAGATCAAGTACTAATGAGTGATCAAGCTATTGAGCAGCTCTGGCGTTGTTTGAGAGCCTGGGAGAGAACAGAATCCCAAGGAGAGAAGTGTTCTTCTTTTCAAAAGGTGGTACAGGGTCCTAAAGAACCCTATACTGATTTTATTGTGGGGTTACAAGAAGCTATTAAAAGATAAATTAATCTCAAAGCTGCTGATACAATTCTTCAGCTACTGGCATATGAAAATGCCAAGGCTGATTGTAAAAAGCTGATTGAACCCTTTAAAGGCAAGGAAACATTAACAGACCATATTAAGCTATGCCAAGGAGTAGGAATAGAGACCTATAAAGCTGTTTTGTTAGCTCTAGCAATGGCTGCTCTGACCACAGGAAAATTTAAAGGACAATATTTCAACTGTGAGCAGACACAGCATTCTAAAGCTCAACATAGGCAACAAGGAAAATTCTCCCTGTGAAATGCAAGACATGAGCCACCAGGTCTCTGTCCTAAATGTAAAGAAGGAATTCATTGGGCCAATCAATGTTATTCCAAATTCCACAAGGATGAATCCCCCCTTCAGGGAAACTTACTTTGGGGCAAGCCTTCAGCTCCACAAAACAAGGGGGGCCAATTCTCCCTTAGCACCCAGCTTTCAGACAAAGGTACCATTTTAAATTTATGTAGTGCCGGATTAGATATCCCCATTCCCAAAGATCATCTCTTAATGCCTGCCCAGCTTCCCACTAAAATTCCAAATAATTTTTGGCCCTTTACTGAAGGGAACCACTGGGTTACTTTTGGGACAATCTGGCCTCACCTCAAAGGGAGTATTAGTCCACACCGGCATTATGGATTCAGACTACACCAGTGAAATTACAGTGACAATAACTACTGAGCTCCATACTGTTTCCAAAAAGGGGACTGCACTGCCCAGTTCCTACTTTTACCCTATTTCCAGGGTCAATTTAAAAACATGGAAAGACAAAGAGGCGACCGATGGAATGGGAAAATATATTTGCAAATGACACTACAAAGGACTGATCTCCAAGATCTATAAAGAACTCCTCAAACTCAACACTCAAAAAAACAGATAATCACATCAAAAAATGGGCAGAAGACATGAACAGACACTTCTACAAAGAAGACATGCAAATGGCTAACAGACACATGAAAAAATGTTCATCATCATTAGCCATCAGGGAGATTCAGATCAAAACTACATTGAGATACCACCTTACACCAATTAGAATGGCCCAAATTAATAAGACAGTAAACAAGCATTGGAGAGGATGTGGAGAAAGGGGAACTCTCTTATATGGTTGGGGGGAATGCAAATTGGTACAGCCACTTTGGAAAACAGTGTGGAGATTCCTTAAGAAATTAAAAACAGAGCTATCCTATGGCCCTGCAACTGCACTACTGGGTATTTACCCCAAAGATACAGAGGTAGGAAAAAGAAGGGCCATCTCTACCCCAGTGTTCACAGCAGCAATGACCATAGTTGCCAAACTGTGGAAAGATCCAAGATACCCTTCAAAAGACAAATGGATAAAGAAGATATGGTCCATATATACAATGGAGTATTATGCCTCCATCAGAAAGGATGAACGAATACCCAACTTTTGTATCAACATGGATGGGACTGGAGGAGATTATGCTGAGTGAAATACGTTAAGCAGAGAGTCCATCATATGGTTTCACTTACTTGTGGAGCATAAGGAATAACAGGGAGGACATTGGGTGAAGGACAGGAGAAGTGATTTGTGGGAAATCAGAGGGGGAGATGAACCATGCGAGACTGTGGACTCTGAGAAACAAATTGAGGGACTGGGAGGGAAGGGGGGGTAGGGGGTTGGGAGAGCCTGGTGGTGGGTATTAAGGAGGGCACATATTGCATGGAGCACTGGGTGTGGTCCATAAACAATCTTGGGACACTGAAAAAAAAATTAAAAAAAAATAATAAAAACATGGAAAGAAACTCTACTGGGTTTGGAAGCACTGGAAAACCGGGGCATATTTCATTGAGAAAATTTATATAAACTGATCTGCCATGTTAAAATACAAGGAAAAGAATTTTCGGGTCTCACTGATACTGGAGCTGATGTCTCAGTCATAAGCTTGTTACATTGGCTTATTATCTATGATTATCCAGAATCATAGAATGGGCTTTTGTTCCAAATAATACTGTTAAAACACTCACTACCTATATAGACTGTATTGGGAGCATTATTCAGTTGGGAAGAACAGGAACTTGTCAAATACAGGGATATGATCCAAAGGTTATTGTTCTGCCTTTACATAAAATACAAACTGAAACAGCATTCCAGAATAATTTAAATTGGCAAATTGCTCTCAGTGCTTTTACTGGAAGCTCATCCCCTCATGACCCCTCTTTACCTATTCATTTCTAAAGCACACTGCTTTTGTGCTTCCTAAAATTACCTCTAAAAATCCAGGAACAGATGATCCTACTCACTGTTCTGATGGCTCTGTCAAAGGCAAACCCTGTTATTATGGTCCTACCTCAAAAATCCTATCTACTACTGGTCTCAGCACAGAAGTCACAATTAATGGCAGTTACTATGTGATTTCAAGATGTTTCTCCTGCATTTAATTTGTTACCTGATTCTTTATATACAGTGTATGTTTTACAGCATATGCAAACTGCTGCTATTTCTACATCTGATGTACTATGCCGGCCCTCATCACGGTAGCCATAAGTCTTCCTGGATGTTATGCACAAATAGATAACTTTACTTATTGGGCGTATATACCTAATCCTCCCCTGCTCCGTCCAGCAGAGTGGGGAGAAGATACAACAGCAATTTATTTGAATGCCTCAAAATGGGTACCTGGAATATTGGATCCCAGATTGCCATCATTGCCCCAAGAGGAGGGCACAAACATTAATCTTACCTTGGGATATCAAAATAGACCAATATTTATCAGTTCTCACTCCAGTTCGCTAATCCCTGATGATCAAAGATGGTTGGTGGCTTCTCCTGTTAATAATAGTTTGACCTCAGGTGCCGGGTGGCTCAGTGGGTTGAGCCTCTGCTTTTGGCTCAGGTCATGATCTCAGAATACTGGGATCGAGCCCCATGTTGGGCGTTCTGCTTAGTAGGGAGCTTTCTTCCCCCTCTCTCTCTGCCTGCCTCTGCCTACTTGTGATCTCTCTCTGTCAAATAAATAAATAAAATTCTTAAAAAAATAATAGTCTGACTGCAGTTCAGTTACATTTACTTTCTAATAAAATGTTCCATGCCAATGAATATCAGGGTGCTAGCTATAGCACAGCAGTACCCCCTAGTCCCAAAAACAAACTGACACAGATGTGATCCCATAAGGGAATTCGCCCCTTGTGGGAGGATTGTCAAGCTTCTCACCCAAGTGTCCTTATTGATTCCTATGAAATTGTGTGTCACTGGTCCCCTAAGGGGATGGCAGCCACAACTTGCACTGGGAGACACTGCTCTTCTCACTGGAACTTAAAAAGGCAGTTTCTAATTACCTTACCTTACCACAAACCTCTACTTGGGGAAATGCACCTCTGGCCTGTCATGGGCAAGGACTTTCGGGGCCATCCCCTTTTGTTGATTGTCATAAAAGACAAAAAAATTTATGGAAAGTCACCACCACTTTAAATCGCTTAGCTAAGAGTCTGGAATAGCTCTTACATTTATCAGTCCAATCATCATGCATTCACCTTTCCCTGATGAGAGAAGAATGGGTAAGGGCACATATGAGAGATCCCTATGTTTTTGTTATTCGAGAAATGACTTTTGATCAGAACGCTAGAGAAATAAAGTGTCCCAAATGTAAAATGGTCAACTGCACGAATGAGAATGTTTACACAGACAATTCTATTATTCTCATAGCTAGAAGAATAGGCATTTGGTTGGCAATGAAACACCACCATGTTTGGGAAAGCACTCCAGATATGCAAATACTTTGAACAGTTTTTTGTTTTTGCTTTTAAAGATGTTATTAATTTGACAGAGACACAGCGAGAGAGGGAACACAAGCATGGGGAGTGGGAGAGGGAGAAGCAAGCTTCCTGCCAAGCAGGGAGCCTAAGGCAGGGCTTGATCCCAGGACCGTGGGATCATGACATGACCCAAAGGCAGATGCCCAATGACTGAACCACCCAGGTGCCCCAACTTTTAACAGTTTTGAAGGACAGGGTCCACAGAACAAAAAGATTTCTTGGGCTGCTTATAGCACCTATTTTAGGAATAAATAGCCATTACTGCTATGGCTACGACTGCTGGAATGGCCTTGCATTAGACTGTACAAACCGCTCAATTTGTGCAAAAAATGGCATGAGAATGCTAGCAAAGCTTGGAATCAATAAACAGTCATAGATCGAAGATTAAATGAAAGAGTTTCTAACTTAGAATCAGCTGTGATATATATACATATAGATGACCTTTAAAATATAAAGCTTAGGCTCCCCTTTTGTGATTGGAAAGTTCCTTCCTTCAGTGTTACTCCCTACGCCTGTAATGAATCAGAAATATTGTGAAACAAGGCTCACCCTCATATTACTAGTCATTATGGAGATCATTTAACTTTGGGATATTAAACAGCTTCAAGATAACTATTCAAGGCTTCAAAGTATAGGGATAGAGGGAACATTTCTGAACTTCATCAAATCTATCTATGAAAGACCCACAGCAAGTATCATCCTCAATGGGAAGAAGCTTGCGTCCTTCCCGTTGAGATCAGGAACACGACAAAGACGCCCACTCTCACCACTCTTGTTCAATATAGTATTAGAAGTCCTAGCAACAGCAATCAGACAACAAAGAGAAATAAAAGGTATCCAAATTGGTAATGAAGAAGTCAAACTCTCTCTCTTTGCAGATGACATGATTCTTTCTATGTAAAACCCAAAAGACTCCACCCCCAAACTACTAGAACTCATACAGCAATTCAGCAACGTGGCAGGATACCAAGTCAATGTACAGAAATCAGTGGCTTTCTTATATACTAACAATGAAAATACAGAAAGGGAAATTAGAGAATCAATTCCATTTACTATAGCACCAAGAACCATAAGATACCTGGGAATAAACCTAACCAAAGAGGTAAAGGATCTGTATTCGAGGAAGTACAGAACACTCATGAAAGAAATTGAAGAAGACACAAAAAGATGGAAGACCATTCCATGCTCTTGGATCGGAAGAATAAACATTGTTAAAATGTCTATACTGCCTAGAGCAATCTATACTTTTAATGCTATTCTGATCAAAATTCCACCAGTATTCTTCAAAGAGCTGGAGCAAATAATCCTAAAATTTGTATGGAATCAGAAGAGACCCTGAATCACTAAGGAAATGTTGAAAAACAAAAATAAAACTGGGGGCATCACGTTACCTGATTTCAAGCTTTACTACAAAGCTGTGATCACCAAGACAGCATGGTACTGGCATAAAAACAGACACAGACCAGTGGAACAGAGTAGAGAGCCCAGATATGGACCCTCAACTCTACAGTCAATTAATCTTCGACAAAATAGGAAAAAATATACAGTGGAAAAAAGACAGTCTCTTCAATAAATGGTGCTGGGAAAACTGGGCAGCTAAATGTAGAAGAATGAAACTCGACCATTCTCTTACACCATACACAAAGATAAACTCAAAATGGATAAAAGACCTCAATGTGAGACAGGAATCCATCAGAATCCTAGAGGAGAACATAGGCAGTAACCTCTTCGATATCAGTCACAGCAACTTCTTTCAAGATATGTCTCCAAAGGCAAAGGAAACAAAAGCGATGATGAACTTTTGGGACTTCATCAAAATCAAAAGCTTGGGGGCGCCTGGGTGGCTCAGTGGGTTAAGCTGCTGCCTTCGGCTCAGGTCATGATCTCAGGGTCCTGGGATCGAGTCCCGCATCGGGCTCTCTGCTCAGCAGGGAGCCTGCTTCCTCCTCTCTCTCTCTCTGCCTGCCTCTCTGCCTACTTGTGATCTCTCTCTGTCAAATAAATAAATAAATAAATAAAAATTAAAAAAAAAAATAAAAAGCTTCTGCACAGCAAAGGAAACAGTCAAGAAAACAAAGAGGCAACCCACGGAATGGGAGAAGATATTTGCAAATGACAGTACAGACAAAAGGTTGATATCCAGGATCTATAATGAACTCCTCAAACTCAACACACACAAAACAGACAATCATATCCAAAAATGGGCAGAAGATATGGACAGACACTTCTCCAATAAAGACATACAAATGGCTATCAGACACATGAAAAAATGTTCATCATCACTAGCCATCAGGGAGATTCAAATTAAAACTACATTGAGATATCACCTTACACCAGTTAGAATGGCCAAAATTAGCAAGACAGGAAACAACATGTGTTGGTGGGGATGTGGAGAAAGGGGAACCCTCTTACACTGTTGGTGGGAATGCAAGTTGCTGCAGCCTCTTTGGAGAACACTGTGGAGATTCCTCAAGAAATTAAAAATAGAGCTTCCCTATGACCCTGCCATTGCACGCCTGGGTATTTACCCCAAAGACACAAATGGAGTGAAAAGAAGGGCCATCTGTACCCCAATGTTTATAGCAGCAATGGCCACGGTCACCAAACTGTGGAAAGAACCAAGATGTCCTTCAACGGATGAATGGATAAGGAAGATGTGGTCCATATACACTATGGAGTATGGCTCCATCAGAAAGGATGAATACCCAACTTTTGTAGCAACATGGACGGGACTGGAAGAGATTATGCTGAGTGAAATCAGTCAAGCAGAGAGAGTCAATTATTATATGGTTTCACTTATTTGTGGAGCATAACAAAAAGCATGGAGGACATGGGGAGTTAGAGAGAAGGGGGTTGGGGTAAATTGGAAGGGGAGGTGAATCATGAGAGACTATGGACTCCGAAAAACAATCTGAGGGGTTTGAAGTGGAGGGTGGGTGGGAGGTCGGGGTACCAGGTGGTGGGTATTATAGAGGGCACAGATTGCATGGAGCACTGGGTGTGGTGAAAAAAATAATGATACTGTTATGCTGAAAATAAATAAATTTAAAAAAAATAACTATTCAAGGCATCCTCGCTCATCATTACAGTCAGTTCCAGTAGTGAGTTTTGCTTGAAAGGATTAATGATATTCTGTATGATCTAAACCCTTTTGCTTGGATCAAACCTAGGATGCTTTGCATCCTAGGTGGAATGATTATTCTTTTTACTGCTATTACCTTTTAATGCTTAGTCCTCACATGGACATGTAAATCCTTCCAACAACTAATGGATCAAGAAGTTGCAAGCAGAAACGACTCCTACTTCTACATAAACAAAAAGGGGGAATGTAATATAACTGTCCCTGAGAATAATAAAGTGCTTAAAATAGAAGTGATGAGAAACTGTACTGGTCACGCAAGCATACTTAATGATGACCGTGAGAAAAACACGTCCTAGCAGCAGGCCTCTGGTGAAAGGATGATACAGGTCCTTGAAGCTGAGCAGCTGGGGGTGCTCTACCCACTCAGGGTAGGACATGGCCTGCTTCCCTTTTTCGTTGCCTCGCCTGCCCCAGAGAAAGCCTCCTGTTAGAATAGTCCCTGTAAGTGCACTTGCTCAACTACAAATTCCCTGCTGCTTGGTCAGGCACCCCCTACTCTTCTGTTTACCTGTAAGACTTGTGATCAACATATGACTCATACTCCTTCTTGCTTACCTACAAGACCTATGACTAATATATAACCTTCTTCTTCTCATTTGTTCGTTGTTCTAGCTCATAAACACGGAACTAGGGACTAGGGAGTTTCTTCAAGCCGACAGTCCCTTCAACTGTTGTGGACCTGCTGCCCCCCTCTTACAGCTGACTTGTTTGTGTCTCCTTCTCCTCCTGTGCGCTGGTGGGAAATGGCAGCAAAGAAAGACACACAGAGCAGGGGCACTGAAAGAGAGATGGACGCCGAGATGCTCAGATCCCCACATGGGGAAACAGGGACCCAGAGACAGAAAGAACAGAGCTGAGGCCTGAGAAGGCAGTGGGGGAGGGAGGGTTTGGGGGGGGCAAGAGTCTCCCCGTCTCCCTAGGAGATCCACATTCTTCTCAGTTTGGTGTTCTTTCTACTCAACTACTTCCCTGATAGAGAATGACATAAGAAAAAATGTCCCTCTGGAAGAAACCTGTGCCAAAATTCTTGAGGGCCAGATAAGCAGCACTTGTTTGGGATTTCTTGCATTAGCAATTCTAAGAATAACCGTTGCGGCACTCACAATAATGCATATTTGATTTCCCCCACGCTCGCCCTCACAGAGTATAATGTTTCTATACAGTTAGTTTTTTTGTGATTCCTTTGTTTCAAATACTTTCTTTCTGTCCCTGTTAAGAGTTTATCTTTGAATTATCATAGCGGCAATGATGAGCGAAATGTCAACCTAGAGAGGCCAAATGAGTTGCTCCCATCACTCAGCAATGCCATGGCTGTAGCCCGTTACCCTAGTGGTTCTCCACCAGACAGGGCACTTCGCCTGACAGGGGCCCTTAGGAAATGTGGGAAGCGCCTGGGGCTGTCATAGTGACCAAGGGAGCACCACTCACAGCTGGAGGAGCCAACTGCACAAGCCATCTGCAACGTTCACAATTTCTGCGGGCCCAGATGCCTCTAGTGACCCACTGAGAAATACCACATAAGGCCCAATGAAGCCACAGAGAGATGTTCTGGGGAAACCGAGGCTGGGCTCAAGGGTTATTTCCATCCAGAGAAGATATTCAATTAATAAAAAAAAACTTATTTTACATATATAACAGACAAGTAACATATATGAATTTATTCTTATTCTAAAGAGAGTCGACAAAAACTGTCACATTTATCTTCTCTATATCAAATTTGAATCCCAGCCTTACTCCATCAGCCAGGCAGGAATACTCGATTCCGGCCATTATCACTCTCACTCTCCAGGACGAGCAAAAGGCCTCAAAGTTAGAAAGAACAGAATACTCTGGGAGCCGTTTTGCTTTCTGAAGGCAGGCAGGTCTACTCTGATGGGTCCTGCTTGGCCATGGGAGCCCCAAAGAATGTGAAGCCCAGTGTCTAAGAATACTTCTTGTGGGTGCACCTTAACAATCCACAGAGATCCTGACACCCCAAAGTTTGGGAAGGAGCTGGTCTCACATCCCAACGTCTCACAGAACCTGCCCACCTTCCTAGACTCAGGATTCCCTAAGGCATCTTTTCCTGCCTTATAACATCTCTGATATTACGAGGCATCTCATTAATGCTGGTATCATCGCATAGCTTTTGGTCAATGACATTCAAGACCTTGGTATCATTTCCTGTGCATGGCCAGATTTGGTTCTTACTCCAGGTGGCATGACTGGACACTCAGAACTCCCTGACCTTTCTGTCAACAAACCACTGAGGACCATCGAGGGAGGACAATGAATGTTAGTTCTTATGTGAAAACATTTTACTGCAACATCCTGATAAGATCAAGAAAATGTCAGCAGCAAAATTTGCAGGATTTTCTTAGGGGGAAAAAAAAAAAGATTGTACTAGTTTATTTACTTGAGAGAGAGAGAGCGAAAGCGAAGAGGGAGAGCGAGAGGGTGAAGTTGACTCCCTGCTGAGATGAGAGCCTCATGTGGGGCTCGATCCCAGGACTCTGAGATTATGACCTGAGCCAAAGGCAGATGCTTCAGTGACTGAGCAAGAATTGTCTTTCCTTTTTTTAATGTAATATTTCATTTATTTAATTCACTGAAACAGGTGAGCAAGCAGGGTGAGTTAAAGGCAGAGAGAGAGGGAGAGGTAGGTCCCAGAGGAGCGGGGGAGCCAGATGCGGGGCCCAACCCGTCACCCTGGGATCACAACACAAGCCAAGGCAAACACCCAACCCATGGAGCCGCCCAGGCTCCCTGCCCTATAGAATTTTCTTAAAAGAAAACCCCAGGGACACTGCTGGGAGGACTCTTCTGGGAAATGCCACCTCACCACCACTGAACAGCACAGAGGCTGACGCTGCGTGGATAAAGCAGACACTGCCCACCACAGACGACTCAGAGTTGAAAACGGATTCAGAGGCATTACACTTTGAATGTGAAGAGGTTTGAGGACTACTCTCAAGAATTTCTTTTGCTTACATCTTCTTTTTCATATGTCCATAAGACTGATATGTGTTGAAATCTAGGTCTCAAAGGGACTGGCAGACTCCTCTCGTGAGTCTGAAATTGAAAGTTGAAGTGACCTTCATAGCTTAAGGGGTAGTGTGGTCTTTTCCTTAGTCACTAAGGAGATAAGGTACAAAGACAAGGAGACAGGGACGTAAGGAGAAGGAAACACAGGTGAGGACTTTGGTACCCGGTCCGGACACACAATGCCCAGCCGGACCCTCACCCACTGAGAGCGAGCTGCTAAAGGCTGGAAAATGAGATGTCACGGAAGGAGGAATTCCAGCCTTTGCCCATGGTCTGCCATTCCCAGGTCTGGGCCCTGAGCCCCTGCCCAAAGTCCCCAGGTATTGCCGAATGAAGAATGAAAAGATGGAGCCTTGAGCTCCAGCACGGCAAGTCCTTGGCAAGGAACGCAGCAGAGGAAGGACCCGTCTAGCCAGTGGCCTCAGAGACCCTGGCTGGACATCACCTCACGGCTCATACTTTCCCTCATCACTCATCCATTTGGAACAAGACGGCTCCTCTCTGGGCCTCTCAGAACTAAGTCCGGGTGAGCAGAAGGGGCACAGGAGTTGGAGAGGACCCCCAAAGACCTGCTTACACATCTCAGCTCCCACATGTATGAGTCATGTGCTTGTCAACACCCTGCATCATCTCACTGGTCCTGGCTTCCCTCTCCCTCCCTCCCTTCCGTCTTCCTTCCCTCCCTTTCTCCATTCCTTCCCCGTGTTTTTTGCTCCTTTTCTTTTCTTCTCCTTCCCTCCCTTCCTGCTTTCATTCTTCCTTAAACAAATACCATACACCAAACACTGTCCTAAGCGCTCCACAAAACGATCTCATTTAATCCTCAGAACCACCTGTGAGGCAGACACTATTTTCATCGTCCTCATTTACAGACTGGAAACCTGAGGCACAGGGTGTAAGCAGCACAGCTGGGTTCACATAGCCAGTAGGAGGCTGAGCAAGGATTGAGACCCAGACAGCCTGGCCCCAGAGTCTGCTGTCACTGCCCTCCTAGACTCTGCTACACAGTCACAATTGTCAGCCAAAACTAAGAACCATCTCTGGGTCTTGTGATGCTTAAGTAACAGAAGTTAAGTCCCTGGTAAACAGTATGGCTGTAAGAAATGACAGTCATCACCTTCACTCTCCAGGATGCTGGTCTTTCAATTCACACACAGAATAAAAATACTTTCTACTTGTATTGTTCTACAGGTTTGGAAAAAGGTTCACCTAAATTACCCTCCTTGGTTCTTAGAACAGTCCTAGGATACACTGTTTTTCTTTTCTTTTCTTTTTTGAAAGATTTTATTTATTTGTCAGAGAGAGAGACACTGAGAGAGCATAAGCAGGGGGAATGGTAGCAGAGGGAGAAGCAGGCCCCCTGCCGAGCAAGGAACCCTTGGCAGGGCTGGATCCTAGGACACTGGGACCATGACCTGAGCTGAAGCACACACTTATTAACCGACTGAGCCACTGAGTTGTCCCAGTACACTGTTTTTCTTCTAATAATGTTAGCATAGAGTACTTAGCATGTCCCAGGCTTTTTTTCTGTGTGCCTTATGAATGCATTTAATCCTAAACTCAGTTCTATAGCTCAGTGAGGTATTATTATTATCTCTCTATTACTGGCACAGAGAGGTTAAGTAATGTGCCCAGAATCACAGAGCTAGTAAGTAGTGGTGCTGGGATGAAACTCAAGAGAGTCTGGTTTCAGACTCTGAGCTCTCTGACCTTCTCCTCTAGGGGGTGTCTGTGTAGGAGGCAATTCCGGCTCACAAACCCTGTGATGAGTAAGAGTCAGTAAGTGCCAGAGCCAGAACTCAAACCCTGGCCTGTCTGCCACCAGTGTTCCCAAAAGGTGATTTCTCTGACTCTGTTGCCTTGCATATCTTGTACATCTGTACATCTGAGCGATGTCCCATCAGGACATCGCCTTGAGTTGGGGCTTAGAAGACATAGGCTCTAGACCTGCCAATAAAATAACTGGTCAACAGCAGGGAGACCTTGAAGAAATCACTTTGCCTCCAACCTTTATCTAAAAATTAGGGAGTCATGCTCACTCAATCTTTAATGTCTTCTAATTCTAAGCAACTGTTTTCCAGGAAGAATTCCAATTCTGTCTGAAGGAAAGAAATGTAGCACGTTTCTTATACCTCAATGTCAATCCCACCCACACCCCTGAGGGAAACTCTGGAAAATGCTTCTTTTTACCTGATATAAATCCTACAGGTACCATGAAGTATACCTCAAATGCACAGCAGCCAGAAACAGCCATTTCTCTGGAGGTCTCCCAAGCTTCTAGTCCCTTTCCCTCACCTTTACTGGTAAGAACTGTACGCACGTTACTCTGTGCTCCTGCAATACCGAGTTTGTGCCTCTAGATTAACAATTCCTACACTCATGGACAGCAGCAGCATGTGTGCCTGTGCTTGTGTATGTGTGTGTATGTCCCAGTAGCTCCTTAAGGGCGCAGACTATATTCCATTCATTTTCCTATGCTTGGACAGTTATGTTACGTGGACCATATACATAAGTGCCAATATCTGACCATTTTTTGACTTACACAAATGACAATTTAATATGGTACAACCTAAGAGATGTTCATTAAATATAAGCATATTTCCTACTGTGCAACAGGTGCATTCCTGAGAAAACTTGTGCTCTACAAGAGGGGCCAGTAAGCTTCCCTATAAGGGAGCCACATGGTCAATGCTTTAGACTTCACATGCTATAGATTCTCTGTCCTAAGGATTCCACTTTGCCATCAAAGCAGCCCTAAACAATCTGTCAATGAATGAGCATGGCTGTGTTCCAGTAAAACCCCATTTGAAAAAAACAGGCTGAGGGCACCTGGGTGGCTCAGCTGGATAAGTGTTTGACTTCGGTTCAGATCATGATATGGGGGTCCTAGGATCAAGCCATGGGTTGTGCTCCCTGCTCCATGAGGAGTCAGCTCCAGCTTCTCCCTCTGCCCTCCCTGCTTCTTGTGCTCTCACTCTCTAATAAATTAATAAAGTCTTTAAAAATTAAAAATTTAAAATGGACTCATGAAGAAACAGAAAACCTTCATGGTCCTATAACAAGTAAAGAAATGGAATTAGTCATTTAAAACTTCCTACGAAGGGGCACCTGGGGGGCTCAGTTGATTAAATCCTCTACCTTCGCTCAGGTCATGATCCCAGGGTCCTGGGATTGAGCCCCACATCGGGTTCTCTGCTCACCGGGGAGTCTGCTCCCCCACCCCTCTGCCTGCCTCTTTGCCTACTTATGATCTCTGCCTGTCAAATAAACAAATAAAATCTTTAAAAAAACCCCACAACTTCTATCAAGAAATGGTCAGGACCAGATAGCTACACTGGTGTATTCTACCAAACATTTCAAGAAAAATGAATACCCATGTGTAGATTCACGTATCTTCCACCAACAGTCAAAAAACTGAATTCCACCATCAAAGGGTTCTTCCTGATTTACTATTAGAATTATATTTACCCATTCCCCACTATTCTCATTACCTGGCAACTGCTGAGCTCTGCATTTCTGAATACTGTTATTTCAAATTGTTATAGAAATGGAATTACAAAGTATGGAATCTTTTTTCACTCAGCATAATTATCTGGACAGCCATTCAAGTTGCTGCATATAGATCAATACCTTATTCTTTTCTATTGCTGAGTATTCTATTTCTTCTAAGTTGTCTAATTTTTTTAGCATACAGTTGTTTATAGTATGTATGCCCTTGTTAATTTATTAAAGGCTACAGGGTCTGTAGTGATAAAAAAAAGAAAATACCATTATTTCTTCATAATCACTTTCAGAAAATAAAGGAGAAATGAACACTTGCCAACAACTTTTATGAGGCCTCTATTACCCTGATACAAAAAGCAAGCAAGGAAATCACAGGAAAAAGAATAATCTACAGATCAATCTCTCTTAAGAAGACAGCTGCAGAAATCATCGAAAATTCCTAGCAAGTTGAATCCAGCCGTATATTAAAAGGATTATATATCATGAGCAAGGAGACTATATGCCAGGAACACAAGGCTGGTTTAATATCTGGAAATCAAGTATTAGAAGACACCACATAAACAGAACAATGCAGAAAAAACATATGATCAACCGAAGAGACAGAGAAAAGCATCTGACAGACTTCAACACCCCTTTCTGATAAATTTTAATAACTAGGAACAGTTCAAACTGATAAGAGGATCTAAAAGAAACCAAACCAAAATAAAAACAAAAACAAAAAGACAAAACAAACAAACAAACAAAAAACAAAGAAAGAAAGACCCACCACAGACACAAACAAACAAACAAAAAATCACCAGGAAGGTCTTACTTAAAAGGGAAGGACTGAATCTTTTCCACCTAAGATGGGTAACAAGAGAAGGAGGTTCAGTCTCACCCCTTCTTTTCAACATTGCACTAGAGGTTCCAGCTAGGGAAATTGGGCAAGAAATGTAAAATAAGAGAGGGCAACACTGGAAAGGAAGAAGTAAAGTTGTGCCCATGTGCAGATGACATGATTATGCATATACAAAAATCTTGCACATAAGAAATTCAGGAAAGGAGCCACTAAAAAAATTTTCTCGTATGTAAGAAATCACTAAAAACCTATTAGCATGAATAAATGAGCTTGGTGAGTTTGCAGGATATGAGATCAATATACAAAAATCCATTACATTTCAACAGACTAGCAACAAACAGTTCAAAAATGAAAATGCAGAAAACAATTCCATATATAGTATTGTCAATGTATCACTTAGGAATACAGGTAACAAAGGAATTGCAAAACCAAAAACCATTGTTGAAAGAAATGAAAGAACTAAATAAGCAGAAAGATATCCCACATCTGGATATGGATCCAAAGACTAATATTGTTCTAATGGCAACACATTCCAAATTGATCTACTTGTGTAATCAATTCGATCCTTACCGGACAGAGTAGAATGCCAAAAGGTAGCTAAGTGGAGATAAAGGGAAGAGAAAGAAAGTCCTGGCTGGACTGATAAAGAAGCAACTTCCATAATCACACAGGGCAAAAGACAATAAGCAATTTAAGTATTACATACGTTACATACAATCTATTGTGACCTGAACAATAAACTGTGTACAATTCTCATTCCAAGATCTAGAATCATTCTTCTCAATTAAACTTTTTGTTATAATCCTAAAATTCAGAGTTAACTTTCAGGGGACACAATCTGAGATCACTGTCAGAATTGAGTGGGCCCTCCTTGATAATTATAGTCACTATATGTTGCTAAACTGCCAGACAGACCTATTCTTTCATAACGCCAGATGGTATTTTTAGTTCATTTCTATCCAGGAATGTTAAACGGTACCCAAGTAGAGGCAGTCACATGGGTGATAAGATCATCACCATCTACGTGATTCTCTTGCTGCCAAAGAACTGATATAGCTGAAAGGAACTGTGTATTTCATCTCACTCGTTCAGCTTGTACTGAATGCTAGCCACGATGCCACACACAGGGTTAGGTGCCAGGAGATAGCAGAGCCCCGACTCTCGCACCAGCCCAGAAACTTGTAAACTGTTTATCATCTAATATCATCTAATTCAGTGGTTCCCAACCAGGGTGATTTTATGTCCAAGGCATATCTGGCAATGTCTAGGGACACCATTGGTCACAGTGAGGGAAATACTATTGGCACCTACTGAGTCAAGGCCAGGGATGCTTCTAGACATTCCACGATGCACAGGACAACTTCCACAATAAGAATTATCCAGCCCAGAATGCCAAGACTATACCTACTGGGACACTTGATCTAACTTCATCTCCCCATTTTTTCAGAAGAAGAAACTGGAGCCAATGTCAGTGATATACCCAAGATCATCAGTTCCTCAGCAGGGTCTAGATGTGCTAGTTCCACTCTGTGTGCAAGAGATCTTCAGTTTCCCTTTATTGAACTAAAATTGAAGACTAATCTTTCCACATTTGTCTTTTCCTTAAAGCAATGAGTCCTGCGTGGCATCCTGGTGGAAAGCAGCTTTAGACAGCAACAGAAAAGTAGTCACCTTTGATCTGCATGTTTCACTGCAAGAGATGGGCTCTAGACTGAGTGACACAGGTGCCTTGGCATGGTTGCATATGGCTTCTGGATTTTATTTGAGAGGAAGGATGCTGTGAAAAAAAGCATGGACTCAAGAAGTTCCATTTATTCTCTCTTTTTCTTATTCATTCACAGAAAACAACAGCAGCATACCGACCTCCTACTGTGTGCCAATCACTGAGCTAGACACCGGACACATGAGGATGAATTAAAAGTATGTGTTCTCTCCTCTCAACAGCCTGCGGTAAACAGGAGACACACACATAAACAAGGCATTACAGCGTGTTGAGAGAGAAGCACTAGAGGTGGCAAGTGCAGGATGGAATAGGCATGTGCCAGTCAGAGCTGCAGGCTGCAAGCAACAGAAAACAATTTTGGCTTATTTAAGCAGGAAAGAAATTTACTGGACATATCCCAGGGAATTCACAGAAGCCCCAGAGAGCCTGAAGAACAAGGCTCAGGAAACAGGCAGAAAGACAGAGGCTCAGTGCAGCTAGTACTCCAGTTCAAAACGACCATGGTGAACACTCTGCAGCCCTGCTCAGGGACCACTGGCCATCTCAGGTAAACAGCACTACCCCAGCACTGATGCTATAAGCTGCACTGGACTCCTCTTTTCCCACGGCCCTGCAGCCAGTAGCTATGACAGGATGGCTTCTCTCACTCTTTATCTTGCCAGATCCCAGCAAAGTCTTTGGATTCAGTAATTCTGGCTTATTAATTCAGCTTTTAAAAAATTATGTTCATTTACCCATGTAGAG
This sequence comes from Mustela nivalis, assembly GCF_964662115.1. Classification (NCBI taxonomy): domain Eukaryota; kingdom Metazoa; phylum Chordata; class Mammalia; order Carnivora; family Mustelidae; genus Mustela; species Mustela nivalis. The sequence continues at coordinate 22,802,757 of NC_139038.1, forward strand.
TACATCATTAGTTTTTGATATAGTGTCCAATGATTCATTAGTTGTGTAAAACACCCAGTGCTCCATAGATCAGTGGAACAGAGTAGAAAGCCTAGATATGGACCCACAACTCTATGGTCAACTGATCTTTGACAAAGCAGGAAAAAATATCCAGTGGAAAAAAGACAGTCTCTTCAATAAACGGTGCTGGGAAAATTGGATAGCTATATATATAAGAATGAACCTAGACCATTCTCTTACACCATACATAAAGATAAACTCGAAATGGATAAAAGACCTTAGCAGAAGGCAGGAATCAATCAAAATCCTTGAGGAGAACATAGGCTGTAGCCTCTTCGACATCAGGCACAGCAACTTCTCTCAAGACATGTCTCCCAAGGCAAAGGAAACAGAAGTAAAAATGAACTTTTGAGACTTCATCAAAATCAAAAGCTTCTGCACAGCAAAGGAAACAGTCAATAAAACAAAGAGGCAATCCAGGAATGGGAGAAGATATTACCAAATGACACTACAGACAATGGGCTGATCTCCAAGATCTATAAAGAACTCCTCGGGGGCACCTGGGTGGCCCAGTGGGTTAAGCCTCTGCCTTTGGCTCAGGTCATGATCCCAGGATCCTGGGATCGAGCCCCACATTGGCTCTCTGCTCAGCAGGGAGCCTGATTCCTCCCTCTCTCTCCGCCTACCTCTCTGCCTACTTGTGATCTCTGTCAAATAAATAGATAAAATCTTAAAAAAAAAAAAAAAAAGAACTCCACAAACTCAACACTCAAAAAACAGATAATCGGGTTTAAAAATGTGCAGAAGACATGAACAGATACTTCTCCAAAGAAGACATACAAATGGTTAACAGACACATGAAAAAATGTTCATCATTACTAGCCAACAGGGAGATTCAACTTGATGCCACATTGAGATACCACCTTACACCAGTTAGAATGGCCAAAATTAACAAGACAGTAAACAACATGTGTTGGAGAGGACGTGGAGAAAGGGGATCCCTTGTACATTGTTGGTGGGAATGCAACTTGGTGCACCCACAGTAGAAAACAGTGTGGAGATTCCTTAAGAAACTAAAAATAGAGCTCCCCTATGACCCTGCAATTGCACTACTGGGTATTTATCCCAAAGATACAGAGGTAGGGAAAAGAAGGGCCATCTCTACCCCAGTGTTCACAACAGTAATAGCCACAGTTGCCAAACTGTGGAAAGAGCCAAGAAACCCTTCAACAGATGAATGGATAAAGAAGATAAGGTCCATGTATACAATGGAGTCTTATGCCTCCATCAGAAAGGATGAATACCCAACTTTTGTAGCAACATGGACGGGACTGGAAGAGATTATGCTGAGTGAAATAAGTCAAGCTGAGAGAGTCAGTTATCACATGGTTCTACTTACTTGTGGAGCATAAGCAACAACAAAGGACACTGGGTGAAGGACAGTGGAGTGGGCTGGGCGAAATCGGAGGTGGAGAAGAACAATGAGAGACTGTGGACTCAGAAACAATTTGAGGGTTTTGGAGGGGAGGTGGGGAGGGGGTTAGGAGGGCCTGGTGGTAGGTATTAAGGAGGGCACGTACTGCATGGAGCATTGGGTGTTGTGCAAGAACAATGAATCTTGGAACACTGAAAAACAAACAAACCACCTAGTGCTCATCACAACACATGCCCCCCCTAGTACCCATCACCCCATGACCCCATCTCCCTACCCAACTCTGATCCCAAACCCTCAGTTTGTTTCCTGGGGTCCAAAGATTCAGTTATTCTAGATCCCTCACCCTCAGTCTAGCTGTAACGCATGCTGGGAAACTGAGCATCTCACCTGGTGAGTTTCTACAGTTGGAGACCCACTTTGTCTCCCACCACCAAAACTCCTACAGTAAGGTGAAGCCCTCTTTCCAGGTTTTGCTCTAAAGTCACCTTCTCAGTGAGACCACTCTATTTAAAACTCTAATGCCTCCTTCCCCTAGCACTTGTCATCACCCTTCTATGCTACATTTTCCCCGCATGGCTCTTGCCACCATCTCATTATTTACTTGCTCATCTATCTCTCCCTACCCAAATGTGAGCTCCAGAAGGAAGGATGCGTGTCTGCTTTATTCACTGCTGTGTCCCCAATTCCAGGAACACAGTAGGCTCTCAATAAACACTCAAATGAAGGAAGGAAGGAATTCTTCAGACACAGGGAGACCAAAGATCCTGAGAATCCAAACTTGCAAAAAATTCTCACTATAAAAAGCCAATGGGAAAGACACAGAACATAACGTAGCCTGGAAATAAATCAGACAGAGTTCCCTAAGGGAAAGGATACTTCAGCTGAGTCTTCAGAAAAGGCAATGCAGACAATCAAAATTAGGAAAGAAAGACTGAAGCTGTTAGGTGGATTCTGAGAATGTGTTGTTTTATATTTCACACAGTCGTGGATGCTCCCTAGCCAAGCTCCTGCATCTTTTCTGTATGGAAGAGGCCCTCGTTTGGACCAGAGCAGCACCAGCCTTGACTGCGAAAAGCCAAGGTCAGAACGTGGAGGTAGAAGACATCTCACCAAAAGCATCCAAGAGTGAGTCCTTTATAGAATAGAGTGGTAGATTCCAAGGAACACCTGGAGCCTTGAACAAAAAGATGTAACTCTGAACGTTTTTCCCAAGGAAGGCAGTCAGACCAGTGATAAAATCAAGAATGAACCAACCTCAAAGGCAAATAAGTTTTTCTCCAGTTTAAAGGTGTTTGTGTTACTACCGGATAGCTTTTTTTTTTTAAGTGATCACGCTGCCACAGAACTTTTTGTAATGCATCAAAATTCGTAGGCTGGGAAGGCCAGGACGAAAAGAGTTGGTGGCAGGGCTATTACTTGACGTTCAATTCAGTAAACAGAATTCATCCTTCTACATAGTCCTTTATATGAAATACTGCCAGCGGCTGGCTATATGGCCCAATGAGATGGAGTTTGAATGACTTGAGTTATTGGCATTCAGACTGAATGCACGTTTATGAATACGCTGACTTCCCCCTGCACTACATGAAGTGATGTACAGCTATTCTCCACATACTTTCTGACACCATCACTTTCCTCTCTGGCTTTGGCTCATTCCCAGAGCGTCAGGATGACACTAAGTGACAATGGCTGTCGTATTCCCACTACACAGGAAACCGCTCTTGCTTCTTTCAGTGGTCTTTTCAGAAGGCCCTTCACAAGGTGTTGGGTGGACGCAAGAGAAAGGAGGGAGCTGAGAGGGATGAGCTCCCAATGACCACGCAGAGGATCGACTCCTCCGTGAAATACCGCCGACTGGTCACAACTACTGGACAGTTTCCCAGGTCCTCGGGATGCGAATGGGACCGAAAGGCGAGCCTGGCACCTTGTGCCTCACCTCATCTCCTTATGACATTCAAATAAATACTAATCAAAAGGTGATTTACATCTCTGCTGCAGCGATTGCTCAAAATGCCAAGGGAAAAAGACCGCCTTAGTGCACAGCAAAACTCAAAACTCCTCTCCCCAGGCTGTCTCTGTTCCTGTCATTCCATAGCCCCTAAGACTTGCTCATAAATCAAACCCCAACAGTCTTTTTCTCATTTCCCTACTCGGTGTCAGCTCTCTGGCTTCTTCCAGTTTCCCTTTTCTACCATCACCCAGATACTGTGTGAGGAAAGAGAATAGTAAGCAAGGTGGACTTGGGCAGAAACGGATGGCACAGATTTACAATTTAGATTTTCTTTTATAACCCATCATTATTCTTCCTTCAAGGAGTGCCCATTCTGAGCAAGGCTGTGTTTTAGTCAAACCAAAGGTGTAAAGTATTATGTTATCACCTGTGTGGTGATAAATAAGCCTTAGCATTAGTCCAAAAAAAAAAAAAAGAAAAAAGAAAGAAAGAATCTAACAGTGAACAAAGAAGATTTAATTACCTCAAATGTGATCCAGGAATAGCTCCTTTGTGAGAGTGGGGAAAACAGACCTGCTTTTTCCTAATTCCTTTAGCCAATGGCCAGTTCTTTAAAATCAACCTAGGAGTCAAGACAACAGTTTTTAAGACACACATATCAACACATTTCATTTCTCAGCATACAGTTAAATGGTACTAAGGACACTATCGTTGTGCAACCATCAACACTGTACATCTCCCCAATTTTCCCATCTTCCCAAACTGAAACTCTTGTCCTCATGAAACAATGCCTTGTTCTCTCCTCCTTCTGGTCCCCAGTAAGCACCTTACTACTTTCTCTCTCTCTTATCTAAATTACTCTAGGCATGTCATAAATGGAATCAGACAGTATCTGCTCTTTTCTAATTGGCTTATTTCACTTTGTGTAGCGTCGTCAAGGTCCATCCATGTGGTACCATGGGTCAGCATTCCCTTCCTTGTTAAGACTATAGAATCCTCCATAACAGAGGTATACTACCTCTGTTTATCCACTCATCCCCTGATGGACACACAGGATGCTTCCACCTTTTGTCTATTAAGAATAATGCTACTATGGGGGCACCTGGGTGGCTCAGTGGGTTAGGCCACTGCCTTCAGCTCGGGTCATGATCTCAGGGTCCTGGGATCGAGTCCCGCATTGGGCTCTCTGCTCAGCAGGGAGCCTGCTTCCTCCTCTCTCTCTCTCTCTCTCTCTCTCTCTCTGCCTGCCTCTCTGCCTACTTGTAATCTCTGTCAAATAAAATAAATAAAATATTAAAAAAAAAAGAATAATGCTACTATGAACACAGGGGTATTCAGGCCACCATTTTGTTAGTTTGTGTCCAAACTTCTTTTTTTTGTTTGTTTGTTTAAGATTTTGTCTATTTCTTTACAGAGAGGAAGCACGAACATGGGAAAAGGCAGAGGAGAGAGAGAGAGCGGGAATCCCAAGCAGACTCCCCACTGTGCACGGGGCCAACGTGGAGCTCTATCCCATGACTTCGAGATCATGACGTGAGCCAAAGTCAAGAGTTGGATACTTCACCCACTGGGCCAGCCAGGCGCCCCTCCAAACTTCAAACTGATTAAGAGACCATGGGTACCCATCAAAGGAGAAATGGACAAATGGGGCACATCCATACAATGGAACCCCAGGTGCGGAATGAAGTACTGATGGTGTCACCACACGGATGAATTGGGAAAACACTACACTAGGTGAAAGAAACCAGTCACAAATAGGTCACATATCAAGTGATTTCAGTTATTTGAAATATCCCAAATAGGTCATCCACAGAGACAGAAAGTAGATGATGGGTTGGCGGGGACTGGAGGGAGGGGGCACGGGGAGAAAACTGCTTAATGAGCACAGGGTTTCTTGTCAAAGATGTTCTGGAGCTAGTTAGAGGTGATGGTCACAATGTACTAAATGCCACTGAATTAGTCACTTTATTTTTTCATTAACTACCTTTCATTCCAGTGTAGTGAACATGCAGCCCTCTATTAGTTCCAGGTGTACAGCACAGTGATTCAACAGTTCTGTACATCACTCGCTGCTGCCCACGGTAAGTGTCCTCTTAATCCCCTTCAGCTGTTTCTCCCATCCTCCCAGCCACATTTTGCTGCTGCTGTATTGTACTAAGATCGCATGGTCCAGTGTGGGAGCCCCTAGCACACGGGGCTGCCGAGTGCTCCACATGTGGTTCGTCCAAGCCAAGAAATGGCGTCAGTGTCAAATACACACTGGAGTTCAATGGCATAGTATGACCAACTGATGCAAAATATCTCATTAATACTTTCATACTGATTATATGTTCAAAAGGCAATATTTTGAATAAACTGAGTTAAAGAAAACAATAGTAAAAACAAATCCATAGGGGCGCCTGGGTGGTTCAGTGGCTTAAGCCTCTGCCTTTGGCTCAGGTCATGATCTCAGGATCCTGGCATCTCTGCTCATTGGGGAGCCTGCTTCCCTCACTCTCTCTGCCGCCTCTCTGCCTACTTGTGATCTCTGTGTCAAATACGTAAATAAAATCTTTAAAAATACATAAATAAACAAGAATAAAAATAACAATAAATAATAAATTTCATCCATTTTATTATACTGTGTTTGGGCGGTACAGGAAAATTTTAAATTACACATGTGGCTCAAATCATATTTCTCCAGGCAGGGTCAGTTGAAGGTCAAAGTTAGTCTTGGGGTAGAGGCAGGGGAATGGTCAGAGCTTCTCTGACTTCCAGGAGTCCCTCTTTCCATAGTGGGTGGGTCAGATTGAGCACAGAATTAAGTGGGGGTCACTGCAGAGGAACGAGAGAAGAACGGGTGGGTGAATGGAGGACAGGAGAGCATCACCCTGGCCACGAACTGGGACCAGGACCAGAGGGCACAGCAAGCCACACCTGAAGTGCTTCAGACTTGTGCTCTTCTCCCTTGCAGTGTTCCAAAGGAGATGCCCCTTGGATGGGGTGACACTTGAATCCTAGGGTTCATGACCGAGAACAAGACTTTGAAGGCCATGGGGAGATCCTTATCTGATCCACAGCTCCTCTTGGTCACTGCAGGGATCACTTCCCAAAACAGACACCCAAGGACCACACCCCTGCTGGCACCCACAGAAGCTCTAGGAGTTGATACCATCGCATTGTGGGGCAGGCAACCCAATGATGACAGTGCCCATCCCACAACTCATGGGAGCGGGACTCAGAGCCAGATTTCATTTCACTTAGGAAAATGAAGAAATGTGAGCTTTCTGCACCCTAACACTGTGAAGCAAATTCATGCCTGTGTCACACATAATCTGTGGCTAAGGCCGCTAGTCTTCAAACATTCAGAGCATCTGAAGCACAAGGTCTGTGGGCTTTTCTGCATCTGGCTGCCTCCCATAGCCTCCACCCTGAAGCACCAGGACCCAGAGGCTTCCCAGATGGGTTCATCTTCTTGAGAACATACTAAGAATTTCCAGGGGCCAGAAGCCAAAAGATCTAATAATGCAAAAGCCACCAACTCCAAACCTGTGCACTGGGAAGGATCTATAGGGAAAATAGTCCAACTGCTTCATTCTAGCTGGAAGAAAGTACAGCCTAGGTGGGAAGTGTGCAGGGAGGACTTGGTCAAGGTCATACACTGGAGGTCAGGTCTCTAACTGGAAGGCACCCCTTTTCCCTCTCCTGGACATCTCAGATGTCACGGCAGCTGGCTCCTCAACATTGTCAACCTCACATCTTTCCCTTTCCAAGTAAACCAGACACTTTGCAACATGCCAGGCAGAGTCTTTCGAGCTGGATAACATGCAGATACCAAACTGGAGACATTCCAACTCTACGGAGAAGAAACTGCCTTTACCAGAATTATGCACATACGTGTCACACATGTAGATACTTACAAGCCCACATACCAGTGTGGCTGTGTCACTAACAAACATATACACACGCATACCCACACGGAGAGAGGGAGGCTCAGTGATACATGCTCTGAAACCAAATTGCAGGGGCCGTCTTTTCAGTTGTTCACCTGGTCGACATGAAGGTGAGGGAGACCTGGACAAGCCGGCAGAAATCTGCCCATTGGAAGTCAGGGGCTCTGAGCTGCCAACAGCCTGATACGCTGTGACCACTTCAGACACACAGCACATGCGGCAAATGTGCAGACTCTGGAGGCAGAATCTCCAGGTTCAAAGCCAGATCCACCACTTGCTAGATGAGAGGCCTTGAGCAAAATTCATCTTGCGGATCCCCAGGTTCCCCCCTCTGTGAAATGGGGTGAGCGACAGAGCCCGGACTGTCTGTCGGTCACTGTCGGTCACTGTCGGGTACTGTCGGGTACTGTGGAGAACAAAAATCAACTCATGCAATTAGTGCAGTCGTTGGTGTGTAGGAAATGTTTAGTAATCTGAGTGAGAAGAGTTACACAGCCCTTTCCAGAAGTATCTAGATGTTCTGTTGCTCACTGGACACAGCCAACTCAGGAGCATACAAGCATGACCCCATACACTGTGGTCTCTGATGCTCCATCCCTGCAGACTTGCTCTGGCTTCTGGCATCCTCCCTCATTCCTGCACAATGACATGCGCTTCCCCCACATGTCCCCACTCTCTCTTCCCTTCCTCACAACTGCTGGCACTTAGAAATTCCTGCTCACCTTCTCCAGAACCCTCTCCTGACCTCCCCAGCAGGCAGGAAGACTGGATTAGGGGCTACAAGAAGAATCTCCATGCAGGATGAGGCTTGGTCCTTTTGGGCGATGACAGTCCTGGGAAATTGCCCTTTGGTTCACCTCACCCCACTGTCAACACAGAAGAATGTGCTAGGGGTCACTAGGGAGCCATCCTGGGTGGGCAGGCAGCCAAAGGGTCAGCTTCTCCCAAAATGTGAAGAGGGAACAGGATGTCCATGATGAGGACCAAAGAAAGTTTCCCTGAAGACCTGAGGGGATCCAGTCTCTGCTCAGGCAGCGTCACTGGTAGCTGGGTGCCTTCGTGAGAACCTGGGAGCTACATATCCTGTTTGGGATTTTTCTCGTTCTGTAAGATACTGTATCCTTTACTCAACATCTGGCTTTCTCTTCTCCAAACACACCAACGTCACCTCCATCACAACACACAGTGATTCTCTTCCAGGAGCCCCTGGCACCCTTGCATTTCTTCTCTTACACTCCTTCTCGTGCTGTATAGCCACATGTTGAAGAATGAGGATTCAAGAACCAGACTGCTTGATGCCAATTCCCGACTCTCTGTTTACCAGCTGTGTGACACTAGGCAAGTTCCTTAACCTCTCCCTACTTTGGTTTCCTCATCTGTACAATAATACTAAGGATCCCTTTGTTGCAGTATTCTTGTGAGGGCTAAGTGAGTTCATTCATGGGAAGCATTTGGAATAGCAGGGGGGATGCAGAACTTGTTCAATAAACACTGGCAACGATTCGTAGGACTACTAACTTGTATCTACTTCCCCTCCACCACAGGGCTGTGAGATCCAAGAGGCTAGTGGCTACCTGCAGAGTTCATCCTTTGCCCCCAGCACAGGAGGTGACACAAAGCAGGTACTCAGTAAATACCTGTGGATGTCAGAGAAAGATAAAGAGACGAGGGGACGGTTGGAGTAGGCAGAGTGGAGGACAGGAATGCCTTGAAGGTTGTTTAACGCAACTTCTATATTACAAATAGAAAATTATGTAGAACCGAAGAAAGCCAGATGAATCAATTTCCGCCCTAGTGGGACTGATTACCTTCTTTATTCTGCCAAAATCACAGAACTATTCTCCATCATTACATATCCATCATCCCTTATACTGAGTTCATTATTTGTTTTCTGGAAGAGGGAGACTAGGACACATGCGCAGTTCCTTAAAGGACACGCTGGGTGGCACAACAAACTCCCTCCGTTGGCCCGGGATCCCGCCGCTCCTTCTAAGAGCTTCGCCATGGGGACATCTCAGTCCCACCGGCCCCCTCTAGAGGCCCGCCATAAGCCAGGGGTCACCTCAACACTGACCCTGCAGTCCCCAGATCAATCTCAGCTTTGCCAATGGAATCCCAGATTTTACTAACAAGGGATCTGTCTTCAGTTGCACGTTCACATGAGTCAAGTTCTCAAGATTAATATTTAATGCCAAAAAGTTCATTAAATAGGGTTTCAGAACAAAATCCTCATCATATGGGTTTGGTTCCTCTAACTCCACACAAGCAGCACTTTCTCTCCCTGTCAACAGCCAAGTAACATTGAAAGGACATGTGACAATCAGCCACTGGGAGCAGCAGGACTTGGGTGAATCAAATCTCAGCAGCATCAAGAGAAGATGGACTGACGCGTCCATCTCAGAGGAACAGATGGCCTGGCCTCATCCTGCTTCAGCCTCACTCGGGGACACTTCAGACTTTGTGCTACACCCACTGGTACTATTCTTGACTAGCTCCATACAGGGGTCCTGGACAGTCCCTTTACGGGTGGGGCTAGGAGGCTCCACACTAATACTTCTTTCTATCAAGAGGTTTTTTTCACTTGTCACCAGATAGTTCCTAACACGGCTGAAACTTAAAGGTCTTCCTTAAATACAAAACTTGCTTTGCAAGTTATTTTAACCACATGATGCCTGAGGGGAGATACCAGTTGTATGTTGGAATGTAAGAGGGTGCTTGCCTCTCAGAATTATGTAATGTTCAGGATTGCTCCTTTTTTTTTTTTTTTAAGATTTTTACTTTTATTATTTATTTGAGAGAGGGGGGGGGGAGACAGAAAAAGCATGAGGGGGGGAGGGTCAGAGGGAGAAGCAGACTTCCCCCTGAGCAGGGAGCCCAGTGAGGGACTGCAGCCAGGGACTCCAGGATCATGACCTGAGCTGGAAGCAGTCTCTCAACCAACTGAGCCACCCAGGTGCCCCAAAGATTCCTCTTTTTTAAGCCTGGCCTGCCCCACTCTGGTAACCACGGCCACCATTAATTAAGGTTAGGTACACTCTGAGGGCCGGTACTCCAGGGCAGCCAGAAACACTGGGATGCCCACTCAGTTCTTTCCACTACTACATAGTGTTCTCTCACACTGAGGCCCACTGACAGAAAGTCTGATCTTCACTGACTGGACACAGAGAAATCACAAGCTTCCTTGGGATTCCAAAGAGTTAGAATGGTCAGTCTGAAGGTCAAAAAATTATAGCTCTCTACTCCCCTCATTGATAGGAGTCTTCTTCCTCACTGGGTTTGGGGAAGTTGGGGTATCATTAAAAGTCACGTATATTTAATCTACGCCTTACACATCTGCAGTCACTGCACAAAGCCCATCTGCTTGGTAAGACGAGAACCTGCTTCCAACTCCTCTGTGGGTACCAGAAAGGTTGTCCTTAATCAAACTGATGCATTGACATGACCTTTTAAAGGTCAAATCTCTTGGATATTACTTGAATACACGTGTTTTTTAAATACAACCTTCTCCCTCTAATCTATAATTATTTCACAGCTCTAAGTAATTGGAAATCTGTATCACTTGCCAGAAAGAGAAGGCAAAAAAAGACAAATAATATAACACCATTAAACTGTCAAGACACACTGTTGTTTGCTAAATGCACTGAAACCGAAATCTGCTCCCTCATTATTAAAAAAAAAAAAATTAAAAATCACTTAGTGTTAGAAAAGTGTTAAAGATGCAGTAGCCCAGACTGAGATGCCCTCGATGCTATTAAATCATCAGAGGAACTGGAAAAGAATTTTGTGTGAGAAAATAAATCCTGCCCGTGGAAGAGGGGGACTTGGTGTTCTTTAAATCCTGCTAGAATCCATCCTCTCAAATCATCTCACATACCATGGATGGACATGCCCCACCCTCTAGGAATTTTTTTATGCCAATGAAAGCAAAATATTCAAACAGCACCAGCTATAAGTCTCTACATCCAACCCCCATAAGAGACGGTTGTAGCAGTACAAAATGCACTGGTCACCTCACCAGGATAAAGGCCATCTTTGAAAAAGTAATGATGAACATGATACTCAGTGGTCAAAGAGAAAATTCTTTTTCCCTAAGATCAGAAACAAGGCAAAGATCCCCACTTTTACCACTTCTATTCAACACAGAATCAGAAATTCTAGCCAGACCTATTAGGCAGGAAAAGAAATAAACAGCATCCAGATTGGAAAGGAAGAAGAAAAATCATTCCTGCTTGCATACAGCATAATCTCGTATTAGAAATACGCTAAAGATTCCGGTGTGTACACACACACACACACACACACACACACAATTAACATATTAGACTTAATAAATTTGTCCAAGTTGTAGGATACAAGATCACACTCAGAAATCACTTGCATTCCCTTGCACTACCAATGAACAATCTAAAAAAGAAATTCAGAAACAATTCCATTTACAATAACATCAAGAAGAATAGAATATTTAGGAATAAACTTAGCCAAGAAGGTGAAAGACTTGTATGCTGTGTTTAAAAAGAGACAGCATGTCCCAGAGGGGGTCACTTGTACTAAACCCCAGCATCAGCAAACCAAGATTGAACACCTAACCTAACCACCATTTCAACCCCCCAGGAATGCAAACTTGAACCAGTCACCATGGAATTAGAAGGTCAGCACTAATGAGATGATTCACCCATTTGACTCCTTCCGTTCTGCTTAAGAAGGTGACCTCCTTGGAGACAAGTCATTCTTTGGTAATCATTTCCTTTTTCCACCCCGTTTCCACCTTTAAAAACCTTCCCTTTCCCACAGCTCAGCCGAGCTCCTTTCTACTTGCTAGAGGGGATGCTGCCTGACTCCGGAACTGTTAAATAAAGCCACTTTGATGTTTAAATGGGCTCCGGTGAATTTTTGTCTCAAGGATTTGATGGCATCTCTGGGACCACAGGAGACTTCCAAGAGCTTCAGGGACAAGAAACACAGGTGAGGTACCCCACAGACCCTTGGAGCTCATGGACTTCATCACTTCCAAAGGCTGTGGGTAGGCTCATGCTTGATTCTGAGCTCCACTCTCATTGGGTCAAGCTCGGAACATTCGTCCAGCTTTGGGGATTCATTCTGTTTGGCAGAGGAAAGCTCTCCTGTTGACTCCTTGATGGTATTCAAAGATCAATTTAGTGGCACTTAATTGTTACCTTAAATTAACGGCTGCCTGAGCCTAGAGAGCTTACCATCAGGGCGAGTGGAGGAAGAGGTGACAGTGGGCTTCCAGTGGGACTGAGTGGTCTCAAATGTGACCCCCTTAGGGAAAAGCACCCATCCCCCAGAATTCGCAGGTGGAAAGCAAAACTCCCCAAACCCGTGATCTCAGTGGCTTGTCTGCACGGCTTTCCACAATCGGTCCTTCTCTGAGGGAGGTTGTTTGAATTCTTTCCCAACTCTTCCCAGAGGGTTTTGGAAATCAAGAGGTTTTGAAATAACTGAGCCTCGCCTTCAACATTCACTCAACTACGTATTTATTCAATATCTACTCTCTGGCAGGCACTGGGAATGAGAGAGAGAGAGATGGCAGTGCGTCACCCAGAGAAGGCTGCTGCGCTTAGGAGGGCTATGGTCTAGCTGGGATGTCAGACATCCCCAATAACTACGTGTACACTAAGTAGGCAGTACCGGGGCATCTGTATGACTCAGTCAGTTAAGTGTCTGCCTTCGGCTCAGGTCATGATCCCAGGGTCCTGGGATTGAGCCCTGCAGGGGCTCCCTGCTCAGGGGGAGCCTGCTTCTCCCTCTGCCTCTGACCCTACCACCCTGCATGTGTTCTCTCTCTCAAACAAATAAAATCTTCAAAAATAATAATAATAATAATTAGTTGTTACCTCAGTACTATAAATAAGATGTACAAACTGCTTTGAGCTCTTGTAACAAAATACCACAGACTTAGTGACTTAGAAACAACAGAAATCGATTTCTCACAGTTCTGGAGACCGGATGTCCAAGATCAGGGCACCAGTATGGTTGAGTGAAGGCCATCTTCAGAGGCACAGACTTCTCCTTGTATTCTCACAGGGTCGAAGGGGCTAGGTAGATCTCTGGGCTCTCTTTTCTAAGAGCACTAATCCCATTCAAAAGGGCCCCACCCTCATGACCTTTCTCTTTTTTTAAATTTTATTTATTTATTTTACAGACAGAGATCACAGATAGGCAGAGAGGCAGGCAGAGAGAGAGGGGAAAGCAGGCTCCCTGATGAGCAGAGAGCCCAGTGCGGTGCTCGATCCTAGGACCCTGAGATCATGTCCTCAGCTGAAGGCAGAGGCTTAACCCACTGAGCCACCCAGGCGCCCTCCACCCTCATGACCTTTTGCTGGAGTTTTCCAGGAAGACACATGAAGCCTAATGGAGACAAACCAATTGTCCGGCAGAGACCACAAGCCCTGCCTTCATGGCTCGGCTATCCGGCTGGAACCATCCTGGGTGGAGGATAAGCAAGTGGAATCTGGGAGAGGCGATTCGGTCTAGTGACATCTCAAGACCTTGTTTAGACACAATGATTCTGAAGAAAGGATTTAGACAGTCCCCCTTCACTGTGACTCCTCACACTCCTCACCACTCAGCCTGGCCACCCAAACTGCCACCCCAGGCTACACCTAAGGGTAGGACAGAGCAGTGCTCAGGAGACTGGCTCTGGACTTGGACCACTGGTTTTGCAAAGCTGCTCTCCTACTCAGTGCTAGCTGTGTGACTGTGTGCACTACTGCGCTGCTCTTGGCCTCAGCTCTGGGGGGACGAGCATAGTGGCTGTTGCTGTCATGCTTGGGAAATCGAGGGACTTAATCCAGGTACAGTGTGTAAAACTGTCCTTGTGGTACTAAGTACTCAGTGAAAGACCAGACAGACACGTACTCCCATGGTTGTGGCAGCATCGTTCTTAAGAGCCAAGGTTTGGAAACCAGCCAAGTGTCCATCAATGGATCCGTGAATAAAGATGTAGTAGATAGCTACAATGGACTATGATTTAGCCAGGGAAATTCTGCATTTACTACAACAAAGAAGATCTTGAGGACATCGTGCTAAGGTAAGTCAGACAAAGACAAGTACCGTACGGTAACTCTATTTTTAAGACTTTATTTACTTATTTAGGGACAGAAAGAGAGAGAGGGAGAGAGGAGAGGGAGAGAGAGAGAATCTCAAGCAGATTCCACATGGAGCTTGGAGCCCAATGCAGGGCTCGATCTCACAACCCTGAGATCATGGCCTGAGCTGAAATCAAGAATCAACTGAGCCACCCAGGTGCCCCTGAATGGTACCTCTCTATGTGGCATCTAAAAAAAAACCCAAAAACCTAAAAAGTTGTAAAAACAGAGTGAAGTGCTGGTTACCAAGGGCTGGGGGCAGGGAAATGGGAGAGGTGTTGTTGAAGGCACGTAGTGTACCTGAAGGATAAGTCCCGGAGACCTAACACATAGTATGCTGACTATAGTCCACAATGGTATGAGAAACATTAAACTTGCTGAGAGACTAGATCTTAATTGTTCTGAACACTAGAAGAAATAAGAGTTATGGGGTTGCCTGGGTGACTCAGTGGGTTAAGCCTCTGCCTTTGGCTCAGGTCATGGTCTCAGGATCCTGGGATCAAGCCCCGCATTGGGCTCTCAGCTCAGCAGGGAGCCTGCTTCCCTTCCTCTCTCTCTGCCTACTTGTGATCTCTGTCTGTCAAATAAATAAATAAAATAAAATCTTTAAAAAAAAAAGAAAGGAGAATTTATGTAACATGATAGAGGTGTTAGCTAACAGTACAATGACAACTGTATTGAAATACAAAAGTATCAAGTCACCTTAAACTGACACAATGTTCTATGTCAAATATACATCAGTAAAAATAAAGAAATAAACAGTAGTTGTTTTAACACAATTCTGGACCCAGGGCTGAGCAGTCTGGTTCATGACTGGAGGTCTATAGAGTTGTTTAATATCATTTGATGTTGACAGCACCACCACTACTACCACCGCCACCACCCCCATCATCATCACTGAGCCCTACCCATTCTAATTGTTTGGGAAGCATTTTGCAAACCCTTGATTTCTTGGCTTGTGGTGAAGGAAAAACTCTAAGAACATACGTCCACCACCAGTTTTTCTCAGAGACTCAGAACGTTCAGAAGCACATTTTGGTCTGGCGGTTGGATATGGACCGTGGCAAAGCAAAGGAGAAAGGAAGGGACTGGGAGAAAAGGTTCTCCTGAGCACAAGAGCCGAAATTTTTGATGTGTCAGGAATGGTCTACGTCCAATATGACACCTTTTTACTTCGAAGCTCAGCTAAGTCAGTTAATTAGTTTTACCTCAGGGATGACAGTTCTTCCTTTCTCCCTACTTCATTCCTTCCTTTCTTCTCTCTTTTCTTTTTCTTCTTCTTCCTTTCTTTTCTTCTTTCTTTCCTTCCAAAGGAGAAAGACCAAGAGTTGATGAGCTAAGAGATACACAACCAGGCCAATACCCAGACAAACCAGTACACCAAACACCAACTGAACAACAAGCAGTTCCCTGAAAGCCAGTTGGCTGAATTCCACATCCAGCAATCATCGTTCCCTGAATTCACCTAAACCCCTGAGATATAGCTGAAGATGGAAAATAGACAAACAAACGCAACGGGGCCCTTGGAGAATGGAAGTCATCAAGCCTTGCTTAGAGAGTTGTTCAAAGACAGTGCCTACAGCTGAGGGAGAAGTGCGGGGAGGGAGGTTCGGTTTTTCCAACAGACCCAAAGGGAAAGGGGCATTGGAGGCTTTAAATAGGAAGGGTGTAGGGATGCGTGGGCGCCTCTGTCATTTAAACGCCTACCTTTGCCTCAGATCATGACCCCAGGGCCCTGGGATAGAGTCTCACATCGGGCTCCTTGCTCAGCAGGGAGCCCACCTCCCCCCCTCCCTGCTTGTGTGTGTGCATGTGCACTCTCTCTCTGACAAATAAATCAATAAAATCATTAAAGAAAATAGGAAGGACTATAAAGGGAAGAAGAAAACCTCAAGCAAGACCAGGAGACTGGACACACTCCCTCAGAACACACGCAAACATGGTGGGGAGACCAGCGCAAATAATTTAGACAAATCCCACACAAAGAATAGGAGGCAGACACTAACACAGAGTTGGACTTTTTTCCCCAGAATGAGTAGGGAGGGCACAGGGTCACAACCTCTACATGGAAGATTTTTTTCCAACTGAGTTTAAATTCTTTCTTCAATTCTACACAAGTGGTATAAAGTGACCTAGCATCCTATCAACCCATAAACTATGGAGATTTTTTTCTTTTTCCCAATTTCCATGTTTCCTCCTTCCCTAGATAACACTACGTCTGTTATGTATGTGACCCACATCAGTGGAGACATTCACGAAGCCTACTGGTTAAAAGTGTGCGTTCAATGGAGTTCCTGGCTGACTCAGTTGGTGAAGCATCTCACTCTTGGTTTCAACTCCGGTCGTGAACTCCGGGCGCTGGGATCAAGCCCTGTGCTGGACTCCACGCTCAGCAGGGTGTCCCCCTCCTGCCTGCTCACATTCTCCATACAAAATCTTTAAAAAAAAAATGTGTGGATTCAAGAGACAACCTATACGTGCTCTTGGTCAAGTCATGTCAACCTTCTCTGCTTTAATTTCCTCATCTATATAATGGGAATAAGATAAGAAGAGCACCAACTTCATAGGATGGTTGTGAGCATTCAATAAATTACTATTTAAATTTCTTAGAACAGGAGCACCTGGGTAGTTCACTTCGGTAAGCTTCCCACTCTTGTTTTCAGCTCAGACCATGAACTCATGGTTGTGAGATCAAGCCCCACACTGGGCTCTGTGCTCGGCGTAGGGTCTGCTTGGGATTCTCTCCCCTCCTCCCACCAGCCGTGCTCTACCTCTCTCTCTCTAAAATGAGTAAGTAAATAAAATCTGAAATTTTTAGAATAGTCATTGGCTCATATTAAGTGATCTGCAAATGACAGTGATCATTATTACTACCAGTAGTAGTGGTGGGGTGGGTGGAGGGGTACTACTACTACTACCACACTATTACCACTGTGAGTCACAAAGTCAGATTAAACTACCTGGACTCAGACAAAGAAGTGTAAAAATTGGGAAGAGGAGAATGTCAGGTTTTAACTTCTTCTTATTCTGGAAGGAAAAAGCAAGTTACCTAGGGAGGCATCACATGATTTCCATTTGGAACAGAGCAGGATCACAAGAAACCTAGGCTGGACAATATCACTGGGTATAGTCTGAGGCGGGCATTGGAACAGACAGTACATTTCCAGCCTCTTCAAGCAGAGAGCCTTCGCTGAATGAATGAGTGGTCACGAGCCATTTCAGAGAATCCTGGTGGGCAAAAGCTGAACCACCCATTCAAGTGATTCCAGGAAAACACCCCAGGATGTGTTAGGAGGGAATTCTCCTGAAAGTAGCAGCAGAATTACCTAGGTCTGCCTCTTCATCTCCCCCAAGGAGGAGAACTATACTCTAATTGACCTTTGGCTTAGCCTTCTAATGCAATCATAGAGAAGAACAAATCTAGGGAATGTTTCCCATGACAGTGTTTCTTCCCTGCTCTGCTCACATTTCTGGACTCTTCCTCAAGGGAGAAGAGAAATCCCCTTCTGTGCCCATCATCTATCTGTGTGTCACCCAACCCCGGAAGCACACAAATGGCTCAGCTGATCTTCACTGGGCCAAGTGTAGCTGCAGGTCACTATACTAAAAGGCAAACGTGCTTTCTTCTGCTTTATGCAACAGATGCCAGCGGACTGCTCCTGGCAGTGCTTTCTCTGCACGTTCTCCTCCTCTGGCTACAAGATGGAGAAAGGGTCTTACTTGTCAGAGTGGGCCGGATGATACTCCAGCCTCAGCGGAGAGAGGCACAGACAGTCCCTTCCCATTCTGAGCAGATGGAACAGCAGGAGTAAAGGCTCCTGAGTGGGAGCCCAGTTGACGCAGCTGGGCGGGGTAGAGTGAGTAAGGCAGAAGCAGGAGGTGAGATCAGAGAGGTGGTGGGGCACCTGATCGTGTGGGGCCTCCTCCCCCATGACAAGGAGGAGTCAGATGAGTGTGACTGTCTGACATAGTCTTTACCAGATCACTCTGGCTGCCTTGTGGAGAATAGATGGAGGGCAAGAGTGGCCGGAGGAGACCAGTGAAGGAAGGCGACTGTTGTTGTTCAGGTGAGGAGGGATGGTGCCTAGCACCAGGGTGTGATGCAAGACATGGGAAGCCCCTGAAATGAGGCCTTTTTCCACCTGCGAAGGCACTCGATTTGTGTCAGAAATCAGAGGTGGAACTAAAGGGGACCTTGGACCTTAGCTGGTCTAAGCACCCTCATCTCAGGTCACCTGGGCAGACACTGGACAAAACCTGGCACGAAGCCCCACTTCAACAGCCTTCCACCGTGTGGCTCCTGTTTGGTCCCTCTCACCGTCCCTTCTATTTCTGTGGTTTTGGAGAGACGGATCCACCAAGATCCACTTTAGAGGCTCAGAGTAAAGCTAAGAACTTGCTTTTCATTTATCATTTCTGCATTATATACCACCTACTTCCCAAAAGGATTTGAGACCGCTTACAGGAACAATCATCTCAGATGTTTTCAAAGACTCCTTAAGGGCACAAGGAAATGTTTAAAACACAACATTAAGTGAAAAACCTAAGACATGACACTTTGTTCCCAATCATATTATTACATAATAGAAAGACATAGAGAGAGGGAAGAAAGAGAGGGAGAGAACGAGGAAGAGGAAGGGAGGGGAAAGGAAGAGAACAGAAAGGGGGAGGAGAGGGAAAGATAAATTGGAAAGAAACATTAACGGTGGCTATTTCCCTTCTTAAAATGGTCTGGGCAGACCTCATTGTTAATAACATGGTTCCCTGAGATGCTGCAACTAAGATGATTTTGAAGGGTTAGTAACATCTTTTTAATGTTAATAGTTATGTATTTATAGATCAAATATGTATTTCCAAAATATCGCTAACACGTCCAAACCATGTGTCGGCTCAATCTCATTCCTAGTGCAACTGAGGAATTTTATTACATTTTATTACATCCAATTCAATTAATAGAAATAATTTTCTCTGAGCTAATAAAACTAGTTGGCACGGGAGCCTGGGTGGCTCAGTTGGTTGGGCAGCTGCCTTCAGCTCCGGTCCTAGTCTCGGGGTTCCGTGATCAAGTCCCACATCGGGCTCTGAGCTTCGCAGGGAGCCTGCTTCTCCCCCTGACCTTCTCCCATCTCATGCTCTCTCTCTCTCTCACCGTTTGACTTGGAAATTTCCTTGACCAGACTAACAGGTTCATGAGGTACTCTTTCCACCTCCAGGTTCCTGCAGGGCACATTCTGCTAATGGTTCTGGAAGTCCATTCTTCGAGTCCCATTTTCTCCTGCCTCCACGAGCAATGTTCCCCCTGCCCTTCCCAACTCCGTTTACAATCTCCTTGAGGTGCTCTGGCCGCCAGCTGATGCCTGGTTCCAAAGCCACTGCTACCTGATTTACCTTTAGGTGACCTCCACGCCCTATGTTCAGTACTGATTTCTCTTTCAGGTAGGTACTGATGCTCGAGACTTAGTGGCTTAACTCAACAACCATTTCACTATCTCCCCTGATGCTGTCGATTGACTAGGTTTGGGCAATTCTTCTGCTCTATACGGTGTCAGCTGGGGATGCAGATATCTGCGAGGCACAACTCAGAAGGACCTTCTATGATGGTTTACTCACCTGGCCAGCAGCTGGTGTCAGGTGGATGCTCTGATGGGACCGTCAATCGGAGTGCCTCACGTCTCACCCCTGTGTCTTTTCAATGCAGCCTGAGCTGCTCACAGCATGGCATCTGGAATCTGAGAGGCAAGAAGCAGAAATTGCTCAGACATCCTGGGACATCATTTTCGGTGCCTTCTGAGGGCTAAAGCCAATCATGGTACAGTACAGATTCAAGGGACACAAGTTCCGCCCCTTGGTGTGAGGAGTGTCACGCACACAGGGAGAGGGAAAGGATGGCTGGGGCCAGCTTGGGACACCAGCTGCCCCAGTGCATCTGCCCGTAGCGAGTGTCCTTCACAGCCAGGATGAACTACGCAGACCGCTGCTTCTCAAACATCAGAGTACCCATAATCCCCCTGAGCTTGTGTGGCAACGCAGCCCAGACTCTGTGGATCTAAGTGGGTCCTAGCAAGCCACATCTTACAATTTTCAGGTGATGACAGATGCTGCTGGTTCACACTCGGAGTAAGGATGTTGTTGGTATACTGGAGGTAGCCGAGGGTTAAAGACCACAGACCTGAGGTCAAAATCCATCGCTACCTCTTTTTCACTGTGGCTCCTTGAGTGTCCTCGAGCCTGTTTCCCCACCTGTTTAAATGGAACCGTGAAACAACTGCAGGAACCAACAGGAAGAATAGGATATGGTACCACAGACTCTTGGTAGCTGTGTGTCAGGGGTACTTTACTTCTTCCCCTTTCTCACCTGTAGTTTCTTCACCTAAAATTAAAGTGGGAATGGGAATGACAGTATCTACCACATAGGGTGGTGATGAATCTTTAGGAAAATCTGGGATGAACATACAATGAATATGTGAGGAGATGTGGGATATATCCCTGCTCCCCTTTTGCCTTTCCTCCTCATCCACATCATATATCCCAGCAGGTCAGCATTTGTTACGATTTTGGGGGCAGACGGGCTGCAAGGAAGCAAGGGTTGAGTTTTAGAGGTAAGGGAAGTAGGAAGCTAATCCATGGTCTATGTCTGACCATGACCTACTCCGTGGAAAAGGGGGGAGTTTGCTTCTCCTCCCCCTAGTGGACTGAAACCAAGAATCATAAGCAAGAATTGTATTTGTCCAGGAGGCCTAGCAAAGAGCTCAGCTCCATCCTTTGTGGGATCAGGGGCTGCTGTCATTAATGATCCCTGCTGGGAAATTCAGCTGTGCCATTATCACAGTGAGAAGGGTCACCAAGTCCTATAAAGCTCCTGAGCGAGTTCCACATGGCCTATGCCCCCAGGGGGACCCTTGAACCATTCCTGGAAATCGGAGGCTCGGGACCACTGAGAACAATTCAAGTCCATTTGGTCATGTATTCAGACTCTCTTGTAGTCACTGAAATCCATACAGAAAATAAAATGGCTCTCACGACTTGATGTCAGGATGGGAACCCAAACTATCCTACCTGGGAATAAGGCCACAAATGACAAGGCAAGAAACAATGTTTGATGTTCATTTTGCACTTCACGCTATGTTCTGAGATAACGTGTGCACATGCACTATCTCATCTTTACAGCAACTCTAGGAAGAAGACAGCATAATAACCCCCATTGTCTATATAAGGGAATCAAGGACACAAAAATGAGAGGAGCTTCTCAAGGTCGTACAGTGACGTGGCAGGGTGTGCACTTGAAGTCACATCTGCCTGATGACAAAAAATGCTGCACTTTTTTTTTTTAAAGATTTTATTTATTTATTTGACAGAGAGAGATCACAAGTAGACAGAGAGGCAGGCAGAGAGAGAGGAGGAAGCAGGCTCCCTGCTGAGCAGAGAGCCCGATGCGGAACTCGATCCCAGGACCCTGAGATCATGACCCGAGCCGAAGACAGCAGCTTAACCCACTGAGCCACCCAGGCACCCCATGCTGCACTCTTTTTTGAGGGCTGGAGGCAGGTAGCATCCCACAAATGAAAATAAGTTTTCTCTCCTGGATCAATGACTAAGATGTTGGTCCCTTGTGCCAACACACACATAGAGCCCTTGGGAAGAGAGAGCAGCCATAATACAGCAGGACTTGAGGAAGCTAACTCCTGAGTTCTGTTGATGAAGGCAGAACTGGGAGAATCTATTGCTCCGATTCCATCTGATCTGAATACACTGCTCTGTGTATGGGACCTGGCACTGTATACCTGAGTGACCAGCAGTTCACCAAGGCTGCATGCTCTTGGCTTCCATGCTGGGCACTGTACTACGTCATTTTCCCTCCCATGCAGGCCTCTTCTTCCCCAGTGGGCTGTGCCTTTCTTAAGGACCCAGACCTTATCATGTCCTGCTTCAAACCCCTGCCCTGATCCCTCAGAGAAGATCCTCCTCCTCTGGAGTCACTCCATCTCTACTGGCTCCTCCTCCAACCTCCCCTCTGGAATGCTCTGAAAATGCAAATTAAACGAGGTCACTCCAACTTCAAAATCCCTCAGGCTCCCACTGTCTTTCAGCCCAGGGCATCCAAAGTCCTTCCTAAACTCATCCCGCGCCCTTCCCTCACCCACACCTGGCTCTCCAGCCACGCCCGGTTACCTGCAGCTTCACAGCAGGTTCTCTCTTCCCTGCTTTTACTCATGCTCTTCACTACACCTGCAAGGTCTTTTTCTCAACTTACTCGCCTAACAGTATGCCCTGAAGCGAATTACCACACCTCTCTGAAACAGAAACAGGCAGAAATGGGTTGTTCTAGGAGCTAGTAAAAAAGAATGAGAAAATGCAATGAGGTAAAACATTTCTTGACACGTGCCAGGCATTTTATATGTGTCATTCCATCTAATCGTCACCAACAGCCCTATGGGAGAGACCCAACTGCTTTCCTGTCATGGGGTTATTAGGTCCCGAATGTCACACAGGTAGAAGGTGGTGGAGTCCAGGTAGCCAGGACCCAAGAGCTCAAACACACAAACCCTCCCCACCAGACCAGGCCCCTGGGAGCTACCAAGGCTGCATAATTAATGTGCTGGCCCAGAAGGGGTCACCTAAGCATGAGACCCCTGAGCTGATGGGTAAATGGCATCATGGCAACTGCAGGGCCCGGAAGGGGCCAAAACATTGACCATCCTCTTCATGGAGCCCCTCGTGCTTCATGCTCTTTATACCGGAAGAACGTCCCTATGATAATATTAACCACAATGTTGAGTAATAATATAAACACCACTTCTAGAGTGTTCCCCATGTGCCATCTTCTCTGTGAATTTACGTATGTATACATATTTTTTACATTTAATCCTTAAAACAGTCCATTTTACAGACGAGGAAACCAAGGCACAGAGAGGTTAGATAACAGGCCTAAGGAAGCACAGAAGCATGGGGTAGAGTTAGAGTGATAGCCTAAGGCTATTTGCCTCAAAGCCTGTTCTCAGAAAACCCAGGCCACCCTGCCTGAACACTCTCCCACCTTATATGCCACCTTCATCGATGAAGTTGGAATGGCCTGTGTCCATCGGTATAGGACCCACTGGGAGAGTCCAGCAGGTGTTTCTCAAGGGGCCCCGCTGGATTCAATCATTCCTTGTGCCTCACAAACCCAAGGACTGAGGACCCTACAGTCAGTGGTGTTCAGAGACACTGAAGGTTGCCGACAAAACTTACGAAAGACAGGCACGTACAACAGAAAGAACTCTCAATAAGTGTGCCACTTACAATGATTATTGAAAGACCAAGAAGACCAGAGTGCCTCTGCTGCCATGAACTGCACATTCGTTCCTTGTCTGGAGCCAAATGACAATCATGTGCCCATTAAACAGACGTTTGTGGAACCTCTACACAGCGGTAAGCAAAAGCAGGTATAGCAAAAAGTGGTTAGGTGAGCACATCATCATCTAAGTTATGCTGAGCTCCTCTGGGTTGTAGGTGACAGAGACCACTTGCATTTATTTAAGTAGGAAGGAGAGTTTCTTATTTAAAGAAATGGGGGGGGGGGCACCAGGGTGGCTCAGTGGGTTCAGCCTCTGCCTGTGGCTCAGATCATGGTCTCAGGGTCCTGGGATTGAGCCCCATATCTGGCTCTTTGCTTGGTGGGAAGCCTGCTTCCCCTTCTCTCTCTGCCTGCCTTTCTGCCTATTTGTGATCTCTCTCTCTTTTTTTAAAATCTTAAAAAAAAAAAAAAAGAAAGAAATATGGGGCTATCTCATAATATCCCTGAGGAAGAATTAAACTGTGGTCTCGAGAGGGATAGAAGTTAAGAACAAGAAAAACAGAAGCCATGAGATTCTCTTGCTTTCAAATATTATATACATATATATGTGCATATAAATATATATACTATACACACTCTGTAAATTTTCATTGTTAGATATATAAATGACATATTTTTTATATATCTATTTCTTCTAATTCCTCTCTCTCCTCTCACAGTCTGTCAAATCAGATATTCCCTATACATCGACTTCACCCTTTTCTTCTGTAAGGCAGAATTCTTGCTTCACAGAAACTGATCCTGACTGAATTTAACAGAAAAAGAATTTACTGAAAGGCTATTAGGAAGGCAAAAGAACAATACAAAACATGAAAAAAATAACAGGCATAAACTGAAGCTCGACAGCCAGACACCACCAACAGCCCACTGCACACCGAGCCCGGGAAGGCTGGCACTGCTGCTGCTCCTGCGAACCCACCGTCTCAGCTTGTCCAGCCTCCCCACCTGCGGGCACCAGGCGCCACGTGCACAGTCTCTAGGTCACCCATAGCAAGCTTGTGAGCTTCAGTTATGGAAATTTACAATTGTATATAATACACATGCATACACGCATACTACATGCACACATTCACACTCACACGATATAAACATACAGATACACAGACACACACCCACGTAGAACGGTATGAGGAACTCCCCTTACTAACTAAACAATTCTCAACACACTGCCCATCCCCATCGCCCCCATAACATTTTGAAGCAAATATATATATTTTTTAAAGATTTTGTTTATTTGACAGAGAGAGATCACAAGTAGGCAGAGAGGCCGGCAGAGAGAGAAGAGAAAGCAGGCTCCCTGCTGAGCAGAGAGCCCGATGCGGGGCTCAATCCCAGGACCCTGGGATCATGACCTGAGCTGAAGGCAAAGGCTTTAACCTGCTGAGCCACCCAGCACCCCAATCCATAACTTTCTGACAAGAGCTAAGGGTATAACACATTACACAAAACATGCAGATCACGATATCCCAGATCCTGAAGGGCAGAGCCCTGCTAAGTGTCACTGAACATTAGTATATGGGTTCTCCCAAACTCGCTGAATGTTTTTTTCACATAATGGAAAGCCCAGTGCCAAAAAAGCTGTCGCGAAATGCATCTAGATGGTAAACATGCTTGGTCCTTGTACCCTGGGGCCTATCCCAGAGGGCTCTGACTCCCTGAGTCTAGAGTTGGACGTAAGCATCTCTCTTTTCTTTAAAAATTCCCCTCAGGGGGCACCCGGGTGGCTCAGCGGGTTAAGGCCTCTGCTTTCAGCTCAGGTCATGGTATCAGGGTCCTGGGCTTGAGTTCTGCATCGAACTCTCTGCTCAGCAGGGATCCTGCTTCCCCCTCTCTCTGCCTGCCTCTCTACCTACTTGTGATCTCTGTCTGTCAAATGAACAAAATCTTAAAAAAAAAAAAAAAAAGACAAAACCCACAAAAGTCCTTTATGTTTTGCTGGTTTGCACTGGGTTGGGTACAACTATTTAGTCTCTGCCATTCAAAACCAAACTTCCCCTACAATGTTTGGGCTGCAGAGACAGGAAGGCGTTGGAAACTGAGACAGAGAAGAACAGAGAAATTATAAAAAACTCCCAGGGAAAACCGGCTGCAGCATAAGACCTGCTCCCAGGGTGGGCAGCAGCGGAGGTGGTGGGAGCGATGCTGGGGCCCTGCCTGAGGCCCAGGTAAGGAAGGTGCAGCCACAGAGGGGGCGGTAGCTCGGGAAGCGCTAGCCCCAGGGCCTTGCAGGTCCACAGAGGCCTCGACTCTGAGCCTGGTGAAGAAGAGCAGTCCCGGCTGCGGGTGGACTGCATGGGGTGTGGGGACATGTCCAGCGGCAAGCACTAACCGCAACTTCACCGGCGAGGGCCGCGAGAGCTGCTTCCAGCAGAGCATCCACAGCAACCGCAGCTACACCGGCGGCTCTGACCGTGACTGCCAGATCGACCAGGATCACCTGTGCCAGTACTGCCTCCTGTAAAAGTGCTTCTGGGTGCGCACGAGGAAGGAGGCGGTGCAGCACGGCCGCATCACGCACTCGCTGCCTGGCACCGTGGCCGCCTCCTTGGGCAGCCCCCCCAGGCTGGGCGCTGGCGGCCCCAGGCAGAGAACACTTCCCGGGGCAGCCGGTGTCGGAGCTGATCGCGCAGCTGCTAGGAGCCAAGCCAAACCCCGCGCTGTCCAGGCGCTTCAGCGCGGGTGCGTTTGGCGCTGATGGCGCGGGGCGGGCGGTGCTGGGCACGGACATGTGAGAGCAGGCGGTGGGGCTGCTCTTCAGCACCGTTGAGTGGGCGCGCCACGCCCCCTTCTTCCCAGAGCTGCCTGTGGCCCGCCAGGTGGCGCTGCTGCGCCCCCGCTGGAGCGAGCTCTTCCACTGCGCAAGCGTGGGCACGGCCCCTGCACGGGGCGCAGCTCCTGGCCGAGCCGCCTGCACGCCGGGCCCTTCACCGACCAGGTGTGCGCCTTCTAGGAGCAGGTGGACAAGTTGGGCCGCCGGCAGGTGGACTCGCCTGCCTCAAGGCCATCGCGCTCTTTACGCCTGACGCCTGTGGCCTCTCCGACCCAGCGCACGGGGTTAAACCTGCAGGAGACGGCGCAGGTGGCCCTCACGGAGTGTGTGGGGCCCAGTACTGGTCCCAGCCCCAGCACTTCGGGCGTCCGCTGCTGCGGCTCCCGGCCCTGCGGGCCCTCCCAGCCTCCCTCAACTCCCAGCTGTTCTTCATGCGCCTGGTGGGCAAGACGCCCACCGAGTCGCTGATCCGATCAATTGGCCCTATGGTCCTGGCCAGTGACTTCGCCTGGACGGCCACCCCACTGGCTGGGTCAGCACACCTCAAGGGACACGGATGCTTCAGCCTCCCACGGGGCTCCCAAGCGGAGGACCTTGGCTTCTCTCCTCAGACTCCTATTTTTTTAAAGACTGCGAAACGTTTCCTGTTTGCTTTTTAAATGATCAGGAAACCAAAGAGAGCGTCGGGCTCCAGCCTCGGCCTCCCCAGAACTCCAGGCCAGAATAGAGGGCCAGGGACCAAGGGGCCCATTCCTGGGACAGCCTGGCGCTCAGCACCCCATTCATGAACTTTTGGGGCCAGTGGGGTTGGCTTCCCTTGGGGGACGGCCTGGCCTCTGGCCTAGAGGGGCCAGCGGAGTAATGTGCCAGGCAGATTGTCTGGATATGTGATCCACGTTGGATACTATATGATGAATGAATCAAGGCCTATAATAAAGATGTTTCCTACCTGAAAACAAAAGCAAAACAGAACATAACACCTATCCCATAAAGAGTCAAGAAAAGCCAAGCTCTCGTTATACTACTTCTCTGTCCTTATTCTGTGTCTCAATTACTCTAGAGTCAATTTACTTTAAGCAAGTTCGCACAAACGGTTACCAACAAATACTAAATAAATCAATTTATGAGGAAATTTTAAATACACCTAATTGGGACATGGTACTGAAAAGCATTTTATTTCCCTCTCCTCATTTCAGTGGCACTGCAGATTCTCTGGGCAAATAACTCTCCATTTGAGAAAAATTATTTCTCATTCAACAGTGTGACACATGTGGTCAACAGCATCTGAAAGCTGGAGAAGAAATGAAGTTGGATGGAGTCCATTTATGTTCACAAATGTCACCACAGACTGCCTCCACGTCTTCAAAACTTATCTATGTATTTATTTACTTCTTGAACTAACCACCACTGACACCTACTGCATGTCAGACATGGCGCTAAATGTTTTATTACTGTTAAATATCACTTCATCTTTACAATCATCTATGAAGTGGGATTATTATCATCCCCATTTCTCCCATCAGGAAACTGAGACATACAATACTTTAACAACACGGCTCATAAGAGGCAGAGCTAGGATCTGCTTGGGTCTGGACCCCATGTTTTCAATCACTATGATTAGTTTCCAAGGTCCTACAAAAACTCCGAGTCGTCACCCCAAACCTTGGTTTTCCCCACCGCACGGTCTCCACGTGGCCCCAGCTTCAAGGACATTCTCTCAATTTCTTGAACACTACACATCCTTCCCGGCCCTAACGGAACACCTTCCCACATCCGCCTTAATTTCTTAGCCTCCTGGTTCAGCTTAAACGTTACTCAGGAAATTACAAACTCTAACGCACCCTGTACTTCCCAGCACTCAATGCAAAACAGTAATGATTAATTTCACGGGTCATTATTTCCTTCCTGTCTTTGCCAGCCAGGGGGTGAGTCCCTCACGCATCCTGTCAGTCCTGTTCATCATGGGTTCCCAATCACCGAACACCCACGACCCACCCAAAACGAAGGCCATTCCCCCTACACAGACACACACCCCTGACTGGCCTGATCTCAGGTGCACGGTGGGGATCCTGACAACCCCTCGTTGAATGTAACCTACTGGAGAGGGAGAACGGAACTCCTCCCCCATCAACACTCCACCTACTGGCTTCACGTCGGTCTTTTAGCAGGACTTGAGCCCCAACAAGGCTGAAACCCCATCTGCCTGGTTCAGGCCACATGACCACTCCCACTTTCTCTAGGGCCCGCGCACAGCACAGGTGAGATAAATTGCAGCTCCATAAATGAAGCCCCCCTCCGGGCTCTTCACAGCTGTGAAACGAGGGGTGCACGAGCTGGCAGTGTATTTTTTGGCAAACCAGTGTATTCCTGAGACACAGGCCCGCCTCCCAGCGAGGCCCCAGCCCCCCCCCCCCCCCGGGGACACGGGGCCCTGACACCATGCCCTACAGGTACCTCTGCGCAGAGAAGCATCTTCCCAAGGGCCGCTCACTCCCTCCTCCTCTGTGTCGACCTTGAGGAGGAAGTACAGGATGGGAAAGAAGGCGTCCTCAGGACAGTCCCCAGGCCATGGGCCTGGAGGTTCTGAGGTGCTGCGCCCACTGGGGCAAGGTTGCGGGATCCTGAGACGCCAGGCAAGAAGCCAGCCTCACAGAAGGCTGCAAAATGGCAGTTGGTGTCAGTGACCCGCCCACGTCAGCTATCCTTCCCGCTCATTGGTGCCTCTGCCTACACGCTGATTGGACAATTTCCCCGCTCCTTCGGTCTTCGGAAGGAATCATTGGCTAGCTCTTTGGGCCCCGCCCACAGAACCCTGGGCGCACACTCTCTCTCCTTTCCCATTCCCACCTGGTAGGCCCGCAATCGCACCTCGGTCCTCCTTCTCTGCTGCTTCTGTTTTCTGAGTTTGGCCTGAATTAATCACGAGCTTCAGGTGGCTGTAGTCGGTACAAAACCCAGCTTTCTCCCATAGAATTTCTTTGGCACCCTTTTCAAAACTCAGATAGACTATTTCTGGGTTCTTGGCTCTGTTCTATGTGTCTGTCCTGCAAATACCACACAGTCTTCCTAATTATACTGGGTGGGGTGAAAAAATAATGAATACTGTTTTTTCTGAAAATAAATATATCAATTTAATAAAAAAAATAACTACTAATAAATTCTGAAACTCCGTAGACTGTGTTCCCACATTAGTATTATTTTCAAAATTCTTTTTGAAACTACTCTAATTCCTTTGTCTTTCATTTTAGAATATTTTAGTCTAGCTCTATGAAAACAAACGAAGCTGACAGGATTTTGATAGGAATGGCATTAAATCTCTCATTCAGTCTGGGGACAACTGACATCTTTACGATGCTTAGTCTTCCAAATCACGAGCATGATGTATCTCTCCATTTATTTATATCTTTGATTTCCTATATCAGTGCTAAATAGCTTTTATCCCGAAGTAGTTTCTTTCTACGAGTAATTGGGAATGTATGTTTGATTGTGGAGCCTACATATTCATTGCTAGCATAGAGGAATACAACTTACCTTTATGTGTTTATCCTGTATACTGTTTCACTGCAAAATTCCATTATTAGTTCTAAGAAGAATTACGTTCTCATACCCTCTTGTGGCATAAGGCCTGAAATTAAGATTCCGTATCAAGGGCTGTCTTGACATCTGGAAGATCAAGGAGGGACTCAAATGGCATCATGCATGTTCTCCTCTCCCTCTTCCCTCACGGGGAAGGTCTCTTAACCAAACACCCTTCTCATCACTGCCTATTGATTTTTGGGGAGCAGCATTCAGTTCCCTAGAAGCCCACTGAATTCTTCAGGCCAGCCATTCACACCCTCCCATGGGAACCAGGACTTGCCACACCCTCTTGTTTCAACCAAGTCTTGCCTTCCAAGGCCCTGCTGGTTCTCTCTGTTCGTAATTGCAATCTCTGTGCAGCCCTGCACAGTGTGTGGTATCCTCTCTCCTGAAGTGTGTATGTGACTAGTAAACTGTTGTCAATCACACGTGTCGGGTGTCAGGGCATCCCACAAGTCTGGAGCAGGAATCTCTCTCTCATCAGGGAGCTGAGGAGAAGGTGATTAAAACAAGTGGCATCACAAACAGGGTGTCCCCACGTTAAATAAGGGCACAGGGTCAGCTTGACCTGCTCCTTCGCTAACTAACTGGCTTCAGAGGTGACAATCACGATCTGGGAGGGAACTGGCCATCGCTGGCTCG
Source organism: Mustela nivalis (assembly GCF_964662115.1). Lineage (NCBI taxonomy): Eukaryota > Metazoa > Chordata > Mammalia > Carnivora > Mustelidae > Mustela > Mustela nivalis. The sequence continues at coordinate 22,833,509 of NC_139038.1, forward strand.
CTTGTGTGTTGGCCCGTGTTCTGTTATCTCACATGAAGGTTGTCATCCATTTCCAAACTAATGTCCCATCCTTGCCAACAAGGTGAAAATGAATGAGAATTGACTGTATCTAGCAGGGAGGTGTCACGTATGTGACCTGCATGTGGCCTGTATTGGTCTCCAAGGCTCCTCCCTGAGGTCGGCAACCACAGGACATGCTGACTGGCCTGCTTGAGTTCCAGGGACTGGGTGTTGGACCAGTGCTTGGGGCTGACTTGCAGATCCTATGGGGAAAAGCGCACCGAAGCACAGTCCTGGGGGTAACTCTCTGTGTTGTGGGTACGAAGGAGAGAGGCCCCGACCCCAGGGAAATGTAAGAATGGCTCCCTGGCTGCCTCCTGAGTCACCGTGGTTCAGGCAATGTGAGTGGCCTTGCCTGTCTCCCGAGCTGCCGCTCCTCTCTCTGTTACCTTGTGTCTTCCTGAGCCCTCAGGGTTTTGAGGTGCACATCCATGGCAGCCCAGGGCCCACGAACTGATGAAAAACAGAAAAGAGGAGGGGCTTTTGGTGTCCACTTCTCTCCCGGTGCCAAAACCCTCACCAGTACACTTGCTTTTCTCTTAGTGTTGTTGCTCCCCAGGTCATTGATAGACTTGTGATCCAGGGACTTGAGGCTTGTCTCTGGCCATGAATGAAATGATTTTGCTGGCTGGACCCCAACACTGGGGAAATGGACTGGCATTCCCACAGAAAGAGGACAGCCATCTGTGGGCTGATGGACCCAGTCCCTTTCCCCATAAACTCCCATAAACACCATGTGATATTAGGTGGAGACAGAAATAAAAACTCGTGACTCTATGTGGCTAGAAATGAGAATCTATCCTGAGGGAATATATAGAGTGGGAAAAGAGGGCAGGGGAAACAGTCCCCCTTGAGAGAAGGTAGGGCTGTAGAAGAAGATGGTTTTGCTTCATCGATGACTAGGCTGTGGGTCCTGCGCTCTTCCACTGACCACTCCATTGACTAAACCTGTTTGGCACAAGATCCTGATCCTCAGGGTTATGGGGGAAATATACAGGGGACCTTTGTGACACAGTGAAAGGATCAACTCACACCTTGACATATGCCAGGAGACTTGAAACCATACAACCATTGCCATGACAGAAGCTCCAAGGCTGATGATGTTGATTTGAGACTCTCTGGAAGAAAACACCAAGAAAGAGGAGCAGGGTAAAAAGACACTCCCCAGGGAGCCTGGGTGGCCCAGGGGTTAAGCCTCTGCCTTCAGCTCAGGTCATGATCTCAGGGTCCTGGCATCGAGCCCCGCATTGGGCTCTCTGATCAACGGGGAGCCTGCTTCCCCCCTCTCTCTCTGCCTGCCTCTCTGCCTACTTGTGAACTTCCTTTCGGTCAAATAAATAAATAAAATCTTAAAAAAAAAAAAAAAAGACACCCCCCCACGCCACACCTATATCCAGGAAGACACAAACCCAAGCAAAGGAGGAGTGGAAGAGAGAAATCTGAATACAGGAGGCTGAAACCTCCCCACCCCAACTGACTAATTCAACATAGGTTCAAAATTTGACCCAATTGTAAATCCAATATTTACAAGGGCACCTGGGTGGCTCACATGGTTAGTCGTCTGATTTCAGCTTGGGTCTTGATCCGGGGATCTTGGGATAGAGCCCCATGTCAAGCTCCCTGCTGGGCAAGGAGTCAGTCTGCTTCTCCCTTTGCCTCTCCCTGCTGCTCCCCCTGGGTCCTGCTCTGTCACACTTGCTTGCTGTCTCTCTCACAAATGAACACATAAAATCTCTTAAAAAAAAAAAGAAATCCAAAATTTACCAAAATAATTTAATTGGGAAAATTAAAAGGAGGCCAATTGCCTTTTGTGACTCTACAACATGGGTTCTGGATGAATTTTAATGTTGCTAAGATGCACCGGTTGGCTGACCTACATGGACTTAAGACGAGGGCTCAAATTCTGGTTATAGCAAGTACAATAACCATATTTTCTACCTTCTGTATTTAATGCTTTGACATCTCAGGCCTTGCTGACTTTGGAGGGACTTTCCCTGGCAGGCTTACTTAATTCCTAGAGATGGTCAACAGCTTGCCTACAGGCAGAGCTTTCACATGTAAAGCAACCAATTCAGAGCCTTTACTCCCAACCACCTCTTGTAAGAAACTCTTACTCTGGGCTACTATCCCCTGCCCTGATCACCCCAGGGGCAGGGACAGACTACTCCAGACACCGAAATGACACAAACAAGGCAGTCTTAAAACTGCTTACTCAGACTCACCTGCCCCTTGCCATGGAAACCACAATAAAGGGTCTTGCCCGCATTGTCTGTCCCTTCACTCCCTCTTTCTCCTGACCAACCTGGTGCTTCTCTGGGTGGCCCTCCAAGGCTCTCAGGACCTCCTTTCTCGGGATCAGGGAGTCTATGAACGCTTCTTCCATTGTGAGAGTTACTTGTATATCTGCCTGTCTTACCATATCTGATTAAAATAAACCCCAGTCTCCTTAAAACATCTGAGACACTTGGGGGCTCAGTGGGTTAAGCTTTTGGCTCAGGTGATGATCTCAGGGTCATAGGATCCTGTCCCATGTCGGACTATGTGCTCAGGGTGGAGTCTGCTTGGGATTTTCTCTCCCTCCGCCTTTCCCTCCCCACCACCACCCCTGCCCCTGCTCCTGTGCTAGCTCTCTCTCTTGCTCTCTCTTTAAAAGAAATAAAGTCATTTTAAAAAAAAACCATGAGGGAGCCCAACAAATTTAAAGATGGTGAATATTTTGCTATTATAAATTTGGCCAATATGTTCTATTCAGTGCCTATTTCAACATCCTCTCAGTCACACGTGCCTCGATCTTGAAGGAGACACGATTTACCTAGTTATGTACAGGGCACCCAAACCGCTCTGCTATCACAGGCAACTTTTGCGGGCAGGATCTTACTGCACCCAGCTTTCTCCAGGAACATAGGTGGGACATCACATTTAGGACATCTTACTGTGAGGATATTTGTTTGACAAACTTGTTAAGGACCTACAAATGCGGGGGTTCCTGGGTGGCGTTGTCAGTTATGTGTTTGCCTTGGGCTTAGGTCCTGATCTCAGGGTGCTGGCAACAAGCCCTGCATGGGGCTCCCCGATCAGCAGGAAGTCTGCTTCTCCCTCTCCCTCTTCCCTGCCAGCCCTTTGTACTCTCTTGCGCGCGCGCGTTCTATCAAGTAACTAAATAAAATCTTTAAAAAGAAAAGAGGACATAGAAGTCCAACACCTTACAGTACTTTTTGGGTCTGGAGGCAATGCATTCCTTCTTTATAAATTTAATGCAAGCCCATTTAGACTGCTACTTGTCAATGAGCCCAAGGTAAACAACAAAAGGCTCTAGGATCTGTGCAAGCAAAAATTACCTGTTGGGGGTGACTGGGTGGATCAGTTAGTGAAGTGTCTGCCTTTGTCTTGGGTCCTGATCTCAGGATCAAGGGGCAGGATCTTGGGGCCTGATCTCAGGCAAGGGGTTCCCTGCTCAGTGGGGAGCCCGCTTCTCCCTCTCCCTTTCACCGCCTCTTCCAGCCAGAGCTCTCTCTTAACTACAGAAACAAAAACTTTGAAAAAATATCACCTGTTAGTGCCCAAGTGAAAAGGCTTTAGCAGCCCCCTTTCCCTCTTCCTGGAGTCCCTGGACCACCCATGCTATCTGTCAATCGTCCATGGGCTCCCAATGCAAGAAACGGCCCTCCTTGGCCCTGGTTAGAGACCATGAGAGCAGCAGTTGCTGGCCATGCACTGGGCTCTCCTGGAAACAGCATCTCTCACAGACTCTGAGCCTTCCTCTCCAGCTGTCCATTCTTCTCTGGGTCATGGGACCCCCCCCCCCCCCACCACCACCACCAGCTGAATATAGTTCCCAAGGCCTTCCCGCTCCAGGCTGAAGCCCAAGTCTGCATATCCTACCTGCAGGTGGAGGTGGGGGCTTCTGTCCACAGTGCATTGCCAGATTCCATGGTGCCGGAGGACGTCCGCTCTTCCTTCTACCCCTTGGCCACTCAGGGATTCCCTTGGGATCAACTGTGTGAACATCAATGGAAGTTATTACATTTTGGGTTTGATGACCATGTCTCCCTCCTGCTCACGTGACAATTTCACATCCTAGAGAAGCACCTGTCCTATGCCTTAAGACTCTCAGGTTGAAACTGATGTCCAAACATCAGAGACCACTGTGATGGAAAGCCCGAGATTAAGATTCAATAGGAAGTGTTGTCTTGGCATCCGGTAACTTTGGAGGGCCTCAAATGGCCTCACTCCCACATTCCCTTCCCACTCCTCTCCCACAGATCAGATCTCCTGGCCAAAAAACCCTCCTTAGCACAGGGACCAGGCACAGTTTCTCCCCAAGTAAGCTGAAAGCAAAACTGCAAATATTTTACGTTTTGAAAAAGGATAGGCACCTGGGTGGCTCAGTGGGTTAAAGCCTCTGCTTTCAGCTCAGATCATGATCCCAGGGCCTGGGGATGGAGACCCACATCAGGCTCTCTGCTCACCAGGGAGTCTGCTTCCCCCTCTCTCTGCCTGCCTCTCTGCCTACTTGTGATTTGTCTGTCAAATAAATTATTAAATCTTAAGAAAAAACAAAAAAAGAAAAGAAAAAGGACACTTGGGGATAAGGTAGACACACAGAGTGACTTGGGATCTTCAAACCGTGGTCTCGTCTCTGGCTTGACAATCGTCCATTTCTTTGAGAGGTCTTTGGCCGCCATTCCAAACTTCTTGGCAGGTGACAGTATATAGGATGTGTACATGGGTAAAGCATCAGTGACAGCATTTAGAAGAAGGTGCTCCGATGTTTCCATATCCGGTCCAGGTGGGTTAATAAGAGAAACGGCTGTGGTGCAGGGCTTGACATCTTTTTTTCAGGGTGTGGATCCTGGAGTAGTGTTCAGTCGTGATGGGCCTTGTTTCTTAGCCAGTTTTCCTCTTCCTGCTGAATCTGGGGGCTTCACGTCATGAGCAGAGGGCTTGGGAGGTGGAAAAGCTGAATGAGATTCCGCTTCTAGAAACTGGATAAAAAGTCCTGAAAAAGAATGATTGGCCACAGCTTGGTGATTTGGCTTTGCTGGTGTGTTGGGGGCGCTTTTGGATCCAGGCCCCCCAGTCACCCCGCTGGGTACACCCGTGGGCACTTGACTGTGCAGCTGCCACAGCTGGTCTTCTCGGATCCCCAGCGTGCTTGCCATCAAGCTCAACGCTTCCTGCCATTCCGCATCAGCTGCCTGGAAAGCTCCCACGAAGAGTCTCCTTAGGAGGGCTTTGTCCGCCATTCCTTCGGACTGACTGACTAAGGTCATCAGTCTCCTCTGTGTGTCCTCCAGGATTTCCTGCTGGACCTCGTTCTGTTTCTTGAACTCTTGGAGTCGGTCCTCCTTCTCCTCCAAGTCGGCATTGGTTTGATGCAAACGTCCCTGTAAGGACTTCAGGTTTCCTTCTAGGGCGTCTGCCTTTTCCATCCATTCGGCCAGTTCCAGCTTCAGGCTCGCTAGGGTCTGATCACAGCGCCTTCCCTCTTCCTGGGAGGCAGCAAGCTGGAGCACAGCCTCCTCTTTCTGCTGGGTGACCACGTGCAGCTGCTCCCGCAGCGACTCTGCAGACTGGCTCCGTGGCTGGCCTTTTGCATGGCAGCGGAAGACCAAACGAGTTTTCCCTGCAAGACCGTCACTTCCTCTCTTAGCTGAGCCACTCAGCTAAGTCCTCCAAGGCCAAAGCTTCCCGGCGACGAGAATCTTGGGCTTCTGCAGCGAGCTGCGGCCCACTCTCCAGCTCCTGGGTGAGGCGCAATTCTCTCTCTCGTAACTGGTGAACCTCCTTCTGGAGGGCGCAGGTTTCCATTTCTTTCTGTGTCAGTGCCAACACGACGTCATCTCTCTCCCGCTGACACGCAGCTGCCTTTTCCTGCGTGGACCGAACGGCGGCGACGAGCCGGTTCAGTTCCCCGGTCTCGCCCTCCTCTTTCTCTTGCAGCAGTTGCTCCAAAGCCAGGGCCTTCTCTCTCATCGCGCAATGCTGGGATGCCTCCTCTCTCTGCGTCACTGACAGCAGCTGATTGGTCTCTTGCAACGCCTGATTTTCCATTTCCTTTTCTCTAGATGTTTCCACGATCTTGGCGTTTTCCTCTCTCAGGCGACACACGTCCATTTCGAAATCTGCCATCCTCTCCTTCAGATTGGTGACCGCCTGCCTCAGCAGCTCGTTCTCACTCAGCTGGCCACAGAGCTTCTCCTGTAAGGAAAGCAGCTCCTCACTTTTCGCTTGGATTCGGAGCTCCTGAGCCCGAAGGGAGTTTTTTAGAGCAGCCTCTTTCTCCTTCAGCTGCTCCATGTGGGAATCGGCATCGCTGTGTTCCCGTGCTTTGCCTTCTCCTTCCCCCGTGGCAGCTCCCGAAGCAATCCATCTCTGCTGATCTTCCTGGAGGGTTCGGATCCTTGTCTCTTTTCCTTGCCCTGATTTTCTGAGCTCTTCTACCTCCTCTCTGATCACCTGAGAGGACTCACTTACTGGGTCAGATTTCATGGCCTTCAGGGAGTCGGCAGACTCTGTGGAGTTGTTGGAGGGCTGGAGGAAAAATCACGTCAAGTTTCCCTAAAAGTAGGTCCTTGGCATTGCAGAGCTCCCCGATGCAGAGCTGAAGTTGTGCCAGTTCCTTCTTTAGGTGTTGGAAGTTTATTTCATGTCCTTGGTAAGTTTGGATCTGGTCAAGAGAGGTCATCTGGAGTTTTAAAACCTTCTCGCTGTTGGTGAAAGCCCATGCCTGGAGTTGTCTGACATCAGCCAAATCCATGGCGTCCCCAGGGAAAGTCCCTTTTCCAAGCATGTGTCTGTTAATGTGGGAGATGTCTCTGATCAAAGAGGTCTCGCTGCTGTCCACGGCCCCTAGGGAATGGCCTAGGCCAGAGCCCAGGCCACCAGGCCAGGAGAACATCTGACAGTCATACAACTGCCCTGGTCCGCGGTGGTTAAGCATCCAGTCCAGTCAGACTACCCCACCAAGTGTCACAGAACCCCTGCCTGTGCGAGGCTAAGAAGCAAAAGCCCACTGGCATTACCAGGCAATGCCCAACCCCACCTGATGCGGGCTCCCAGACGCCTCTGCTGGTCAGGTAGCTCCAAACAGCCAAGGCCCTCTGGCCACTGGTCTGGGTCCCAGCCGCTCATCCCCACGACTTCCCACGCAGGCCTGGGCCCCTTGCCTTCCTTCCCCTGCTCTGGTGGCTGTCCTGGCTGGGCCCCTAGAGCATGCTTCCGCCTGACTGTCCCCAGGTGCCTGCCCCAAGAAAATGCACCTGGCCCTCGACTTCCCCCTAAGTGGGATCACAGTACACAAAGTCCTGCGGGGTGTGCCTTCCACGAAATAGTATCTTTTTCATTGAAGGAAAATGTACACAGTCACACGCATCCATCCAGCTAGGAGAGAGGCTCCTAGGTGCTTTTCACAGATGTCTACACCCACACAGAGAACGGCCCTCACGGAGACTTTGGGTATTTCCAGCCTCCAGAGGCTCCAGAGCACCCTGTCCCTCCTTGCCCTGTGGGTCCTCTGGAGATAGCTCAGCCTGGGGCCTTTGTTTGGCGGTTCACTGGCTGCTGCCTGCGTTTCGCCTCCGTTGTCGCCTCCCCCAGCTGTGCGCCTAGACCAGGGAGGTGGGTACGCAGGACAGTGGAGGTCCTGGTCCGCGGGTCCCCCGCTCTGCACAGAGTGGCCCAGGTGTGGGGCGGCAGAGGCCCGAGTTCGCCCCACGGTCCCAGCCTGACTCTATTCCACGGTTATGGTTAGGAACCGTCCCCTCAGCTGCCCCGCAGGAGCCCTGCCAGCCGCCTCCTTCAGCAATTCTACCGCATGAAACAGACGGCCAACCAGACCCTGGGCAGGCGAATGCGCCGTTTGGGGCTGGCTGCGATTGCGCTGGTTGGGTGCGGGGGTGGGAACTGGGGGGCCGGCTGCTCTCCCGTGGCGTGCTCCCGTCCCCTGCTCCACCAGGCACCAGGCACAGGGGGTCCCAGGCCGGGACTGCAGCAAGCCACACACTGAGTCCTGGAGGAGCCCCTTGGTGGGTAGGCTTTTGGAGACGCTGCCTGCGCGGGTCCCCGCCTACCTCTATCCAGGCTCCGCCCAGCATCGCCCAGTGGGAATGAGCCTGAGCTTACCCCTGCCATCCCTGGGGGTTTGCCCTGGACGAAAACTCCCGTCACGGATGTGCTGGAGGCCTGGTGGTCGCTGGACTCTGGGGGCGGTGTTCTCTGCCTTTCAGGGGGCGCCCCGCCTCTGCAGACCCTCTGCCTCCACGTGCCTGAGGGCAGGAAATAATTAAGGGGTGATCAGAGCCCATCGAAACTGCCTCTGGAATGTCTGGCATCCATGGAGGGACTGTAGAGGTGCTGCTGCCTCCAAACCGGGGCCCCTGTGGACCCAAGGGCCCAAGTTCTTGACATGGAGAAACTGGCAACTGGAAGGAAAGAATGGTGAAATGTCTTAGCTGACTTTCATTTTATTTTTTAAGAGCTTTTTGAAAAGCCTTTCTCCTTCGGGGTTTGGAAGCAGATCCTTCTCCAGGTTTCTTTGGTTTCTGATTTAATGCCTGACAGGAAACATTATCCATTATGAAATGACAGCAGAGACCAGGGTTTGTAGACCATCTGGCTGTTGGAAAAGGAATGACTGGTGGTTTTGAGAGCTCCTGGAGATGATGGTCAAGTGCCCAGTTATCAGGGCACCGCTTTCAAGGTCTTCTAGGGCTGTTGGCTGTACTGGGCCTACTGACTGTATATTCTGAATGAGATAGCAAAGTGTGAGTTTTCCGCAGCTTTTGCCCCCCCCCCCCCGCCCCAACACCTGCGTCAAAGGGGGAGTGTGGTTTGGCCAAAGCATGTGTGACAGTTCTTTTGGTGTGTGTGTACCAAAATGCTTTTTCTTCCCCTCCTGTTTTCTAACTTTTTTGCTTAGTGGCTTTGTTTTGTTTTTTAATTTGGTTGCTACCCCACCCTATGATCTTAGTGTGCACTGATTCTGTTTCCAGAGTTGAAGCCTGTCCCCTAAAGCCTAGCGGTGCCTACTTTTCCGTCATTTGCAGGAAATGACAGAAGTAATGCCAAGCGGCAGCTAGACAGGGGAGCAGTGATAGAGTTTGGGAACGTAGGTGACGTTTGGTGGGGTGAGGTCTAGAGCCGATGACGAGAAAGAATTCTTGAGACCTCTTTGGTGCAAAACAGTGGTTTTATTAAAGCACAGGGACAGGGTCTGTGGGCAGAAATAGCTGCATCAGGGTTGTGGGGGCAACTGATACACACTTGGAAGGTGGGGGAGGTGAGGAAAGGGAAGGGAAGGGTTTCAAAAGCACTTTCCTATGCTAAAGAGGACCTACATGATACTGGAGACCTTGCCATGGTCAAGTGAGGTGGTTTTACCTTCTAGCAAGGAATGAACATGAAGATGGTTGGAAGTTTCCTGGATGAAGGTCACACAGGTCCCACCAAGGCATGGGAGAGGGGGAGTGCAGGGTGTCAGCTTCTGCCTTGACCTCAACTAGCCTTCTGCTCCCTCATCAGGTGTGGGGGCTAATGTTTCAATGGAGAATTTGTAAATGAATTCTAAGATAATTCCTTAGGAGTCTTAGTAACATGTCTTGTGAAATCAATATCCGGTGAGGGTCAAGAGAGATTTGTCACATTGTCGTTCTGGCCTGTTTATACACCCTATCAGGAAAGGGGTGTTTGCTCTTTTGGCACAAACATCTGAGGCTTTTATTTATTTTATTTATTTGACAGAGCGAGAACACAAGCAATGGGAGAGGAGGAAGCAGGCTTCCCACGGAGCAGACAGGGATCATGACCTGAACCAAAGGCAGACGCTGAACCAACTGAGCTACCCAGGCGCCCCCATTCTGAGCCTTTTCAGCTCCCAGGCCGGTCAGGCTCTCCTTGGCCCCAGCTTCTCTCTTCACACTTCCATTTCGGCCATAGATCCCCTGCTTTGGGATTCCAGAGCAGGCTGAGGATTCCTACCTGCTCACCCCTCCCTGGAATATTCCGGAGCTCCTTTCACCACACCAGCCCTGTAGCTGCCACCTACTCATTCTTCAGCTTTCCGGGCAAAGGTCTCTGCTTCTAAAAGCCCTTCACTGATGCTACTGATGCTCCAACAGAGACTGGAGGGCCCCAATCTGGGGGATTTTCATAAGTTCACACATCACCCGGTTTTCTATGATGCAGTGGCCTATTTACTTGTTCCTGTTCTCCAGTAAACGAAAGGCCTCGAGAGAGCCCTTGTCGTCTTTCTCCAGCGCCTTGGGTAGAAACTCCATAACTCCATAAACATTGTCAACTCAAGGGTAAATCTAGTTCTTACCAGATCAGCCTGGCAGGGTGAGCCCAAGTATGGGAAAGTGAAAACTGGATAGAGTCAAGGGGAACTCTGCGCTGACCTTTGACTGTGTTTCTTTATTGCTCAATGCCAGCAGAGGTCAAGGCGGCTACCAAGCTATGAAGGGTGTGGCGGTTATGCTCCGAACATCCAAACGCTTTTCCTGGGGAAGCTCCTGGGAGATATTCTGTAATCCCGCCACTCCAAGCTGATGTGGTCGTCCATCTGCCTCACCTGATGCTGTTCTGTCCCTGACGGTGTTCTTCAGTTTCCAGACTGCGGCTGAGTCTGAGTTCCTCAGTCCCTGCGATGAAGACTGGGACAAGTTCTTCCACTGTGTCACTTCCGCCTTCAGTGTTAGGATCGCATTTGGAGGGTCTGTTGGTTTTTGCTGTACCCAGATGACATCAGCAAAGTCCAGCACATCTCTAGAGAAACTGAAAGTGTGGCCCGTGAAGGAAGTCCCACTGCCATCCACTCCGCCCAGGGAAGGGCCTAGGCCAGAGTCCCGGCCACCAACCCAGGAGAACATCCCTGCAGGTCACAAAACTAACCTGATCTACTGTGGAAAAGTGTCCAGCACAGTCAGATTACCTTGCCAAGTGTCCCAGGACTCCTGACCGAGGGAGGCCTAGAATCCAAAGACAATAGGCAGTTGTAGGCAACGCTCACCTGGGGCCCAGCTGCTACAGGCCAGGTGGCTAGGAAAGGCTGAGACTGGGGCCCTTCAGCAGACCGGCTCTGGCCACTGGTCCTGGTCCCAGCAGCTCATCCCCACAACTTCCCACACCCCAGCTGGGGCTCTTCCCCTTCTCCCCCTGCCTTGGTGGCTATCCCAGATGGGCCCTGAGCATGTGCTCCCATGGGCCTGCCCTTGTGCCTGCCCACAGAAAACACACCTGGCCCTCGACTTTCCCCCAAAGTGGTATCACGCCACAGGAACTCCTGCTTCCTGTGCTTTCCACGCAATGGTATTTTTCCTCACTGAGTGAAATGTGATGTGGAAACAAAGGCTGAAGAGCAATTATGAAACGTCCTTATTTCCTGCAGCCCATTGACAACTCCTTGAAACAGGCAAGGGGCATTCCTCTAGGGACTCAACTGCCTCTGTGTTGACAGCCTGCGAAGGGCAAAGGCAATCCTAGCCCAAATCCCCCTCCCAGGATCCTGGAAGCCTACTTTAACATATAAAACTTTGGAAATCTCCTTTATTTCTAGCCCCCAAGATACATGTTGGCAATCATCCCTCAAGCATATGGCCCACTGATCTAGGCCTGAAGGGTCTCATGACTAAGGCTTTATTAGACCATAATCAATGACCCTTTGCCAACAACAGCTAGCCTCTCATGGTCCTGGAAACCTTCCTTTCAGAATTCCTTGGAGACTTACACTATCTCCAACCCCCTCAAACTTGAAAGTATAGAATAGGCCACTCCTCACGACCCCATGGCAGCTCTTTTTGCCTATAGGTCCTGTCCCTGGTTTTTAATAAAATCACCTTTTTGCAGCACCAGAGACAGCTGAAAAATTCTTTCTTGGTCATGAGCTTCGGATACTATGATGGCAAAATCAGAAACTCTAAGGTGCAGGACCAGAAGATGTGCCTGAAGAAGATAAAAACACACAGTTCAGACGAGATCGGGCGTGTTCAGGGTGGTATGGCCGTAGACCAAACACACAGTTCAAAAGCAAGCAAGAAAACATGAAGAAAAAAAATCTGCCCCAAAAGGCTGATGAGGGACTTTGATCAAAGACTATATCTTTATGTTCTAAAGGATTCCCAGCAATTGAAAAGAAAATGAAACTGCAACATTTCCCATGGACATTTACAAAGAAATCTAGCAGGCCAGTAAAAGGAAGGAAGGATACTCTATCTCATTAGCACAAAGTTCTTTAAAAATTGTTAAATTAATAGGTTTGACAGTTTGGCAGAATGTTTTAAATGATAACAGTTAGCGTTAGGGTGTGTGGAAAAGGAACCCTCATCTACTCTCATGAAAATACAAATCAGTAAAGAGGGTCCTGAAGAACAGTTTGGCAGTAGCTATTAGAATTCACAAGGGACAATTTCTTGAGCCAGCAATTCCTGCAAACATGCATGTGTACCTGTGCTTTCTACAACACTGCTTAACAGAACACCATAAAACAAGCAGCTATCTAAAGGACCATCTGTACTGAATACATTAAGGGTCATGGAATTTCCATGCCAAGGAGAACTAGAAAGCCATCGGAAATGAGGAGGCAGACCTAGATATGATGACACAAAGATAGTCAGGGGTTGCTAGGATGCAGAAGGAGTGAGCTAGCTACAGCGCAGGATGTATAAATGATTCACTTTATTAAAAGGACACCTGAATTTACTGATTTTGAGAAATACAGATTCATTCACTGAACAGATATATACTGAATACAACCTATGTATTCATTCAATGTGTATATATAGTCTCTCAACAAAAATTTATGGAACCCTGTACGTGCCAGACCACACACAGTGTGGAGAAAACAGCTAGGCCAGGAAATGGCAAAGCCTGCAGAGGATCTACTTACAATTCATAGGAGGGAAACAAAGGATGGGGGAGATGTTCTTTTCTGGAGGAGTTTCTTCACTAGGAGCACGAGTATGGCACTGTGGTTGCATAGAGACCTGTCTGGTTGTCTGATGTTTCCTGTGTCATCTGTGTCCACCAATCACAAAGGTCATCCTCTCTGGGCATGTCACTGGTAGCAATTATTAAGAAGTCCCTTGAACTACTCCATTAGACACAGACTGAAAATGATGGAACATTCTGGAAGAGGTTTCCCTTGGTTCAGAAGGCTTAGAGGTGAGCAGAGTGTTGCTGGTAACACTCAAAATTAAAACAGAGGGGCCAAGGAGGTGACATAATCAGTAAAGTAGGTCAGGTACAGATAGTGGGGAACAGTGGGGGCAGGACTGAGGGTCTGATGTTGCCAGAATGGATGCTCCCAAGGAAAGCTAGAAATGGAGATTTTCAGGAAAAAATCTTTTTGCATCTTTTTTTTTTTTTTAAAGATTTTATTTATTTATTTAAGAGAGAGACAGTGAGAGAGAGCATGAGCGAGGAGAAGGTCAGAGGGAGAAGCAGACTCTCCATGGAGCTGGGAGTCTGATGTGGGACTCGATCCCGGAACTCCAGGATCATGACCTGAGCCAAAGGCAGTCGTCCAACCAACTGAGCCACCCAGGCATCCCCTTTTTGCATCTTTTGAAAATCATTGAGAAACATTCTGTAAAACTTAGAGAACAGGGACCTATGCACATCTGTTTTAAATTCCTTCACGGTAAATGCGATGCAGTGTAAACGTATCACAGAAGTACATGCCATGTGACACAATCGGTGCACATACGCAGGCTCAAACTCAGACACACACACACACACACACACACACACACACACACACACTTTTCAAAGGAAAAGGGGGAAAAAACAGAGTGTTCTATAGCCCATACTGTAACACACAGGTTAAGGGTACTTGCCAATTTGAAGTGGGTCCTCTGAATGTAAATCTAGGATGGGTTGTGATAAGAACAGCTTGGCTCATGGGGTGCCCGGCTGGGTCAGTTGGTTAAGTGACTGCCTTCAGCTCGGCTCATGATTCCAGGGTCCTGGGATGGAGCCCAGAATTGGGCTCGCTGCTTAGCAGAGAGCCTGCTTCTCTCTCTCCCTCTGCCTGCTTGCTCTCTGCTAAGCAGCGAGCCTGCTTCTCTCTCTCCCTCTGCCTGCTGCTCTGCTTACTTGTGCTTTCTAGCTCTCTGTCAAATAAATAAATAAAAACTTAAAAAACAAAAACAAAAACAGCTTGACTCTGTGGGAAGATGGGAAAAACCGAAATAAGGTGAGAAGCTCAGTCTCAGCAAAAATGCAAACACCATTTCCAGATACAGCGAACATATCTTGCTCCTGTCAAAGCAAGGGCCAATCACTGCACAGGGTCTTCTGCTCCATGACATTGGGCCCTTGGCACATGCAGTCACACTTCCGTGGATCAGGGCTCAGGGGAGGTCACTAAGCAGGACACTCAGAATGGGGTGTTACTCATAATCTCATCAGGAAATATGGAACACTCAGAAATCGCTCAAGAGAGGTCAGCAAGAATTTGCCTGATGTTCCAGTGTTTTCTCTAGTTTCCTGCCTCTTCTCCAACAAAATGTATAACCAAGTGCTTACTGCTCACAGTTATCTGGAAAACCAACTCCTACACAGACCTGAAGTCACTAACATTTATGTGATGAGTCCTCTCCTCCAGGATATGCAAAAAGCCAGATGTGAGAGACCCAAATCCTCTATCACAACAACCACACACAAAGGTCAATGCCTTTTCCAGCCTAGAAGCCACCTCTGGGCTTAAGCGAGAGCCCACTTACTCTTATTTCATGCAGGGTTCTACCAAGCTAGATCCTCCTCTGCAGATACACAGTCCCAGATGCCAGGTGGCAACTAAAAAGTGTATTTACTGTAACAGAATCTTCTATTTGAAAAGGTGAAAGCCCTGTTTTTTATAGGATATAGTAGAATAGCCTCATACTAGAAAACTATTTCCAGATGTTGAGAATTAGTCATCTTTGAAAAAGAAGTTGAAACTTTTAGGTTCACTAAAATTTTTTGAAACGTAAGACTTGGCATTCTATTTAAATCACTCATTGAGAAAGAGGTAAGGGAGTACAGGTTAATACCACTAGGAAACACTGACCATGGGCTTGAGGTCAGGGTTTATTTATTTAATTTTTAAAAATCTTAATTTTATTTTTTTCAGTGTTCCATTATTCATTGCTTATGCACCACACCCAGTGTTCCATGCATTACATGCCCTCCTTAATACCCACCACCAGGCTCGCCCATCTCCCCACCCCCTCCCTTCTAAAACCCTCAGTTTGTTTCTCAGAGTCCACAGTTTCTCATGGTTCATCTTTACTTCCGATTTCCCCCAAGTCATTTTTTCTTTCCTTGTCCTAATGTCCTCTGTGTTATACCTTGTGCTCCATGAGAAAGTGAAACCATATGATAACTGATATTCTCTGCTTATTTCACTCTGTATAATCTCCTCTAGTCCCATTCATGTTGATACAAAAGCTGGGTATTCATCCTTTCTTTTTTTTATTATTTTTTTTATTAACATATAATGTATTATTTGCCCCAGGAGACATGTCTGTGAATTGTCAGGCTTACACACTTCCTAGCACTCACAATAGCACATACCCACCCCAATGTCCATAACTCGGCCACCCTATCCCTACCCCACCTCCTGCAGCAACCCTCAGTTTGTTTCATGAGATTAAGGGTCTCTTATGGTTTGTCTCCTTCCCAATCCCATCTTGTTCCAGTTTTCCTTCCCTACCCCCAAGTCCCCCACTCTGCCTCTCAAATTCCTCATATCACGGAGATCATATGACAATTGTCTTTCCCTGATTTACTCATTTTACTCAGCACAATACCCTCTATTTCCATCCACATTGTTGCAAATGGCAAGATTTCATTTCTTTTGATGGCTACATAGTATTCCATTATAGATATATACTATCTAATTTATCCATTCATCTATTGATGGACATCTAGGCTCTTTCCATAGCTTAGCTATTGTGGACATTGCTGCTATAAACATTGGGGTGCACGTGCCCCTTTGGATCACTACATTTGTATCTTTGGGGTAAATACCCAGTAGTGGGATTGCTGGGTCATAAGGCAGCTCTATTTTCAACTTTTTGAGGAACCTCCATGCTGTTTTCTGGAGTGGTTGCACCAGCTTGCATTCCCACCAACAGTGTAGGGGAGTTCCCCTTTCTCCGCATCCTTTCCAACATCTGTTGTCTCCTGACTTGTTACATTTTAGCCATTCTGACTGATGTGAGGTGGTATCTCATTGATATGTATTTCGCTGATGCGGAGTGATATGGAGCACCTGTTCATGTGTCGGTTGGCCATCTGGATGTCTTCTTTGCGGAAATGTCTGTTCATGTCCTCTGCCCATTCCCTGATTGGATTATTTGGGTTTTGGGGTGTTGAGTTTATAAATTCTTTGTGGATTTTGGATAGTAGCCCTTTATCTGATATGTCATTTGTGAATATAGACTCCCATTTTGTCAGTTTTCTTTTGGTTTTGTTGACCGTTTCCTTTGCTGTGCAAAAGCTTTTGATCTTGATGAAGTCCCAATAGTTCATTTTTGCCGTTGCATCCCTTGCCTTTGGCAATTTTCTAGGAAGAAGTTGCTGCAGCTGTGGTTGAAGAGGTTCCTGCCCATGTTCTCCTCAATGATTCTGGTGGATTCCTGTCTCACATTGAGGTCTTTCATCCATTTTGAGTCTATTTTTGTGTGTGGTGTGAAGAAATGGTCCAGTTTCATTTTCCTGCATGTGACTGTCCAATTTTCCCAACACTGTTTGTTGAAGAGACTGTCTCTTTTCCACTGGACATTCTGTCTTGCTTTGTCAAAAATTAGGTGACCATAGAATTGAAGGTCTATTTCTGGGTTCTCTATTCTGTTCCATTGATCTATGCATCTGTTTTTGTGCCAGTGCCATACTGGATTTCTGCTCTGATCATTATTTCTCTTCTCCTGCTGAGTTTATGCTTTCTTTGCTGCTCTTTCCCCAGCTCCTTTAGGTAGGTAGGGTTAGGTTGTATACTTGAGACTATCCTTGCTTCTTGATAAAGCCTTGTATCACTACATACTTTGTTCTCAGGACCACCTTTTCTGCATGCCAAAGATTTTGAACATTTGTGTTTTCATTTTCATATGTTTCCATGAATTTTTTCAATTCTTTAATTTCCTGGTTGACCCATTCATTCTTTAGTAAGATGTTCTTTAGCCTCCATGTACTTGAGTTCTTTCCAACTTTCCTCTTGTGATTGAGTTCTACTTTCAGAGCACAGTGGTCTGAAAATATGCAGGGAATGATCCCAATCTTTTGGTACCAACTGAGACCTGATATGTGACCCAGGATATAATCTATTCAGGAGAATGTTCCATATGCACTAGAGAAGAATGTGTATTCTGTTGTTTTGGGATGGAATAGTCTAAATATATCTGTGATGTCCCTCTGGTCCAGTGTGTCATTTAAGGCCTTTATTTCCTTGTTGATCTTTTGCTTGGATGATCTGTCCATTTCAGTGAGGGGATGTTAAAGTTCCTTACTATTATTGCATTACGGTCAATGTGTTTCTTTGATTTTGTTATTAATTGGTTTATATAGTTGGCTGCTCCCATGTTAGGGGCATAGATACTTTAAATTATTAGATCTTCTTGTTGGACAGACCCTTTCAGTGTAATATAGTGTCCTTCCTCATCTCTTATTCTAGTCTTTGGCTTTAAATCTAATTTATCTGATAAAAGAACTGCCACCCCAGCTTTCCTTTGATGTCCATTAGCATGGTAAATTGTTTTCCACACCCTCACTTTAAATCAGGAGGTGCCTAAAATGAGTTACTTATAGACAGCATATTGATGGTTTTGTTTTTTTTTTTTTTTTTAATCCATTCTGATACCCTGTGTCTTTTGATTGGAGCATTTAGCCCATTTACATTCAGGGTAACTATTTGAAGATGTGAATTTTGTGCCACTGTATTGCCTGTGAGTGTTACTGTATATTTGTTCCTTTCTGGTCTACTACTTTTAGGCTCTCTCTATGCTTAGAGGACCCCTTTCAATATTTCCTGTAGGGGGGGTTGGTGTTTGCAAATTCTTTTAGTTTTCATTTGTCCTGAAAGCTTTTTATCTCTCCTTCTATTTGCAGTGATAGCCTAGCTGGATATAGTATTCTTGGATGCATATTTTTCTCATCAGTGCTCTGGAAATATCATGCCAGTTCTTTCTGGCCTGCCAGGTCTCTGTAGATAAGTTTGCTGCCAATCTAGTATTTCTACCATTGTATGTTAGACTTGTCCTGAGCTGCTTTCAGGATTTTCTCTTTGTCATTAAGACTTATAACTTTTACTATTAAATGATGGGGTGTGGACCTATTTTTATTGGTTTTGAGGGGGTAAATTGTCTGTGCCTCCTGGATTTTGATGCTTGTTCCCTTTGCCATATTAGGGAAATTCTCTACAATAATTTGCTCCAATATACCTTCTGCCTCTCTCTCTCTTCTTCTTCTGGAATCCCAATTATTCTAATATTGTTTTGTCTTATGGTATCACTTATCTCTCGAATTCTCCCTTCATGGTAGTTGTCTCTCTTTTGCTCAGCTTGTTTGTTCTCCATCATTTGGTCTTCTATATCACTAATTCTCTCTTCTGCCTCATTTATCCTAGCAGTAAGAGCCTCCATTTTTTTTTATTGCACTTCATTAATAGTTTTTTTTTTTAATTGTTTTCAACTTGGTCAGATTTTAGTTCTTCTATTTCTCCAGAAAAGAATTTTATTTTCCCAGAAAGGGTTCTCTAATATCTTCCATGCCTTCTTTTGAGCCCAGCTAGCACCTTGAGAATCATCATTCTGAACTCTAGTTCTGACATATAACCAATGTCCGTATATCCCTAGTCATCTGTATTCCCTCTTTTTTTTTTTTTTTTTTTTTTGTGGTGAGTTTTTCCACCTTGTCATTTTATCTAGATAAGAATATATGAACAAGAGAATAGAATATTAAAAGGGTGGTGAAGACCCCAGAAAAATGTATGCTAACTAAATCAGAAGAGATCCAAAACCGGGGGGGGGGGAGAAGGAAGGGGGAGAAATAAAAATTAAAAAATATATATATATATATGTATTTGGTGATTAGGACAGAGCCACCCACTTGATTTTGGGTGTATTTTCGTCTCTTAGAAGAAATTACCTCCCAAAATTTTAAAGAAAGAAAGGTTTATATGTACATAAATAAGAGTAAACACAATGAAGTAATGGAATATGACTGTAAAGATAAAAATTTTTTAAAAATTCTAAAAAAAGGATTAATAAGATATGTTGGTTGGGAAAAGAAAAGAAGAAAAAGAGGAGGGAATGTGCTCAGGCTGGAGATTAGAACAAAGCTATGTTCTAAATTAGGGTATATTTTGATCTATTAGAAGAAATTGCATCCTGAAATTTTATAGAAAAATAATACAAATACAAAAAAGAAGGTTAAATACAACGAAGGGATAAAATGTGACTATAACAATAAAGGTTTAAAAAACTTTTTTTTCTAGAAAGGTATTGTTAAGATAAACTAGTTAAAAAACGCTAAAAGAGGAAAGAGAAAAAGTTAAAAAAATAGAGTAAGAAAAAAGTAAAATAATAAAAAAATAACATTGCAAGATTAAGGGTCATGGGGAAAAAGCCATGAATTCTACCCGTTGTTTTCCCCTAGTCTGGAGTTCCACTGTTCTTCTTGACCAGTAAGCTTGGTCTTGGCTGATGTTCTTGGTGATCTTCTCGGGGAGGGGCCTCTTGCCGTGATTCTCAACTGTCACTGCCTGAGGTGGAATTACACCGCCCATGCCAGGGGTGGGCTACGTAATCTGCTTGGGTTTGCTCATGGAACTTTTGTTCCTTTAGCCCTTTCTGAAGAGATTTGGAGGACAAGAATGAAAATGGCAGCCTCCCAATCTCTGGCCCAGAGGAGACAAAAGCCTGGGGCCCCACTTCTCAGTGTACCCTCAGAGATAAGCAGTCAATCCCTCCCATTTCCCTGGCCTCCGGCTGCATTCTGAGCTCACCTGGTGTGTGACCAAGTACTTCTATCTTTGGTACATGGCCCTGTTTGGAGTCTCCAAACCCAGAAGGTTCCTGCCATGCTGCTCCTTACAGAGCAGGAAGGTGAGTCTCCAGATCTGCCACTTGTGGGGGTCCCTGCTTGAAGAGCAGTGGTCTTACTGTGCCTTGAATCACTGTTTAAGGTAACCCCAATCTAAAAGCTCACTCAACAGTTGTCTCTGTAGTTGGCTTCCCTGCTGTGACACCTGGGGGCTCTGCCACACTCAGATACTCCCGGACATTCTGTGATCCTGTGAGACCAGAGACCACACTGTCCCCACGAGGGCTCCAGCCCCGCTTAACCTCTGGAGTGATGTCCCTCAGTGCAGCAGACTTCTAAAAGTTCTGATTTTGTGCTCTGCTGCTCCACTGCTTGCCAAGAGCCGGCCCCTACCCCTCCATGGTCTATCTTCCCATTGCTTTGGATTCACCTCTCTGCACATCCTACCTTTCAGAAAGTGGTCAATTTTCTGTCCCTGGAATTGCTGCTCTTCTCCTCTATTTCCTGTTGAGTTTTCAGGTGTTTGGAATGGTTTGATACCTATTTAGCTGAAGTCCTGGGATCTGATGTCATTACAGTTGGCTACTCCTCTGCCATCTTGCCTCTCTCCATATTCTAGCCCAATGGCTGTGTAATATTCCACTGTATATATAGACCACATCTTTATCCATTTATCTGTTGAAAGGCATCTCGACTCTTTCCACAATTTGGCGAATGTGGACATTGCTGCTATGAACACTGGGGTACAGATGGGCCTTCTATTCACTATATTTGTATCTTTGGGGTAAATACCCAGTAGTACAACTGCAGGGTCATATAGCTCTATTTTTAATTTTCTGAGGAATTGCCACACTGTTTTCCAAAGTGGCTGCATGAACCAACTTGCATTCCCAACAACAGTGTAAGAGGGTTCCCCTTTCTCCGCAGACTCTCCAACACGTCTTATTTCCTATCCTGTTGATTTTGGCCATTCTACCTGGTGTAAGGTGGTATCTCAATGTGGTCTTGTTTGGATTTCCCTGTTTTGGCTAGTGACGATGAAGATTTTTTCATGCGTCTGTTAGCCACTTGTATGTGTTCTTTGGCGAAGTGTCTGTTCATGTCTTCTGACCATTTTTTGATGTAATTATCCGTTTTTTGGGGGTGTTAGGTTTGAGTTCTTTATAGATCTTGGATATCAGCCCTTTGTCTGCAGCGTCATTTGGGACTATCTTCTCTCATTCTGTGGATTGCCTCTTTGTTTTGTTGACTGTTTCCTTTGCTGTGTAGAAGCTTTTGACATTGATGAATTCCCAAAAGTTCATTTTTGCTTTTGTTTCCTTTGCTTTGGGAGACATGTCTTGAAAGAAATTGTTGATGTCGAAGAGGTTACTGCTTATGTTCTTCTCTAGGATTTTGATAGACTCCTGCCTCATGTTGAGGTCTTTCATCCATTTCAAGTTTACCTTTGTGTATGGTGTGAGAGAATGGTTTAGTTTCATTCTTCTATATGTAGCTGTACAATTTTCCCAGCACGATTTATTGAAGAGACTGTCTTTTCTCCACTGGATATTTTTTTCCTGCTCTGTCGAAGATTAGTTGACCATAGAGTTGAGGGTCCATTTCTGGATTCTCCGTTCTGTTCCATTGGTCTATGTGTCTGCTTCTGTGTCAGTACCATGCTGTCTTGGAGATCACAGCTTGGTAGTAAAACTTGAACTCAGGCAATGTGATGCCCCCAGCTTTGTTTTTCTTTTTCAACATTTCCTTAGCAACTCAGGGTCTTTCCTGGTTCCATACAAATTTTGGGATTGTTTCTCCCAGCACTTAGAATAATGCCAGTGGAATTTTGATTGCTCTGGGCAGTACACATTTTAATAATGTTTATTCTTCTGATCCATGAACATGGAAGATTTTTCCATCTTTTTGTGTCTTTAATTTCTTTCATTAGTGTTCTGTAGTTCCTCGAGTATACAGATCCTTTACCTCTTTGGTTAGATTTATTCTAAGGTATCTTATGGTTGTTGGTGCTATAGTAAAGGGAACTGATTCTCTAATTTCCCTTTCTATATTTTCATTGCTAGTATATAAGCAAGCAACTGATTTCTGTGCATTGATTTTGTATCTTAACACATTACTGAACTGCTATAGGAGTTCTAGTAGTTTGGGCCAGGGTTCAATCTCAACTCCACCCCTTCCTCTACAGGTGCCATGATGGAAAGTCACTTCACTGCTTTGAGCCTGGGTTTCCCAAACAGAATTCACAAGTATGAATGTCTGCTCTGCACACAGAATGAGTTGATCCAAGTAAAGCATTTCACATGGTGCTACAAAATCTCCCAGCAGAAAGTCACAAACTCATCCTTGACAACTCTGCAAACTTCCTAAAACCTGGCCTCAGGGTGGCACCTGGAATATCTCACATATACTAAATGCCTAAGTTTAGCCTCCTCTCATTCACTCGAACAGTATTTACTGCCTCTGGGCTGGGCACCTTTCTATACCCTGGAGATAACAAAGCAGACAAAACACACAGAACAATTCAGATGATTAAACTACTGTAGGTCATTTCTTTTCAAGGTTCAGAGAAATGATGTCCATGGACAAAACAGTCCCAACGGAGGGTATACTGCATTTGGAAGACTGCTCCACAGGTTGGAATGAGGATCCTGGGGCCAGCAAGAAAGCAGGGAGGGGGTTCAAGGGAAGAGCCCCCTAAAATGAAATCCCTGGCAAGCAGACCGGCCCCCTACTGACTGCTTCCTCTGAATCTACCCGGCTCTGTCGTATGGTCCAAGCCACACTTACCTGATGCAGTACAGCTTTCTCATGACCATCACTGGAAAGTGGACCTCAAAATACTTTCCTGGGGGGCGCCTGGGTGGCTCAGTGGGTTAAAGCCTCTGGCTTCGGTCCTGGGATCGAGCTCCACATCAGGATCTCTGTTCAGCGGGGAGCCTGCTTCTCTTCCTCTCTCTCTGCCTGCCTCTCTGCCTACTTGTGATCTCTGTCTGTCAAATAAATAAATAAGTAAAAATCTTTTTAAACATTTAAAAAAATATATTAAAAAAAAATACTTTCCTGAGAGAAGATCTTCATCTTAAGGAAAAATACACAGTAAGTTTTCTAATTCAATATTCCCTCATACATTTACTGACCATCTTCATGTAGTGAGTACTAAGCCCCAAACAGCAATGGAATATTCAGGGTCCAAATCAGAAATGATATGGTTAAAAATGCATGTTTCAGGTGACTTCAGTCTCCGTGTGGAGAACGGACAGAGGATGAAAGTTAGGGGGTTCTCATAGCTGTCCAGGAAGAAGGTCCAGGGAGGAAGTCATGGGGAGCTAGAACTGGGGGAGCAGCCACTGGGATGGAGACAGGAAGGCACTGAGAGGCCCTGGGGAAGTAGGACCTAACAGACTTTGCCAAAAAGCAGATGGAGACAGATTAGGGAAGGTCAGGAAACCGATGTGGGGGTGGAGCCAGCATGTGGGGAATCAAATCGGATACAACATCAAATATCACAAAGCACCTGCCACGGTGAGGGCAAACACTGTCTGTCTTATACTACATTTACTTTTTCCTGTGAGAGGAGAGTGTGGTCGGGGAAAGGGCAGGCACTCTGGAGCCGGGGAATGGGGTTCAGATCCCAGCTCAGCCACTTGTCTGCTACAAGGTGCTGGGAAGTCACTCAACTCCCTGGGCCAAGCTTTCCACATCTACACAGTAGAGACAATGACAGCAACTCACAGGGCTGTGAGGAGTCCTGTAGAAATAAATACTCCAGCAACACTCCCAGTAGGACCTGCCAGAGTAAGCAGCATGGGTGGGCCTTTATGATGTACCGACATGTGTACACAGATGTGGGGCCTGGCCTGGGCTGTACATTTATTTCTACTGAGGGCTGCAGTAAAGAAGGTGTGAAAGCCAGACAGGCGCACAGAAACACACAAACATGTACAATGAGTTAAAGGAACACATCTACACAGAGACCCACACACAGAGACACTCATAGACACAAAGACCCCACATAGAGACACACAGAGACAAAGACACTGGGATACACATGCAAAGACACACACACACACACAGACACAAATACTCACGGCCCCACTCCCCTATCTGCGTCCCCAGCCTGGTCATGCCCTGGCCATTCTAGCACATTCTCTCCATGTCTGCCGTGTCCAATCACTCAGCCCTGATGACTATTCTTGAACGCATCCTCTCCTCAACCCCCATCTGCACAGACACCCCTTTCTGGCCTCTTGCAATCACACTGTGTATCGCCTGCAACAGCTCCTCACGGCCCTAAGGCCTGGCAAGAAACAAGGTGCTCCACACCTGCTGACCAGGTCGGCATCCCCCCCCACACACACACCACGTATTCTTTGAACACCCGTGTCCACCTGTACTTGTATTCCAGAAATACAAAGCCAGTTCATTCGATGGGAAAAGACGAAAGAAAAGCCAGGTGCTGGCGTCCAGAATCTGGTCACAGTATCGCTATTGCTGGGATGACACCCCCGTTTCTAACAGGAGCAACGGCACATAGAAGAGCACCGTGTATGCAGACAGTCACCCGCAATGGAAAGCGGAGACTGCGGGGTCGCCGACCCCAGGGTCAGCATGATGGGGGCAGAAAACATGAGAAAGAACTTCCTAGTAGGAGGAAGGGTGAGCATCAGAACTACAGGTCCAGCTACCGCCTTCCCTAGTGGAAAATCTCAGGGGGTCTGGTTTGAAGGAGAGGGAGGGAGAGAGGAGACAGGAGGACAGAGAACAAGACTGCTTCCTGGCGTATCAGAAGATGCAGGCTGAGCCATCCCCACCGTTCACACTCACAGCTGCCACGCATGCCTGGCTGTGTGCAGAACGCGGCGATGGATGAGCTGGCCCAGGCTACTGGGAGGATATGCTTAGGGAAGATGAGGATACAACCTCTGCTAGGATACCCCACAACACCCTTCTAGAATGTTACTCCCACAATAGAAAAGGTTAAGGAGAGTCTAAAATTCCCAGAGACAATCGGAATGATCGAAAGCAAATGAAGGACAGCATACACTCCTATACCTTGTGCTAGACTTCTTTATTATAAGGAGCTTTTCCTCGGGGAGTCTGGGTGGCTCAGTCGAGTGAGCGGCTGATTCTTGATTTCGGTTCAGATCATGATCTCAGGGTCGTGGGATTGAATCATGTGTCAGTTTCAGTGCTCGGAGGAGTCTCCTTCTGGATAACCTGTCTCCTTTTGCCTCTGCTCCTCCTCGAACATTTTCCCTCCCTATCTCTGAAAGAAATAAATAGATCTTAAAAAAAAAAAAAGTTCTTCTCAGGCATGAGAAACTTGACTCTCAGAAGAACTGTAAATGAGGGGTCACTGTGGAGGGAAAGCTATCCAGAGGCATATCTGGAGCCTCTAAGGAACAGACATCTTCTTTCTGGGCTTTGGCAAAAGAGCAAAACGGCTGTTGCACGTGACACTTATACTTTTGATTCTGGGATCCCTAAGCCTGTCTGACACTCTATTCCTCAGGAGCTGGCATGTCACAGGAGGTGTGGAGGACACCCAAGACTGGGCCTCGCTCCTGGACAGCAGCCAGGGACAGCCATGAGGAAGGACAGCCCTTGGATTCAAAGGGGATCCCACAGGGCCGACTGAGGCACAAGCTGCCCAAGGTGAGACCCATCCCCTGTGTCCTTGATCCTTGGGTTGTGTGGAAATAAAAGTCGGGAGACACAGAGCTAAGGTCCCTTAAAAGGGATCACTACCCCATGACTCTTTTTCTGTGATGGTACTGGCTTTCCTGGGCCCTACTGCTGCCTGCTGCCTCAAGGCAGAGCTTTCAACTGTCCCCAAAGTCTTGGGCCTGAGATCATACAGAATGAGCTCCCACCATGGTGAAAGCAGAAAGCCTGTGACCCACTCCCAAGCCTCTGCTGGTGCAGCCAGGGGGACCATCCCAGGTGGAAGGTGCATGAGACCATGAGACTGGCAGACAAAATTTTCTCCACACTGTCTAGAAGCACAGATCTCTCAATTCAGGGATTAGCAAACTTGCTGCAAATGGCCAGAAAGTATTTTAGCCTTTGCAGGGCAGATGGCCTCTCCTCAAACTACTCAACTCCCCTGTCGTGCTATTAAAGCAGCCACAGAGAAGACTTAAGTAAATGGGAGTGGCTGTGTTGCAATAAAACTTTATTTACAAAGACAGGTGGGTAGGCGAAATCTGGCCCTTTTGGCCTAGGCTCTGAAGAGCAAACATTCTTTTTTTCAAGAAGACTAGATGTTTTTAAAAAACCCTTTGAACCAATCCAAAACACCTCCACTACATCTTGCCTACCCTGTGCTATATGCCTTCCTTACTACTGGCAGATTATCTTTTTCTTGGAAGGATTACCTAGTCTCAATGTGCCTGGACCAGAAATAAAAATGTCAGATTTATTCCTTATCAACACAACCACATGACACAAAGGAGAAACCAAACCTTGGGACCAAGTCAAAAGGGTGTGGGGCCTAGAGGAGGCATTCCTCCAGTGGCTTCTGCTCACATGCACACGTTCTGCCCCCGCATTCTGCTCCAGCTCCTTCCACCACACCATGGTCACTGAGGTACAGATGCACCACTGACTGACGGACCACAAAGAACCCCCTGAGCAAGCACAAGGCTCTGGACAGAGAACAGGGAAGCAACCTGGACTTGTGGGACCTGCAGTCTATTCACTCCTGGTTCTGCCACTAACCAGACCCCTCTCATTTCCTGTGAGTGAGCGTAGTTACACCTGTGCTTGCTCGTTAACAGAGCACGCGAGGGATCAAATCAGGGAATAGCTACAAAAGGCCTCTGTGTCATATCATTATCACCAGCCTTGCACATCTCTAAACTGAAGACACTGTCACGATGACAAATCTTCGTGATCGTCAATACGGCAGACACAGGGGCTCTGGGGCTCACAATCCCACTGGGGGGGTCTTTCACACGTGCAGAGAACACATCTACAAGGGTTTTTATCAAAAGTCCTGTTTGTAACAGCAAAGGATGAGAAGCCAGGTGCCCGTCCTTCACCAGGGCCCTGGTGACATCAAGTACGTGGCTGATGGCAGCCGCACCTTGGGACATGGGCACAAGACTGGCAGTCACTACATTCCCTCTGAATAAATGTTTTTTTTTTTTTTTTTAAAGATTTTTATTTATTTACTTGACAGAGAGAAATCACAAGTAGATGGAGAGGCAGGCAGAGAGAGAGAGAGAGGGAAGCAGGCTCCCTGCTGAGCAGAGAGGCCCATGCGGGACTCGATCCCAGGACCCTGAGATCATGACCCGAGCCAAAGGCAGAGGCTTAATTCACTGAGCCACCCAGGCGCCCCTGAATAAATGTTTAACATTTTGATCTAGACAAGCACCTTCACAAATGAAACAATTCAGGAAAGAAGAGGGCGAATGTTCATTTACCTTTAATCTCCAGAAGGTGGTCTCCATCTGAGTCCCAAGATTTAGAATTTGACAATAACATTCTTTCTTCTGTAGAAATGCTTTTATCAGTTGAGAGATGCCATGGACTCGAGCAAAATATCCTGAGAAAGACACAGAGACAAGCTATCGCTCAGTGAGGTCAGAAATCATTCCTGCAGAGGTGGCCCCAGGAGAAGAGCAAAGGAGGATTTTGCTGCTCTTCTTTGGGGTCAGTGACTTATCTGAGGAATTCATGGGAGAAATCAGGACTTTCATTTTCTTCCTTTTTTTTTTTGTTTTTTGTTTTTGTTTCTAACTTAAAGCTGCTAGAACCAAAGTAAGTACAACCTATTTAATGATTTAACGGTAGAATTAAAGTTCTTAGAAATGAAATATCCCTTGGGGCACTTGGGTGGCTCATTTGGTTAAGCATCTGCCTTTGGCTCAGGTCAGGTACTCAAGATCCTTGGATTAGGCCCCGATGGGTTCCCTGCTCAGCTGGGAGCCTGCTTTTCCCTACCTGTCTATCCCTCCCGCATATGCTCTACCTCTCCAATAAATACGTAAAATGTTTAAAAATTAAAATAAAATGTCTCATTATTTTACAAAGGAAAGACAAGTGTTTTACATCAAAACATCAGATCTAAATGTTCCTCTTCGAAATACACTTTTTTGTGGCCACGTGCAAGACACTTAGGACTCAACTAAAACTCTGAATGCGAGATCATGATGAAATAATATTTTGCGGTCAGAAAATGGGGCAGATAAATGGCAAAACAAAACAAAATAAAATAAAGCTGTATTTCTTACCATGCTCCCATCATCTCCATCATATGTGGGTAAAAGCTTCTATGTTTATAAATTGGTGTCACAGACCATCTATGGGAGAGGAAGGCATGAGCAAAAATTGCCCCCAAAATGGACTTATTCAGCTCCAGGGTGGGGAGAGCTTGAGTAAGGGAGATAGGCAATAAGAGGGGGAAAGGAAGATAAAATCTGTGTTCTAAAGCCTTGCTGCTTAAAGCATAACTATCTTAAGAACGATTTTGAGTAGCATTTAGAAACATACTGCAATGTGATATAGGAGTTCTATGTCTATTGATTCTCCTAATACATAATTTGAGCTTGTAGTTTACAGGTTATCTTGCATTTTATGTTTCTAGGAAATCACTTTTATTGTATATTACAGAATATCGTCCACAACAGACGATATTGAAACAAAAACTTTAAAGATGCTCACCACACCCTATTTGGGAAGTAGTCTCTTAGTGTGCTGCATCTGGAGATACTGGCCCAGCAGAGGAAGAAGGAAGGCAGGCCACTGACATGCTGCCTGGGGCACCCAGCTCCCAGGGGTCCAAGGTGGGTCCCTGCCTCTGCAGCACTGGTTAGGAAAGCCACCTCAGAAGCCTGGGAGGGAGGCTTCAGGCCTCTAGGCAGGCCTGGCCCCCATCTTCTTAAAGCCTGGGTTCACCTTCAGCTCAAAGTAAGGTCCATGTCCTTAATTTAAACTTTCTTTGCATTTCTTACAGAACCTAGCCATAGTAGGCTCCATCCTTAGGACCAGGATTCCCTACAAGCCCAAGGACTGGGGTCATCTGGCCAATTTCTCAATCTGGTTGAGACTGAGTCACCCTCCCATTTCAAATCCTTTCACAGACTTAATAGAAAGGACTTGAGAAACCTAATAGTGTTACTATCACTTTACAAAAGACAAAAAAGTAATTCTTTACATGAACAGTTCACAGTAAAAGATAATATAAATGGCTCTTAGTCATATAACAATGATCCTTAACTTCAGCCCCCCAAAAGAGGAATAACATAAAATAAAATTACTGGGCGCCTGGGTGGCTCAGAGGGTTAAGCCTCTGCCTTCAGCCCAGGTCATGATCTCAGGGTCCTGGGATTGAGTCCCACATCAGGCTCTCTGCTCAGCGGGGAGCCTGCTTCCTCCTCCCTCTCTCTCTGCCTGCCTCTCTACCTGCTTGTGATCTCTGTCTGTCAAATAAATAAATAAAATCTTTAAAAAAAAATAAATAAAATAAAATAAAATTACTGTAAGATACCATTTTTTAGTTATCAGATTAACCACAATGAAAAGGTTCCTAATACACTGTGTTGGTGAGAATGTTGGGAAATGAGCACTTTCATTTTTCATTTTTCTCCTACTGGAGAGAGTGGACACTGGAACTCTCTCTTTGGAATAATGAATCCCTAAAACCTCAGGCCTCTGGGATGATGAGGGGATGTTGGATGGGAGAGAGTCACTTGCCTCTGGTCATATGAAGCCATTTTGACCTTTCCCCTCAATGTGTATCTTGGGAATTAATAAATGTCTTTACCATTTAAACCAAATGGTGGGACTCTTGGTGGTTCTGTCAGTTTAGTGGCCAATTCTTGGTTTTGGCTCAGGTCACGATCTCAGGGTCCTGGCACCAGCCCAGCATCAGACTTCATCCTCAGTGGGGAGTCTGCTTCAGGATTCTCTCTCCCTCTGCCTTTCCCCCACTAATCTCTCTCACTGAAATAAACAAACTTTTAAAAAAACTAATAAATCAAATGGAGTTGGTCTTCTGTTACAGCCTGAAGGACCTTAAGTGATATCTGAGCACATTACCTCATTTCGATTTCCTTGATCAATAAGCTGAAAGGGGTAGGGCACATGTAACTGTGTGTGCATGTGTGTGTGTGTGTGGTGTGTGTGTTTTTAAAAAACTCTAGTCTCCTTGGAAAAAAAAAAAAGAATGTCTGTTGGACTTTGGAGCCCAGGCTGAAAGGGCCAGATTTCGCCTACCCACCTGTCTTTGTAAATAAAGTTTTATTGCAACACAGCCACTCCCATTTACTTAAGTCTTCTCTGTGGCTGCTTTAATAGCACGACAGGGGAGTTGAGTAGTTTGAGGAGAGGCCATCTGCCCTGCAAAGGCTAAAATACTTTCTGGCCATTTGCAGCAAGTTTGCTAATCCCTGAATTGAGAGATCTGTGCTTCTAGACAGTGTGGAGAAAATTTTGTCTGCCAGTCTCATGGTCTCATGCACCTTCCACCTGGGATGGTCCCCCTGGCTGCACCAGCAGAGGCTTAGGAGTGGGTCACAGGCTTTCTGCTTTCACCATGGTGGGAGCTCATTCTGTATGATCTCAGGCCCAAGACTTTGGGGACAGTTGAAAGCTCTGCCTTGAGGCAGCAGGCAGCAGTAGGGCCCAGGAAAGCCAGTACCATCACAGATAAAGAGTCATGGGGTAGTGATCCCTTTTAAGGGACCTTAGCTCTGTGTCTCCCGACTTTTATTTCCACACAACCCAAGGATCAAGGACACAGGGGATGGGTCTCACCTTGGGCAGCCTGTGCCTCAGTCGGCCCTGTGGGATCCCCTTTGAATCCAAGGGCTGTCCTTCCTCATGGCTGTCCCTGGCTGTCCAGGAGCGAGGCCCAGTCTTGGGTGTCCTCCACACCTCCTGTGACATGCCAGCTCCTGAGGAATAGAGTGTCAGACAGGCTTAGGGATCCCAGAATCAAAAGTATAAGTGTCACGTGCAACAGCCGTTTTGCTCTTTTGCCAAAGCCCAGAAAGAAGATGTCTGTTCCTTAGAGGCTCCAGGTGTGCCTCTGGATAGCTTTCCTTCCACAGTAACCCCTTATTCAGATTCTTTTGAGGGTCAAGTATCTGATGCATGGCAAAACCCCTTAAAAAATATATATATATTTATTCATTTGAGAGAAAGCGAGTGAGAATGGTCGAGGAGGGCAGAGGCAAAAGGAGACAGTGAATTCAGAAGCAAACTTCCTACCAAGCACTGAACCCAACACATGACTTGATCCCACAACCCTGAGATTGTGACCTGAACTGAAACCAAGAGTTGGCCACTCACTCGACTGAGCACCCAGATGCCCTGAGGGAAAGCTCTCTATAATACAGTCCTACACAAGATATAAGTGTTTAGGCTGTCCTTTCTTTGCTTTCAATTATTCTCATTATCTTTAGGAATTTTAGACTCTCCTTAACCTTTTTTTTCATGGGGTAACATTCTGGAAGGGTGTTGTGGGGTTTCCTAGCAGATGTTACATCCTCATCAGCCCTAAACATTTCTTCCCTGTACCCTCATCTCGCTCGTCCATGGCCACATTCTGCACACAGTCAGACATGTGTGGCAGCTCTGAGTCTGAAGAGTGGAATGACTGAGCCTGTGTCTTCTGATATGCCAGGAAGCAGACTTTTTCTCTGTCCTGTTTTGGCCTTCTCTCTCCTTGCCTGTCCTACAGCAGCAGACACCCCATCAGGAAGCAAATATCTTCAGCTACTCAAGGCAGCAACTCAACACATAGTTGAGTACACACTAAGGGACACAATTACCTACCAACCCAGACAGTCAAGGAAATCTGACCCACAGAGTTTTACAAGGGTGAACAGGCTCTGTTGTCTAAAACAGTGCTTTTCAAACAATGAATTGTGACCCACCCATGTCATAAAATCAATGTAATAGTCTGAGAATCCCTGGCTTAGAAAATACAGACAACAATAAAACAGAAAATATCAGTATGCACCACAACTGTATGAGTTAAAGATTGTTTTGTGAAGCTGTTGTTGAACTGCATGTTCGGGGTATAAGTGCCATGAAAACTCAGTTCTTCAACAAATGAAACCAAGTAGACTCTTCAACACAGAAAGCAAACTGATGGTTGCCAGAAGGAAAGGCAGGGGGAGAAATTGGTGAAGAGGATTAAGAGGTACATACTTCCACTTATATAAATAACTCACAATGATGAAAAGTATGTCAAGATAATAATAATGCTGTACTGTGATAGACAGTGGTTATACTTAATGGTGGTGAGCACTGAGAAATATACAGACGTGGAAAATCACTATGTTGCACACCTGAAACTGACATAATATTGTGCAGATCAATGATATTTCAATTAAAGAAAACTGTTCTCACTGTCAGGGGTTTGAGGAGCCCTGTCCTCAAAGGCATCATGTAGTGCCCTCTATTGGTAAAAGCCAGATCTGCAGTTGAGAAAGAACCACAGACCAGAGAGGAGACTAGTCCTCAAGCAGGACTGTCTGGTTGGAAGGGACCTTCCAAATGACATGATCATCCCTGACATCCAGAGCAAGAACCTGTCAACAACACCAAGCCACCGCCTGAGCACGCCCTACAAAGAAAGCACTCGCTCCACCCCTGAGCAGCTCTACCTGCTGAAAAGCTGACCAAGCTGCCTTCCTCTGGGAGCTCCTCCCTGGACTTCCTACTGCCCTCTCCTGGATGACACGGAGCAGCTTCTGTTTTCACCCTCAGCTAACACTATTGATCCAGACAAACAAACCTTGTTGAGTGTCTGCAAAGTACCAGGCACTGGGGATACAGTGGGGAACCCGGGAAGAGACAAAGAGAAGTAAGAGCTTATGCCAGATGAATGGCAACAGTATGGCAGATGAAAGGAGCTTCATCAGACAAGATCAAAGGGCAGGCCTCTCTGAAAAGGGGAAGGCTCTGCGGAGTTCCACTGAATTGGAGAAAGCTGTGCAAAAGGTACTCTGGTGCTGTTCCCTGGTACAAACCTATTCTTACTCTAAGAAGGACAAAAAGCAGATAGAAATGCTCTGGGCAAGAAGCGCCTTGGAATGTTCCAGTAGAAGGCAGGCAGGGAGGCTAAAGAAGAATAGAGAAATAGGAGAAACGTCAGAGATTTCGGGGGGGAGGGGTGTTTGTGTGTGTGTGTTTTAATTTCTCTCTGTTTTAAAACTTTCCTACACTACCCATATGTCATATTTCATTCTAAGACACCATCAATTATGAGACTAAAAAAAAGAAAGAAGAAACACTTCCAGTTAGTGTTTTTCCTATTGCTTAGAATTTTAATTTAATTTGTGCTGATGAAAAATCCCTTTGACACTTATTTCAACAGAATGAAAGGGTAAAAATGAATGACACGAATAGGTTAAATCTTTTATATTTGGGTTTATGACCCTTCCCAAATTTATGTCTTTAAGTAGAAAGAGGTAGGGGACGAGGTCTGTTTTGTTTCCCCTTCAATATCCAGTTGACCCAGAATTATTCACTATAAAGATTCCCCTAGGGCACGTGGGTGGTTCACTCCATTGGGAGCATCCCTGGGTCCTGAGATTAAGTCCCACATCCAGCACCCTGCTGAGCAGGGAGTCTGCTTCTCCTTCTCCCCTCCTCCCTGGTCATGATCTCTCACTCTATCTCAAATAAATAAATAAATCTAAAAAAAATTAAAATGACTTCCCTTTCCCCCATTGAACGGACTTGACACTCTGGGCCAAAAACAATTGACAATACTTGTTGCGATTGGTCTATTTTGTACCCTCTGTTCTGTTTCATTGATCTATCTTTATCACAAAGACTTTGATTACTGTGGTTTTAAAATTAGTCTTAAAATTGAGCAGGAGGGGCGCCTGGGTGGCTCAGTGGTTTGGGCTACTGCCTTTGGCTCGGGTCATGATCTCAGGGTCCTGGGATCGAGCCCCGCATCGGGCTCCCTGCTCTGCAGGAAGCCTGCTTCCCTCTCTCTCTCTCTCTGCCTGCCTCTCTGCCTACTTGTGATCTCCGTCTTTCAAATAAATAAATAAAATTTAAAAAATAAATAAATAAATAAAATTGAGCAGGAATAAGCAATGTGGGTTCTTCAACTGTATTATTTTAAAGACTTTTTGGCTATCTAGGCCCTTGGCACTTCCATGTACATTTTGAAATCAACTTGGTCATTTCCTCTAAAATAGAATAAAAGAAGGCTAGGATTTTGACTGAGATTGCATTGTGTGCATGAATCATATCATGGAAAACAGAAATCTCGACGTCATATCTTCTAATGCATAAACAAAATATACCCTCCCTTTATTTCAGTCTTCTTGAACTCCTCTCAACAATATTTTTTTGTGTTTTCTGTCAAGGTATTTCATGTTTATCATGATACTTATTCCTAGCCTGTTTGCTTTCCTGTGTTTTTGTTTTGTAAGTAGGCTCCATGCCCAGCATAGAGCCCAGTATAGAGCCCAAAGCAGGGCATGAACTCACAATCCTGAATTCAAGGCCTGAGCTGAGATCAAAAGTCAGATGAGTCATCAACTGAACCACCCAGTCACCCCAACCAGTTTATGTCTTAGATGCTACTGTAAAATATTCTAAAATTTTCATTCTCCTATCCATGTACGTTTATCATGCATCTGTCTGACAAAGAATTCCTATCCAGAATACGTAATAACTCCAAAAAGTCAAAACCAAAACAACATTGACAATAAACAATGGGCAAAAGATGAACAGACAGTCTCCAAAAGATGTAAGAATGCCCACTAAATACACGAAAAGGTGCCTAACTCAGATCATTCATCACCAGGGAAATGCAATGTGAAAGCATAATGAGATGCTATTTCACCCTGACAACACAGAATGTTTATAAAGATGCTGAGCAACTGGAGTGTCACTATATTGCTGGTGGGAAGTGTAAACTGATCAACCACTTTGGAAACTAAGCTAGCACTTCAATATATCCCCACCCTGTGACTAAGCAATCCCACTAACAATTTCAACAGAAATTTAAGACTTCTGTAAGAAAGTTTATTGTAGCCTATTCACAATGACCAAAAACTTGGATACAACAAAATGTCTAATCATCAGATGAACAGATGAACAAATCAAGGTTTAAACACACTACATAGAAAGGAGGAGACTACACTGACAAAGATTCTTTCCTTGACCAAACTCTAGCCAGACTGCTCAGAGCCCTCTTCTCAAACCTGGCTTATCATATACCAACTCGAATAAACATTAACATAGTTTCTAACAGCTCCAGGTCCCAACCCTGAGACAACACCAGTCCCCCTTAGTGCCTGCCTGAGGAAAAACTCAAGGCATCTACTATTTGTTCAATCAACACAGAAAAGTTGAGCTCTTGTCTCCCAGTTAGCAAATACAGGCGGTTTCATATGGACCAATACGTATTCTACTTTTTGTCATCTGTTCCTCCCCTGACTTTACTCATCCCTGGCCTTACTTCTTCATTCTCTCTTTAAAATGCCCTCTGTACAAATCGAGGTGGAGTTTCTCTTGAAACTTCCATAGAAGTTTTGAGCTTCCATAGAACCTTCCCTCCTGAGATCCATCTCACTAGAAAACTCAAACACACATGCAAAAATGTTCATCACAGCCCTATCTTAATAATAAATACACAGCCACCGAAATGACAAACATAAATATTGTCACATAAAGTACAATCACATTGAGGAATACCACTGAGACAATAAAAAATAAATGAGGCAAAAAATTATATGCTGAGATTATTCTAATTAGATTATAGAGTGGGGGAAATGTACCCACTTTTTTTGTTTAAAAAGTTAATCCTGAAGGGGCACCTTCCTTGCTCAGCTGGAGCATGTGATTCTTGATCTGAGGCTTAGGAGAGCCAGCCTAAGTTAGGTACAGAGATACCTTAAAAATATAATCTTAAAAAAAATTAACCGTATAAGAAAAATAATTAGTAGTATAGATCTGAGACCATTGCTTTTCACAGGTATTTTCTAAAATTTAATTTGTTCCATTTGAGAAAAAAATGGAGGGACGGGAGCGAAAACCCAGAAAAGCCATGATTTATTTGACTTTCTTCATGGGCAAGTTTGGCAAATAATTTATCCTCCATAGAATGAGAACATTCTCATTCTTTTTTTTTTTTTTTAATTTTATTTTTATTTATTTGACAGAGAGAGAGATCACAAGTAGGCAGAGAGGCAGGCAGAGAGAGGGGGGGAAGCAGGCTCCCTGCTGAGCAGAAGGACCCCGGGATCATGACCTGAGCAAAAGACAGAGGCTTAACCCACTAAGCCACCCAAGAACCCGAGAATATTCTCATTCTAAAGTGACATGTCTTCTCTGGGGAGGGAAAACAGCCGCCCCCACCTTCAGAATATCTCAGATCAAAATCTCAACCCTGCTTTCTGGGCTGAGCTGTGTAGATGCCAACACTGTGCTGGAAAGGCCTAGGCTGTCCAGAAAATGCTGCCTCTCCCAAGAGGTGATCCTGTGACCCCTGTGCACATCAAGGAGGGTGATTTTCGATGTGGCTGGCATCAGATTAACTTTTGGAATTCTCAAAATGGAATTCAGTCTTACAGCCCCTAGCCCGCTTTCTAAAACACACAGACCACTAAAAACCAGTGAAATAGAACATGGCCATTTGGAGACCTCATCAGGGAATAGAACCTTGAGCATCTACATTCAGTTCCTCGTCACTCTGGTGGCTGAGAAATACTTACTGGGGTCTACAGGGCATGAGGCACTGAGACACACATGGTCTCTCCGGGCACCATTATTCCCACGGGGTAGATAATCATTAAGCAAGATGTCTGTGTTGCAACGGGACTGACTGCCACAAAGGACATGCACAGAGAAGAGATAGTGGGCTGGACCTTGTCTGCAGGTATCAGGGGCCTCCGGAGGGAGCCGCATCTGACATGAACCAGAAGAGCCAGAGGCTGGGCACCTTCTTGACTCATGGGCCTCACCCACATGCAATCTGTCAGTACATCCCATCAGCTCCTCCTCAACATGTACCCAGACTCAGGTCGATTAGCAGCACTTCCACCCCTACCACCCTGATCCAATCCGACAGCAACTCTTCTCTTGGAATATTCCAGTAGCCTCTTAGTGATCTCCCTGCTTCCACCCTCACTGTTCTCAACAGAGAAGCTGAAGTGACCCCAATAAAACCCAAGTCAGGTCACCTCATTCTTCACTTCAAAATCCCCCCTGTCAGTGGCTCCCACCCCAGGTCTCTAACACCCCCTTCTCCTTCACTCTGGCCTTGTCATTCCTGGAACAAGTCAGCCCAGCTTTCTTCATGGAGGCCTTCCTACTCCCCCTTCCCCCTGCCAGGGACACTGTGCCCACAGACATGCACAGGGCTCACTCCCTTACCTCCCCACCTTTGTCCTCAGGGGGCCTTCCCTGGCCATCCCAGCTCAGATGACAGCCCCTTCCAACCCTCCTACAGCATCCAGCTGACACACCAGATTCCTTGCCTCTCTGTCTCCTGGCTGCTTTTCTCCCTGGAAGAAAGGTTCGCTAACCGCTGCAGCCCGGTCTGTTTGGGTCATGTCTGGAACTTCAGGAGAACCAAGCCTCTGGCAACTGAGCCGGTATTCAATAAAGAATGTGGAGTCACTGCCATTCATCTGAGGGGAGATGAGAGCTCATGAGGCGAGGGGGGTGGGGGAGAAAGCATCTCGGGCAGAGAGAGTGGCTGAACTGCCCCAAGGCCAGCAGGCACAGGGCACATT
Organism: Mustela nivalis; assembly: GCF_964662115.1. Taxonomy (NCBI): domain Eukaryota; kingdom Metazoa; phylum Chordata; class Mammalia; order Carnivora; family Mustelidae; genus Mustela; species Mustela nivalis. Next base: position 22,871,311 of record NC_139038.1, read on the forward strand.
GGAAGGACTGACCAGATATTGTGAGGCAGAGAAAGCGAGTGGGAAACAGATGGAAGAAGGGGGACAGAGCAGCCATGCAGACACAGGAGGAAAGTTTGCATCCATCTCCAATGACAAAAAGAAGCCAGAAAACTAGTAGTGATATGATTGAATGGGCCTTCCTGAAAGCTCTGGCATCCGGGGAGATAGGGACCTGGGGGAGATAGAAGAGCCTGGAAGCTCACTAAGCACACTAGAGCCATGGCTCTGAGCACAAATTATCTTAACTGGGACAAAAAGGGCAGAAGCAAAGGTGGAGAAAAGGAGGTAAATTCCAGAAATATTTAGCAGATAAAATCACAGGTCTGGGTGAATGATCGAATAAGGGGGAAAGAAAGTAAAAGCAGAGTTCTGAGATGACTCCTCCCTTTTGCACATGGGAGAGGAAGGACACAGTAGCCCCATTCACAGAGTTGGGGGATTGGGGTGGCAAGAGGGAAAATACAGGAAGCGGATCTCGAGCACAGTTTTAGAAAGAATGGACCTGTAAAAACTCTGAGATATCAAAAAGCAGATTTCCAGTCAGTAGCGGAAGACCCATGGTACTGTGAGAGGATCACGAAAAGCAAAGTGAGTCACGCCGTGCAATGCAGAGTCTCACCTTGTTGCCAATGATGAATCAAAAGGTTTCCAGTAACAGAAGATGTGGGATTCCAAAAAAAATCACCCTGGCCAGAGCAGGAGCATGTGGTTGGGAGAAGGAGTTGGACGAGAAGCAGGTAGGATGAGGAGGATGGGTTGCAACAGAGCAGGCAGGAGAAGGGACCTGAGCCAGGGGTGTGGCCACAGGGAAGGAAAAGGGAAGAGACTTGCCCTTGGTCACCAGTGTGGCTCCCACACAGCCCCTGGGGATGGTCGAAAACCCAGAGCATGTCACCTCCCCAACTTGAAAGCCCTCAGTGCTCCCACATTTCACTCTCTGAAAGCCTCTCCAGAACGCTCTCTTGCTACCCGCTCCCCGACACAACATCAGGTGCCGCTGACACAGCCCTGGGCTTCAGTGTCCAGGCTAGTTTCCCCTGTCTGGCAAACACCTGTTTGTCTTGTGAAGACTTCCCTCCTCCACTGGGCAAGCAGGAAGAGCAGTGCTGACACCGAGGAGGTGGCCTGGCACCATGAGCAAGGCTGCAGGGCTGGTAGCGCACAGAGAGGCATGTGGTTCCCCTGCTGGGCACAAACGACCTCGCAGAACAGCAGCACGAAGGTGACCTGGCCACAGTGAGGACGGAGACAAAACAGGCCCACTTCCTCTCTTGTCCAAACACACAAAACCAGGTTGTTGTGCCCACCACAAAATACCAATCATCCCCTTTCCCGGCTCATACGGGTGAGCGCCTTTCTTCTGAATGACACTGTTCACGCTACTCACACCTCCTTCTAGAAAAGACCGACAGAGCTAGCTAACCTAGAACTATCTTACGGATCTGCCTCACAACTCGCATGAGGTGTAATGAACCCACTGTGTTTAAGGACAGGTGTCCCCCCAGTGGCCTCTGGGGAGGACACTGACCCGTCGCGGGAGGGAAGAACTGTTCCCTTTCTCGGAGGGACATTCGTGGAGTTCCATTCCGAAGGGTTTCCATCTCTGTGAAGCAGGACCCATCCCATCGCCCATGTCACACGGAGAATGAAGGGCCCGCCACAAAGTACGCTCTCAACAATTTCCGCTGGACGAACGACACTCCGGCCTCGTGCTTGCCAATATGTGACACATCTGTGGTGACGACGCTGCCCCCGCTACACCCCTCGGAATGGAGACTCTGGTGGCCTCCACGCAAGGGCTCTGGAAAGTACTGGTTCTGTCCACCAACATCACGCGGTCCCGGGCCCGCACTCCCTCCGAACCCCCCGCCTTGTTTGGCCTGATGTCAGGTGCACGATGGGGACCCTGACAACCCCCAGGGGAATGTCATCTACTCAAGAGGGAGAACCCGAATTCTCCCTTGTCAACACGACACTTACTCGCTTCACGCGAGTGAAGACTTTAGCCCCAAGAAGGCCGACACCCCATGTGCCGCACCCCCAGTCCCGCTCTCCCCAGGCCCGGCCCACAGCACAGGTGAGATAATTAATTAGCCGCTCCAGAAATGAAGCCCCCCCCCCACCCCCGCTCTTCACAGGTTGGAAACCAGGGGCGCACGAGGTGACGGCCACCTTTTGGCGAAGGAGTTCCTGAGACACAGGCCCGCCTCCCACCGAGGCCCTGGCCCCGCGCCGCAAAGGCACCTCTTGCACATAGAAGCATCTTCACAAGTGCCGCGCACTCCCTCCTCTTGTGTCTGTTGAGGCGGAAGAACATGAGGTGAGAGCGGGCGTCCTCAGGCTAGTGGCCTTGGGCGTAGAGGTTCCGGGATGTTGTGTCCACTGGGGACATGGAAGCGGGGTTCCACAGAAGCCGAGGGGAACCGCCAGCCTCCGAGAGGGAGCTGAGAAGACTGGTTCCACCGCGCTCAGCCAATCGCCTCAGGGACCCGGCGCAACTCTCATAATAACACTCCCGCTCATTGGTGCCTCTGCCCAGACGCTCATTGGATAATTTCTCCTCCCCTCTGCTGGCGGAAGGACTTATTGAAGAGAAAAAATGTAGCCCCGCCCACACAACCCGGAAGCTCTCGTGGAGGGGGTGAGCGGGCTGTGGAGTAAACAGAGAGGGACACTAGGGAGCGCCGTAATGCTTTCTGGGAGTTGTAGTCACCGGTGCGAGGGACGTGCGCTTGGTTTTTTTCTTGCTGCTCAGATCATTTTTTGTCATTCATAGGGGGAAAGAGCTACAAGATCCTCAGTTTTAGGGCGAAGCACAGAGAATCCAGCCAGAGGAAACAAGTTAGTTGGGGTTCAGTCTCAATCACTGAGCAAATGTTCATGGAGCGCTGACTGTGGCCAGGAGTTCTGCTAAGTAAGGGCTTTGCACACATATCCTTTTCAAATGTGGACAAGGAATGTGTGGAAAACTGGTTCAATGCAAAATCGTGTGAACGTGAAAGCGAACTACAACTGCCAGTTACAAGCATCAATGGCTGAAGTTAAGGAACATATTGAGGGAAGGAAGGGAACAGATCATTTTTATAAAGTTCAAACCAAGGAAAACTAATGTTCAGAGAAATGCACGTACATGATAAAATACTATACAGAAGAAGAAAGGAATGGGGGAGGGGAAACAAGAATCACCACATTTGTGACCTGGAGGGAGGGGATGGGTAGAATCCTGGAGGATTCTTCATTCATTTCTTCATTCATTGCACTTCAATCATTTCTCAAGTTCTGGTGGTTCACCTGTGTTTCATTATTATGCATATTTAAGACGTTCCTTACATATATTTTGTACTGGACTTCTTAGAAAACATCTTTATTTATCTAGTGATCACCTCATATAGGCTGACAATGATGCTAATGAGAAGGCTAATGGAGTCTGGACCACTGAATGCTCATTAGGGGTGACCTCAGTTTGCAGCGTTGGAACTAATGGGAAAATCCCCAGGTCCCGTGGAAATGATGGATCAGAAGCACCTTGACTCAGAAAAATGAAAGAAACTGTCATCCAGCGCTTGGAGAGTGCATAGGGAGCTGGGCACAAACTACCCCTCCTTTCCCATGACCATCTGGTAGGACCTCAGTCAAACCAACATCTTCCTTCTCTGCTGCTGTTGTTTTCTGAGTCTGGGGCCTGTGATTTCATCACAAGCTTTAAATGGCTATAGTCAGGTGGAAAGCCTGCTATCCCCCATAGAATTATTTTTGCACCCTTTATAAAAACTCAGTTGGGTATATTTATGGGAACTATTTCTGGGTTCTTTGTTCTGTTCTATTGATTTATGTTTCTGTCCTACAAATACCACAGTCTTCCCTATTATAACTATCTAATAAGTTTTGAAACTGGGTAGAATGAATGTTCCCACTTAATTACTCTTTTTCAAAACTGTTTTTGAAAGTACTCTAATTCTTCTGTCTTTTTTTAAAGATTTTTATTTATTTATTTGACACACAGAGATCACAAGTAGACAGAGAGGCAGGCAGAGAGAGAGGAGGAAGCAGGCTCCCCGCTGAGCAGAGAGCCCAATGTGGGGCTCCATCCCAGGACCCTGAGATCATGACCTGAGCCGAAGGCGGAGGCTTAACCCACTGAGCCACTGAGGTGCCCTCTTCTGTCTTTCCACATACATTTAAAAATATTTCTGTCTTTACCAAAAAAAAAAAAAAAAAAAAAAAATCTCTGTCAATCTGGGGAGAATGAATATCGTTATTATACACAGAGAGATACACAAACATGGTGTATCTCTCCATTTATTTATAGCTTTCAGCATGCGACTCCTGGACATGCACTGTTAGATTTATCCCAAAGTAGTTTCTTTGTACGAGTAATTGTGAATGTGTATTTTATCGTGGAACCCGCATATTCATTGCTATGTATAGCAATACAACTTACCTTTATGTGTTTACCCTGTATACTGTTTCACTGCGAAATTCCATTATTAGTTCTAAGAAGAATTACATTCTCATACCCTCTTGTGGCATAAGGCCTGAAATGAAGATTCCATATTACGGGCTGTCTTGACACCTGGAAAATCAAGGAGGGACTCAAATGGCATCATGCATGTTCTCCTCTCCCTCTTCCATCACAGGGACTAGATATACTGCCTATTGGTTTTTGGGGAGCAGCGTTCAGTTCCCTAGAAGCCCACTGAATTCTTCAAGCCAGCCACTCACACCCTCCCATGGGAACCAGGACTTGCCACACCCTCTTGTTTCAACCAAGTCTAGCCTTCCAAGGCCCTGCTGGTTCTCTCTGTTCCCAAGTGCAATCTCTGTTCAGTCCTGCACAGTGTGTGGTATCCTCCTCCCCTGAAGTGTGAGTGTTTGTGACTAGTAAACTGTTGTCAATCACATGTGTCAGGTGTCAGAGGATCCCCACAAGTCTGGAGCAGGAATCTCTCTCTCATCAGGGACCTGAGGAGAAGGTGATTAAAACAAGCGGCATCACAAACAGGGCGTCCCCACGTTAAATGAGGACACAGGGTCAGCTTGACCTGCTCCTTCGCTAACTAACTGGATTCAGAGGTGACAGTCACGATCTGGGAGGGAACTGGCCATCGCCAGCCAGCTTGTGTGTTGGCCCGTGTTCTGTTATCTCACATGGAGGTCGCCATCCATTTCCAAACTAATGTCCCCTCCTTGCCAACAAGGTGAGAATGAATGAGAATTGACTGTATCTAGGAGGGAAGTGTCACGTATGTGACCTGCATGTGGCCTGTATTGGTCTCCAAGGCTCCCCCCTGAGGTTGGCAACCACAGGACATGCTGACTGGTGTGCTTGAGTTCCAGGGACTGGGTGTTGGGCCAGTGTTTGACCCTGATGTTCCGATCCTATGGGGGAAAGCGCACCCCAAACACAGTCCTGGGGGTAACCCTCTGTGTTGTGGGTGGAAAGGAGGGAGGCCCTGACCCCAGGGAAATGTAAGAATGGCTCCCTGGCTGCCTCCTGAGTCACTGTGGTTCAGGCGATGGGAGTGGCCTTGCCTGTCTCCCGAGCTGCCGCTCCTCTCTGTTACCATGTGTCTTCCTGAGCACTCAGGGTTTTGAGGTGCACATCCATGGCAGCCCAGGGCCCACAAACTGATGAAAAACAGGAAAGTGAAGGGAGGGACGTTTGGTGTTCTACTTCTGTCCCAGTGCCAAACCTCTCACCAGCACACTTGGCTTTCTCTCTCTCTCTCTCTCTTTCTTTCTTTTTTTTTTTTTTTTAACATTTTTAAAAATGATTTTATTTATTTATTTGACAGAGATCACAAGTAGGCAGAGAGGCAGGCAGAGAGAGAGAGAGAGAGGGAAGCAGGATCCCTGATGAGCAGAGAGCCCAATGTGGGGCTCGATCCCAGGACCCTGGGATCACGACCCGAGCCAAAAGCAGAGGCTTTAACCCACTGAGTCACCCAGGTGTCCCTCACTTGGCTTTCTCTTAATGTTGTTACTCTCCAGCTTGTCATAGGACTCATCTGGTGATCCAGACGCTTGAGGCTCCCAACCCAGCCATGGACAAAATGATCATCCCAGCACAAAAATAATGATGATAATGATGATGATGATGATGATGATGATGATAAAGCAGAGAAAGATGATCAGGGTAAAAACATACTCCTCCACCCCACAAGTATATCCAGGAAGAAACAAGTAAAAAAAAAAAAAAAGGCGGAATGAAAGAAAGAAAACTGGATACAGGAGGAAAAACCCTACCCCAACCCAGATTAATTCAACATAGGTTCACAATTTGGCCCAATGGAAATCCAGAATTTATTAAAATAATTTATATGGCAAAGGATAAAAGGAGGCCGATTGGCTTTTGTGCCTCTACAACATAGGTTCTGAATTAACTTTAATGTTTGCTAAGCAGCACCAGTTGGCTAATCTTCACAGCTTTAATACAAGGGATCAAATTATGGTTATACCTGGTAGAGTGACCATATTTTGCAGCTTATGTATTTAGTGGTTTGACATCTCAGGCCTTGATGACATTGGAGGGACTGTCTCTGGCAGATCTGGCTGATTTCCAGAGATGAACAACAGCTTGTCTGGCAGCAAACCTTTCACAGGTAAACCAGCCAATTCAGAGACTTTACCCCCAATCACCTCCTCTAAGACACTCTTGTACTCCGGGTCACTATCCCTTGCCCTGATCATGCCAGAGGCAGGGACAGACAACACCACTGTGTCCCAGAACCCACTGAAATGACACGAACAAGGCAATCTTAAACCTGCTTACTCAGACTCACCTTCCTCTTCCCATGGAAACCATGGGAAGGGTCTTGCCCACATTGTCTCTTCACTCCCTCTTTCTCCTGACTGCTTCCCTGGGCAGCCCTACATGGCAATGAGGACCTCTTTTCTTGGGATCTGTGAATCTAAACAGCTTCTTCCATTGTGAGAGTTACTTGTATATCTGCCTGTCTTACCATACCTGATTAAAATAAACTCCAGTCCCCTTAAAACATCTGAGACACCTGGGGGTGCTCAGTGGGATAACATTTTGGCTCAGGTCATAATCTCAGGGTCACGGGCTTGAGTCCCATGTTCGGTTCTGATCTCATGGTGAATCCCCTTGGAATTCTCTCTCCCTCCACCCCTGCCCCCACTAGTTCTTGCTGTCTTTCTATGTCTCTCTTTAAAATAAATAAAATCTTAAAAAAAAAAAAACCACCCAAACAGATTTAACGATGGTGAATATTTTATTATTATAGATTCCTCTTTCAACATCCTCTCAGTCACATGTGTCTTGACCTAGAAGGAGACACGATTTACATTGTTACACACAGGGCACCCAAACTGCTCTGCTATCATAGGCAATCATCCTTTGGGGGAGGATATTACTGCACCCATCTTTCTCCAGGTGTGACATCATATTTATGACATCCTACTGTGAGGGATTTGTTTGACACACTTATTAAGGACATACAACTCCAAGGGCCCTGGGTGGCTATGATCATTAAGTGTCTGCCTTCAGCTCAGGTCCTGATTTCAGGGTCCTGGGAAAAAGCCTGTTCAGCAGGAAATCTCCTCCCTCTCCCTTTGCCCTTACCAACCCCTTGTGTATTATTTCTCTCAAGTAACTAAATAAAATTTGTAAAAAGATTTTTTAATTATTTATTTGTCAGAGAGAGCAGGAGCAGGGAGAGTTGCAGGCAGAACAGGCAGAGTGAGAAGCAGCCTCCCTGCCAAGCAAGGAGCCTGAAGCGGAACTCAAGGATCCCATGATCCTGGGATCATGACTAGCTTCTGGGATCTGGGATCATGATCCTGGGATCATGACCGGAGCCAAAGTCAGACGCCCAACCAACTGAGCCACCCAGGCATCCCTGAAAAAAAAATTTTTTTTAAGGAAAAAGGGACATGGAAGTCCAACATTGTTTAGTACTTTTTGGGTTCTGGAGGTAACATATTGCTTCTTTAGCTGTTACTTCTCAGTGAGTCCACTTTGGCGGGACTCCCCTCAACAAAAAACTCTAGGATCTGTGCAAGCAAAAATTAACTGTTGGGGGTGACTGGGTGGTTCAGTTGGTGAAGTGTCTGCCTTTGTCTCAGGTCCTGATCTGAGGATCCTGAGATCGAGCTTGGCAGGGGGTTCCCTGCTCGGTGGGGAGCCTGCTTCTCCCTCTCCCTTTCACCCCCTCTTCCAGTCAGAGCTCTCTCTTAACTACATAAATAAAAGCTTTTAAAAAAAAAATCACCTGTTAGTGCCCAGGTGAAAAGACTTTAGCAGCCTCCTCTCCCACTTCCTGGAGTCCCTGGACCACCCATGCTATCTGTCAATTGTCCATGGGCTCCCAATGCAAGAAACGGCCCTCCTTGGCCCTGGTTAGAGACCATGAAAGCAGCAATTGCTGGCCAAGCTCTGGGCTCTTTTGGAAACACAGTCTCTCAAGATTCCGAGCTTTCTTATCCAGCTGTCCATTATTTTCTGGGTCATGGCACCCCCACCAGCTTAATATAGTCACCAAGTCCTACTTGCTACAGGCTGAAGCCCAAGTCTGCATATCCTACCTGCAGGTGGAGGTGGGGGCTTCTGTCCACAGTGCATTGCCAGATTCCATGGTGCTGGAGGACGTCAGCTCTTCCTCCTACCCGTTGGCTACCCAGGGATTTCCATGGGATCAACTGTGTGAACATCAGTGGGAGTTATTACATTTTGATTTTGATGACCACGTCTCCCTCCTGGTCATGTGACAACTTCACTTCCTTGAGAAGCACCTGTCCTACGCCTTAAAAGTCTCAGTCCCAGGTTGAAATTGATGTCCAAATATCAGAGTCTACTGTGATGGAAAGATGAGATTAAGATTCAATAGAATTGTCTTGGCATTGGGTAATGTCAGAGGGCTGCAAATAGCCCCATTTCTTATTCCCTTTGCCCTCTGCTCCCATGAATCAGATCCTCTGGCCAACAAGCCCTCCTTAGCACAGAGACAAGGCACAGTTTCTCCCCAAGTAAGCTCCAGTTCCCTGACAGCCTGTGGAATGATCCAGCAAGCCAAACAGTCCCTCCTGCAGGAAGTAGGGCTCACCTTCACTCTCCTGTTAGTACATAGCCTGCACCCACAGCCCTTGTTCATTCTGTTCCCGAGTGCAACATCCCCCGTGGCCCTGCATGGTGTGTGTGTCCTCCTTCCCTGGGCCATGAGTATAGGTTGGTAATAAATTACTGTGGAGCTCAGCTGTGCAGCATCTGGACATCCCATAACTTTCGGGTGGGAATCACTCCCTTCACCAATTGGTGAAGAAGAGAAGAATGAAATCTTTCTCACTTGTACCTTTGTCAAGGCACAATGATGAGGCTCATGGGCTTGAAGTTATTTGGATAATAATCTATTGGGGGCTTTCAAGAATTCACCTGGGGCTAAATGGCAGCCTTTATGTGACTGATGAAGAGGAAGGAAGGCCGCAAAGGCAAGGGCTTGGATGGTCTCTTAAAGGTCAAACTCCAGGCAGTGGGGGAACCCTCCAATATTTGCAGCAGGGAAGGAACATCACATTGTTATCTCAGTTCACCCTGACAGCAGAACGCATTCAAGGGAGGCCAAGAGTGGAACCTGCAAGATCGGTAGGCAGTCTACTACACCAGTTGGAGACAGGAATGGGTGAATCAGAAAACTGACAACAGGAAGGAATTACCATATTTGGCAGGCTGAAGATACAGCAGAATGGAAAATCAGTGGAATAAGGTCCTTAAGGAAATGTGAGTGGATCCTTTCCAAGGTATAATGGGGCGCTTTTGGATCCAGGCCCCCCAGTCACCCTGCTGCGAAGACCCATGGGCTCTTGACTGTGCAGTCACAGCTGGTCTTCTCAGATCCCCAGCGTGCTTGCCATCAACCTCAATGCTTCCTGCCGTTCCGCATCAGCTGCCTGGAAAGATCCCACGAAGAGTCTCCTTAGGAGGGCTTTGTCCGCCATTCCTTCGGACTGACTGACTAAGGTCATCAGTTTCCTCTGTGTGTCCTCCAGGATTTCCTGCTGGACCTCATTCTGTTTCTTGAACTCTTGGAGTTGGTCCCTCCTTCACCTCCAAGTCGGCATTTGTTTGATGCAATAATCTCTGTAAGGACTTCAGTCTTCCTTCTAGGGTATCTGCCTTTTCCATCCATTTGGCCAGTTCCAGCTTCAGGTTCACTAGTCTTCGATCATAGTGCCTTCCCTCTTCCTGGGAGGCAGCAAGCCAGAGCAGTTTCCTCCTTCTGCTGGGTGACCACGTGCAGCTGCTCCCGCAGCGACTCTACCTGCAGCCTGGCTCCGTGGCTGGCCTTTTCCATGTCAGCAGAAGACAAAACGAGTTTTCCCTGCAAGACCATCACTTCCTCTCTCAGCCGAGCCACTTGGTCTTCTGAGGCCAAAGCTTCCCGGTGCCGAGAATCTTTGGCTTCTGCATCAAGGTGCCGCCCTCTCTCCAGCTCCTGGGTTAGGCACAATTCTCTCTCATGTAACTGGTGAACCTCCTTCTGGAGGGCGCAGGTTTCCACTTCTTTCTGTGTCAGTGCCAACACGACGTCATCTCTCTCCTGTTGACACACAACTGTCTTTTCCTGCATTGACCAAATGGTGTCGACGAGCTGGTTCAATTCTCCAGTCTTGCCCTCTTCTTTCTCTTGCAACAGTTGCTCCAAGGCCAGGGCCTTCTCTCTCATCGCAGCATGCTGGGATGCCTCCTCTCTCTGCGTCACTGAAAGCAGCCGATTGTCTCTTGCAACGCTTGATTTTCTATTTTCTTTTCTCTAGATCTTTCCATGATCTTTGCATTTTCCTCTTTCAGCCGATACACATCCATTTCGAAATCTGCTATCCTCTCCTTCAGATTGGTGGCTGCCTGCCTCAGCAGCTTATTCTCACTCAGCTGGCCCCTGAGCTTCTCCTGTGAAGAAAGCAGCTCCTCACTTTTTGCTTGGATTTGGAGCTCCTGAGCCTGAAGGGAGTTTTGTAGAACGGCCGGTTTCTCCTTCTGCTGCTCCATGTGGGAATCGGAATTGCTGTGTTCCTGTGGTTTGCCTTCTCTTTCCCCGGTGGCAGCTCCTGAAGCAATCCATCTCTGCTGATCTTCCTGGAGGGTTCGGATCCTTGTCTCTTTTCCTCGCCCTGATTTTCTGAGCTCTTCTACCTCCTCTTGGAGCACCTGAGAGGACTCACTCACTAGGTCAGACTTCACGGCCTTCAGAGAGTCGGTGGACCTGTGGAGTCGCTGGAGGTCTGGAGGAAAATCACATCAAGGTTCCCTAAAAGGAGGTCCTTGGCAAAGCTCCCCGATGCGAAGCTGAAGTTGGGCCAGTTCCTTCTCTAGCTGTTGTAAGTTTATTTCATGTCCCTGGTAAGTTTGGATCTGGTCCAGAGAGGCTGCCTGCGGTTTCAGAACGTTCTCGCTGTTGGGGCACGCCCACGCCTGCAGTTGTTGCAGATGTGTCTGAAGCTGGGGGGACTCCCGCTTCAGATTTTGGACGGTGGTCAGCACCTGCTCTTTCCACTCCTCCAGGATCTTCACTCGCTGTGTTAACGTGTCCCGTTCCTGGAGAAGCTGCTGGAACTGATCGATTTGAACTCCTCGAATCTCATGACCAGGGCCGGGTGTTTGCAGGATCCTCAATAAAGTCTGGCATATCTGACTTAACGCATCCACTTCCAGGTCTTTTTCTCGAATCACGTGTGACAAATCCCGAATCCTTTCTCTACACCCCTCCTGGCCGCTGCTTTCCACTCTCGTGGACAGTTTTTGGTTTTCCTCTTGCACCTTCTGGAGGTCTGCTTCCTTGGCAGCAAGTCGATCGGTCATTTCGTGATAGTCCCTTTTCAGATTGCTATTCTCTCTCATCTTCTCATTTAGGACGACTAACACCTGTTCGCTTTTCAAAGCACACTCTTGCAATTGCCGCTGAAGTTGTTCCACGCCCGTTCTGGCTGTGAGAAGCCTCCGAGATGCTGCTGGAAAGACCCTGAATCTCCACATCCTTTTGCTGGATGATCCGAGTGAGTTTCCCGATCTCCTCTTTGGAGAGCCGATCCACTTGCGCGGTCAGCCGGACGTTCTCTTCAGTGAGAAGCTTCGTCTCCGGGTCCTGTTCTTGGATCCCTTGGACTAACCTTTGAATTTCAGCTTGAGATGGATCACGCTCTTCACTTGCGTTCTCTCTGGGGAGAGGCTGGCTTGCTCGCACCTCCTCGTCCTCACAGGGTTCTCTCGGAATGTGCGGGCTTTTGTCGGGCAACTGGGCTCTCAGCTCTTCCAGCGTGACTTGCAGATTCCGAATCATCTCGTCTTTGGCTGCGAGGAGCTGAGCGCGTTCGGTGTTCATCTCCTCCTGCCGGTGTTGAAGACGGTCCACCTTCTCCTTCTGCTCCTGTAAGGACTGAAGCAGTACTCTCTTCTCCTGGTGCTGGTTGTGAATGATCTTCTGTTGTTCTTTTATTTCCTCCTCGAGATCATCTTTTAACTTGTTGAGCTGAAAGACCTCACACTCTAGTTCTACAATCTCCTCTAGGATTTTAGGGTCAACCAGAGGGACAGTGTGACTCTGTTGTGTTAGGCGCTCTAGGTCTCCGTCCACATGAGGATGTTCGTCTGTCATGGATAGGAGATGCATGTCTTTGTCCTCCACGGATGGTGTAAAATGTTACTGCTTCTTAAGGTTTCAGTCGACTTACCGAATTCCTCCTGAAGCTCTGGCCTTTCTCTAAGCTCTTTAATGTACACATCTTGCTCTCTGACCCATTATGTCAATTGCTTCTGCTCCTCCAAAGCAGATGGTCGGCGTCCATCTGCTCGATGGACGTATTTCCAGGTCTTTCTCTTGACCGAGTTGAATGAAATGCACATGCTCTACCAGTGACCACTCTTTGAGACTTCACTCAGACTAGTTTGTCTCTTTCAACAGCTTCTTTTCAGCTAGACACAATTTTGCCACTAACTGCCCTTTCTCTATTTTTAAAGCCCCCATAGCAATGTTGTTTTCCAGAGAATCCTCGTTGTGCAGAACAGATTCCTCCAGCTGATGTCTTACATCTTGGAGCTCCCAGACCAACTTTTGCTTTCCTGCTCGGAGATCTGAAGCAATGTTGTTCAAACTGTCGTTCAGCCGCTGCATTTGTGTAAGTTGTTGCTTCAACCTTCTGAACTCCATTTCCCTTTCCTGAAGAAGGTCACAGTTCACGTTCCCGGCAGAGTCTTGGTTTTGCAGGTCTTCCACCTGTCGTTGATAGTCCATTAGTTGTTTGTGGTGCTGGTCAGTGAGGTCTGCTAGTTTCTGCAGGTGGACGTTTTGTAACACCGCCACTTCCAGCTGATGTTCGTTCATCTCTTGCATCCGCCGCTGCTCTAGGTCTCTGATGTGGCTCTTCAGTTTCCACACTGTTTCTGGGTCGATGGTATTTGGTCCCTGGGTGAAACACGAGCACAACCTCTTCCAATGAGTCACTTCAGCCTCCAGTGTTTTCATCTCATGGAGGCGTCTATTGATCTGTGTCTGGGCTGAGATGACATCAGCGAAATCCATGGCGTCCCCAGGGAAAGTCCCTTTTCCCAGCACATGTTTATATCTGTTAATATCGGAGATGTCACTGGTCAAAGAGGTCGCTGCTGTCCACGGCCCCTAGGGAATGGCCGAGGCCAAAGCCCAGGCCACCAGCCCAGAACATCTGACGGCCATACAACTGCCCTGGTCCGCGGTGAGAAAGCGTCCAGCGCAGTCAAACTACCCCACCAAGTGTCCCAGAACCCCTGCCTGTGCGAGGCTAAGAATCAGAAGCCAACTGGCATTTCCAGACAACGCCTGCGTGCCCCTCCCTCACCCCAGCGCCCGCTGGTCAGGCAGCTAGGAAAGGCCATGTCTCTCTGGCCAGTGGTCCCAGTCCCCGCCGCTCATCCCCACGACTTCCCACGCCAGGCCTGGGCCCCTTGCCTTCCTTCCCCTGCTTCGGTGGCTGTCCTGGTTGGGCCCCTAGAGCATGCTCCTGCCTGACTGTCCCCAGGTGCCTGCCCCCAGAAAATGCACGCGGCCCTCAACTTCCTCCTAAGTGGGATCACAATACACAAAGTCCTGTAGCGTGAGCTTTCCACACAGCAGTATCTTTTTAATTGAGGTGAACCGTACACAGTCACAGGCATCCATCCAGCTAGGAGAGAGGATCCTATGTGCATTTCACAGATGTCTACAGTCGCGCAGAGGATGGCCCTCACGGAGACTTTGGATATTTCCAGCCTCTAGAGGCTCCAGAGCGCCCGTCAGTCCTGCACCGACAGCTCGACCCTTGCCTAGCCTTGGTGGTTCACCGGCAGATGAAGGAATGCGCCACGCCTCCGTCTCCTCCTGCAGCTGTGCGCCTAGAGCAGGCAGGGGGTTGCGGAGGACGTTGGAGTTGCCTGATCCGCGGGTCCTCCGCTCTGCACAGTGTGGCCCAGGTCTCTGGCGGCAGAGGTCCGATTCCGCCAGGCGGCCTCCGCCTGGAGCTAGTGACTGGCGGGCCCCGCGCTGCCCCGGCGGGCGGCGCCGGTGGAAGTGACGCGGCGAGGGCGGGGCGCGGGCCTGAGAGCCGCCGCCGCCGCTGCCCGGGCCGGGAAACGATGTAGCCGCGCCAGGTCGTCCCCCCAGCTGCCCGGCCCCAGCCCCGCCGGCCGCCGCCGCCACCATGAAGAAGCAATTCAACCGCATGAAGCAGCTGGCCAACCAGACCGTGGGCAGGCGAGTGCGCGCTTTGGGCCGGCGGGGATTGCGCCCCGGTGGGGGCCGGGGGCGCGTCGGGTGGGGAGCTGCGGAAGGGGCCGAAGGCCGGATCCCGCGAAGGGGCTGGGCGGGGGCGGTCCGGCTGCTCCTCTGGCCGCGCGCTCCCGTAGGCTGCCGCACCCCGCACCCCGCACCAGGCACAGGGGCTCCGGGTCAGGGCTGCGCCCCGCTGCGGCCTGGAGCCTAGCTGGGAGCCGCCGCCCGAGCTCCCGGGAAGCCACGGGTTGGGTCGGCCTTCCGAGACGCCCCCGGAGCATAGGTCCCCGCCGCCCATTGTTCAGGCCCCACCGAGCATCGCCTTTGGGGGCGACTGGACCCTAGCCTTCCCCTGCCCACCCCCGGGGGTTTGCCCTGCGAAAACCCCTCACGGATGTGCGGTAGGCCCGGCGGCCGCTCTGCTCTGGGGGCGGTGTTCTCAGGCTTTCCGGGTCTCCCCGCCGCTTCAGACCCTCCGCCTCCTGCCTAATGGCAGGAAATAATTAAGGGGCGATCAGAGCCCGTCGGATCCGCCTTGGGGAGTTTCTGGCGTCCAAGGAGGGACTGTAGAGGTGCTGCTGCCTCCAAACCGGGGGCCTCTGTGGACCGAAGGGCCCAAGTTCTTGACATGGAGAAATTGGCAACTGGAAGGAAAGAATGGTGGAGACGCCTTAGCTGACTTTTATTTTATTTTTTAAGAGCTTTTTTGGGAAAAGCCTTTCTCCCTCTGGGTTTGGAAGCAGATCCTTCTGCGTTCGTGCCTGACAGGAAACATTATCCAAAATGAAATGACAGCAGAGACCGGGGTTTGTAGACCATCCGGCTGTTGGAACAGGAACCACTGGTGGTTTTGAGAGCTCCTAGAGGTGATGGTCATGTGCCCAGTTATCTGGGGCACATCTTTCAAGGTCTTTTAGGGCAGTTGGCTATACTGGATCTACTGACTGTTTATTCTGGGATGAGATATGAAAGTGTGAGTTTTCCACGGCTTTTGCTTTTTTTTTTTTTTTTTTTCAACAGTTGAGTCAAAGGGAGAGTTTGGTTCGGTCAAAGCACATGTGATAGTTCTTTTTTGTTGTATGTACCAAAATACTTTTACTTCCCCTCCCGTTTTCTAAATTTGCCTTGTACTGTTTCAGTTCCCCGTCCTCCCCACCGCCTAACTTTTTGCTTAGTGGCTTGGTTTTATTGTTTAATTTGGTTGCTACCCCACCCTATGATCTTAGTGTGCACTGATTCTGTTTCCAGAGTTGAAGCCTGTTCCCTAAAGCCTAGCGGTGCCTATTTTTCTGTCATTTGTAGGAAATGATAGAAATAATGCTGAGAGGGAGGTAGATAGGGTCAGAGTGGGGGCAGTGTTTCAACCAAGAATCTGTAAATGAATTATAAGATAATCCCTTTTGAGTTTTCTTACTCTCCCCTTTGCATTTTTAGTAACATACCTTGTGAAACTCATATTTGGTGAGTGTCAAGACAGATTAGTCACATTGTCATTCTGACCTGTTTTTACACTGTATCAGGAAAGGGGTGTTTGCTTGTTTTGTGCAACCTTCTGAGCCTTTTCAAGCTTCCAAACCAGTCAGGGTCTCTTTGGTCCCAGCTTTCTCTGCCGCAGCTTCTCTTTTCACACTTCCATTTCGGCCATAGATGCCCTGCTTTTAGATTCCAGAGCAGGCCGAGGATTCCTACCTAGTCACCTCTCCCTGGAATTCTCTGGAGCTCATTTCCCCATACCAGCTGTGTAGCTGCCTCCTACTCCTTCTTCAGCTCTCCAGGCAAAGGTCTCTGCCTCTAAAAGGCCTTCGCTGTTGCTCCCACAGAGACTGGAGGACCTCCACCCAGGGAACTTTGATAAATCCACACAGCACCCGGTTTTCTATAATGGAGTGGCCTTTTTACTTGTTCTTGTTCTTCAGTAAATGAAATGCCTTGAGAGAGCCCTTGCTGCCTTTCTCTTTCATTTCGAGCCTCTGCTACGGTGCCTAGCATTGGGCGGAACCTCTACAAAGATTGTCAAATCAGGGGTCAATCTAGTTCTTACCAGTTCACCCTGGCGGTGTGAGCCCAAGTATGGGAAAATGAAAACTGGAGAGAGGCAATGGTGATTCATGCTGGGACCGTAATTCTGGCCCTGACCTTTGACTCTGTTTGAAAATCTTTATTGCTCGATGCCAGTGGAGGCCGGTGGAGGCTGAGGCGACTACCAAGCTATGGAGGGTGTGGCAGTTATGGTCCCAAAATCCAAACTGTTTTTCTGGGGAAGCTTCAGCTTCACTGCTGTCCATTTCCTTGATGTATTTATATTTCTTCCACTCAAGTTATTGTAAAAGTCTCAGGAGGAAACACAGAGGCAGAAGAGAGCCTAGAATTGTGATTGTGTGTTACTATGTTATTGGTAGACACCAGAAACAGGATTCTGGGTGCATTCAACTCAAGAGGAAGGCTAGAAAGCAAAGGTCTCCTGCACCCACGAGTGAAGTCATGTGTGTGGATGCCCATCATGTATGTTATCCATTCATAGAGCCTTGCAAGGCCATGTTCTCTACCCAAGAACGGGGACCTCGTGAGGAACCCTACAGTGAGGTTCCATGGGACCTCATGGGGGAGAGTCAGGAACGGCCGGAACCAGGCAGTTCTCCTGATGTGTGTGTCTCCAATGGGAGCTGGAGGGTGTTTCAGAAGATGGTTTGCGTAGCACACACGCCAGGTGGTCTCAGGAAAGGTTTGTCCCAAAAAAGAGAATTGGGATGGTTGATTTACTAAGGGGCACTTCTTGAGCCCACACTGCGTGCCGCTGCTCAAGGTATTAAAGAAGTGAAAGTGAACACAACCAGGTTTCTGCCCTGAAGGGGCTCCGTAGCTTTGTGGAAGAGATGGACAAACAAGAGATAATTATAGACCATTAGGTAACTGTTTAAAGAGGGACAGCAACACTCCACTCTCAGTGGATGGAGAGAGGGACCAAAACCAGACAGACAAACTGGGAGAAAAGTGGAGCAGCCTTTCCCCGCATCTGTAAGCACTTCTTTCCATTTTCTCTCCTATGGATTAGGACTCTTTTGCTTGTAAGAGAACCCGACTTGAATTGCCTTAAGCCAAGATGGGAATTTCATTGGCTCCTATGGGACCCAGAGAGTCCAAAAGTAGTGTGGGTGCAGCCAGGGTTTTTGCTCTCTAGATAGGCTGTGTCCATCAGGAGATACCCCTGCCTCAACCCAGTTTTCCCTCCTCCTTAGTTCAAATCCCAGAGGGCAGAGAATGCTTTTCACTGTGACCAGAGGTCCAGGGTTGACTCTGAATGTGTCTGGCTGGGCCCCATGCCTTGCCCTGGAAATGGGAATGGAGTCAGCCCCACCCAAACCACAGGGACTGGGAATGGGAGAGCACTGGCCCCCCCCGAGAGCACTGGGTGCTGTTCCCAGAAGGAGGGGAGAAGAGGTGCTGGTCAGGATACAGTAAGTATCACATTGTGTCTTTTGTAGTCCTGCTCTAAAAAGAAAAATGTATTTTGACAATCTCCAGGTTGGATAGATAATTCATCAGATGCAGGTGGTACTTTTTGGCCCTTGAGAGTCTGAGTGGAGGAAGGCATACACCAGCGTGAGGAACTCAGGGAACCCTGAGTTATGAGGTAGAAGTGTCAAGGAGCAAAAGAATCTGAACTCTTTTGAGTCTGACCTAGGAGAGTTGATGACCTAGGAGAGGCCCTGGAAGGGAGTTTCTCTTTGGGGTTGGTTTGTGCCAAGGCTGAAGTACTCCCTGCAGGTCCGAATGCTTTCCTAGCTAGTAGCCTTTAGAGCAGTCAAGGATACAGACTCCAGGCTGTGGCAGAGTGACTTAGAATAGGTGAGGACCCCATCGGTGTGGGGGAACCTAACCGATGTTTGTCTCACCAGAGGGGCATGTAGGAACATGAGCCCAGTGTGGCCCAACCTTTGGGGTTTTGGAGAAAGGATTGAAATCTGGATTTTCATGAAAATCAGGTGGTACTGAATGCAAATTAAACCACCACCATGACATTCTCAACAGAATCTGTCCCTGGTCAGACTTGGTCTGGGTGTGGGTTACTAGTTGGCAATGGCATGTGTAAAAGGATCAGGAGGTTAATGATTCCTCGCAACAAGTTCCAATTTTCCTTTTCTCTCCTGTACCTTACCCTGACATGACTGCATTCTAAGTTCCTGGATTTTTGGAAGAGCTTGTTCTTTCCTTTTCCAAAAGCTTTCAAAGATCTTATAGTCATACTCATCGATAACTTATCTAGTGGGTTTGCTTCCCAAGTGTTGTCCCAAAGCACCTGGCTTGGCTCTCAGGGCAGAACTCGGGGCCGGGGCTTCTGACTTTGGATCCCACATGTTTCTGACGACAGACCCTGGCCTGGCTGCCTTTTCACCTGATTCGCCAGGGAAGGGTTGGTGCGGATTCAGTGCCTTTGGTGCTGGCTGAGCTGCTGGGCTGTAGGCTTTGCATAAATGATCTCACCACCTTCTCCATAGGAAGTCCCAGAGGTGATGTTATTTATTCCTGACTGAATGATGAGGAAGGGAGGACTCAAAAGAGGTCATCAGGCTAGTCACTGATAGAGCTGTCATGAACCAGAAACCAGGTCTGGGATTCCAAAGCAGCTGTAAGTCCAGACTTCACGTGGGCAACTCTTCTTGGAGGAAGCCTGTGTTGGAGTCATGCACGGTGCTTTCATAAAGTTTTTCTACCATCATGAAGGCCTAGCAGTGACTAGTGTTGTTCCCTCGTACAAGGAGTCGTGGCTAAGTAGCTGCTGTCCCCTCTGTATCAGGGGTCAACTGTCCATTTGCCCCACTCCCTCCTGGCTTGTTTTCCTGTGTTAGATTCCTTGCACACCCTTCCCTAATCACAGAAATCTAACGACCTTTCCCAGGAGCAAAAGACTCATTGCTTCACGAGGTAGCCCACTGTGTTAGGGACAACACAAATTCTCACAATGACTCAAAATGCATCTCTGCCTGGGCATCCCAGGGCAGTCCTCCGGTGCCACAAAGAATCAGCCCTTTTTGTACTCAACATCATAAACCGTATCCTTCCGTTTGTCAGCAGGAACCTTCTACATCCCTTACCTATTCCACACACTGATTTCCTCTGCCTTTTCTAAGGGAGCTTGGAACAGGGTTTCTGAGAAAACAGAGATGATGCTCTGTTTGCTTCAGTCTGAGTGGATCCCATCCAGAGTCTGCATAGAGCAGAGGAGGAAAGAAATCTGTCATCCTCGCAATTTCTCTTGCATGGCCTTGTTATACACTGAACATACTGTGAAATCCTGGAATATCAAACAGAGTATTTATAGGTTTAGTGAAAACCCATTGTTTGCTGAAACAAAAAGGAATCCTAAACAGATGTGGCCCTGGGGCATCGGGTTACCTGTGAAGGCAGCATGTTATTCTCATCTGAAATGATCTCTGTGTTAGTGGTTCCCAGTATGTCTGCGGCAGACCCTCCCACCCCATCCCCCCACCTGAGAGACCTGACATTCTGGTGTAGGGTCCCAGAATTAGTATGTGCACCATGCATTCTTTTTTTTTTTTTTTTTTAAGATTTTATTTATTTATTTGACAGAGATCACAAGTAGGCAGAGAGGCAGGCAGAGAGAGAGGAGGGGAAGCAGGCTCTCCGCTGAGCAGAGAGCCCGATGTGGGGCTCAATCCCAGCACCCTGGGGTCATGTCCTGAGCTGAAGACAGAGGCTTAACCCACTGAGTCACCCAGGCACCCCTGCACCATGCATTCTTGTCAGACTGTAAAAGTTTGGCATATATCATTCTATTTCTGTTTCTCAAATACAGGTAGATGCCGCAGTAATTAATCAGGTATAAATCCATTTAAAGTATTATTACACTCCTATCTGCTTTGTCTTTATGTTAAAATAGGAGCCTCTTTTTAAAAAGTTTGAGTTAAGGGAGGTTAGTCTATGATGTTCCTATCTTTCCAGGACCCTAGTGATCTGAAGGGCCATTGCATAGCTGTCCTTGTATTTGGATAGAGACATGTCCCCATTCTTCTGTCTTCTCTGACCATTCCCCTGGGTGATTCAGCACCCCCGGACCTACCACCTTACAGCTGATGGCTTTTCAGCTTTGTGTTTTTAGCCCTGGCACCTGTTCATGCCTCCATTGGTCTTCCTCTTGAACTTCTCCATTTGAACTACATCCTCAAATTGGCTTTCCTTCCTTGTATTCCTTAGTCTATGGGTCAGTAAACTCTGGCCTGGAAGCCAAATCCTGCCCACTGCCTGTCTGTTTTTTTTTTTTTTTTAAGGTTTATTTATTTATTTGACACAGATAGAGACACACACACACAGTGAGAGAGGGAACACAAGCCGGGGGAGTGGGAGAGGGAAAACAGGCCTCCCGTGGAGCAGGGAGCCTGATGCTGGGCTTGATCCTAGGAGCCCGGGATCATGACCTGAGCTGTAGTCAGACGCTTAATGACTGAAGCACCCAGGCGCCCCACCACTGCCTGTTTTGTGGGGGGAAAAAAAAAAGGTTTATTGAAACCCAGGCCTGCACTGTCCCAGCAGAGCTGAGCAGTAATGAGTGACCGTACAGCCTACCGAGCCCATGCTGTTAACAGGAAGTGTTTGCAGACCCCTGCCCTGGCACTTCGAATGCTACATCATCTGTGAGTCCCCCTCTTTCTCCTCTGTGTTCTTTATATCCAGGCTCTTCCCCTGTCCTGGCACTTCTGCCTCTGGATATCTTTGAGTTAATCTCTGCCTCTTGATGGCCTTAGTTCAAGCTTTTTTTTTTTTTTTTTTTTAAACCTGGACATGAAATTGTCTTCCAGCTGGCTTAACTAGCTTGAGCTGGATTTTATCCCTTCTGTGGGACATCTAGGCCTCCACTCTGGTTTGGCATGGCTAGTCACGATTTTATCATAGCCATTCCTCTCTAAATGATTTTCTCCTGATGAATTCTCTGGAGTCCAGAATCATGACATTGGTAGGGGATTAATATTGATGTGGTCACAGTATTGCTAAATTGCTTTCTTACATGATAGGGCTGTCCTTCAGTTTTAGCACAGCAAAGGATGGCCCCTGGAATGCACATCATTGTACAAGCCGTGATGAATGTTCTATTTCACCGTTATGCTAGTAGCATTTGGTGTTGCCCTAGAAATCGCAACCTATTTACATTTTTTTCCACTGAGGTTGAAATGATTGAAATGTATTTGTATTTCTGTAGGAGTTTTCTGTCTGTGTCATTTGTTCATTTAATTGCCATGGAATTAATGTCCAGTTGTTGATGTCTTTGTTCTGTTACCAGTTTGGTTCAACAGACGTCTATTGAGAACCTGTCAGAGGCTGGTTAAAAAGATCATTGATTCCTAGGATCTTGAGTCGGGAGACAGACCTACAAGCAGATAATTCGAGTACAGCCGGTTGTACTTATTCTAGCAGCTCTTGGGTGTTAGTAAGGAAATATTAACGCCATATCTTGA
This sequence comes from Mustela nivalis, assembly GCF_964662115.1. Classification (NCBI taxonomy): domain Eukaryota; kingdom Metazoa; phylum Chordata; class Mammalia; order Carnivora; family Mustelidae; genus Mustela; species Mustela nivalis. The sequence continues at coordinate 22,893,536 of NC_139038.1, forward strand.
TCTATTCATATATTGCAATATAAACGAGTTAACATTCTTATCCTTGGGTATATTGCATAATAAGTGCAGGGACTGTACCTTGAGGGAATCCATTCATGACCATGTACATATTTGATACAAGTTTCAGAAGATAAGGCAGATTCTGTTGAAAACCTGATCTTGTGATTTATAGAACACATTGCTTTTTAAAAAAAAAAATTTAAAAGATATTTATTTATTTGAGAAAGAGTGAGAGAGAGAGGGCAAAAGTGGGGAGGAAGAGGGAGAGAAAAAGGGAGAAGCAGACTCCCCACTGAGCAGGAGCCCAGTGTGGCCCAGGATCCCAGAACCTGAGCCAAAGGCAGATGCTTAACCTGCTGAGTCACCCGGCACCCCAAAGACACTGCTTTTGAATAAGTATAACATACTTGTAGCCAGTGATGTGAAAACAATGCTAAGTTCATCTTAAGCTCTGCAGGCTGTAAGACTTGTCTCTAATGTCTTATTATTTCCTGTTAATTACAGCTTATTAATGATTTGCATAAGCTGCTTCCTTTTGATTAGTCTGAAGATATTTTTCTTGGACTGTCCTTTCCCACAGTTCCTTTTAGGTGTCTCCCTTATCAAAGATACTTTGTTCTAGTAGTCCACTTAATCCCTCCTTAAATGTTTTATTAGCATGTCTTCTATCATTTCCAAGTGAGCTAGCCACATTTATGCCTCCTAAATAAAGAATTTAAATCATAAGTGGTAGACTAAGTAAATAGGTCCTCAAGTGAATATTAAAGTTTTAATAAATCAATGCTCAGAACTGCCCAGAAATTCTGAGCAATGACCAGCTACCCATGACCCATCAGTGTGAACATTTCTAAGTCTACCAGCTTGTATTTCACATAGTCACTGGATACTTTGAGATATGTGGGCTGGACTGGCCAGCTGAACCCATGCCAATCTGTACCTTGGGGAAATAACACCAAAGTGTTTCTACTTCACTAGCTCTGATGGGTGCTAGGGTAGATGGAGCATGGACACTGGCTTGGGTTTCTGCGAAGATTTCTCTGACACGTGACACTTGAGCAATCTTGATAATAGGAAGTAGAGATGATGGGTCATCAAGAACTCCCAGAAGGAAGAAAAATTCTCAGGAAACCTAATCCACTGACATTTTTTCCTTTAACTTAATTTTTTTTTTAATCTATACATTAACTCAGTATATTTTGTCTATAAATTGTCTATATCTGATTGCTAGCAGTGGGAAAACTCTGTCCAGCTCTTATTTTCAAATTAGGTAGGGAACTAACTTTTTTTGTAGATCCATATGTACTAAAGCCCAGAGTGACTGTGGTGTTGAAATTCACAAGTCTCTGCATGCAGCCCCCTCCAATAGATGGAGCAAGTTGGTTCTTTACAAAGTTTTTAAAAGCTGTGAAAGCAGCATACTCTTACTTCCTTTGCCTAATAAAAACTGATGGCCATCTTTCCCCAAAGGAGACAATTTTGTTGTATATTGAAACTCTGTGGTGGCATCATTTCTCAGAGAGTCACTTTTAATTTCTTTAGTTTTCATCATACTCGGTCATCCGCTTTTACAACCTTTTCAGTACTCTTATTGCTTTTGCATTCTTGGACCCGCTAGGATGCATGATGGTCCCCAAACAACCCCAAGATGGCAGGACTAAAACACACGAGCACCTATGATTGTGGACACCAAATTTTAGAGACCGGCGGTGTTGACTGGCTTTTGTTCTCATCTGTGGAAGACCATGGGTAGAAAAGCTTCCGTGCCAGTTTTGGGGGATCATGGTTGAGGGCCACTGCAGTAGAATTGGGGAGCCTGTGTATGCACAAGTTTGAGAAAGTCAAGTGGGTGCTCTAGGAGGACCACTCTGGTGGCAGGTGACTTGGGGCTGTGGAAGAAGAGGATGGTTGGGGTAAAGTGTAAGAAACTGTTCCAACAGGCTAAGGAGGAGTAGGACTATGGCGTGCTGACTAACTTGCAGATGTTTAGCACCACGGTGTTTGGGGAGAGGAAGGGAGAAACTGAAGGGTTGAAGTGATTTGGGTTGTGGCTGGATGTTATCTGCTGAAATAAGTCACACAGCGATTCCTCACTTCCATTCATTTCTAATGCTTCTCTTTCTTTAAACATGTAATTCTCACACCGGCTTTGACTTTTTGTTGGCTTTCTTTTCATTCACTGACTTAGGGCTTTGGGTGTGTGTGTGTTTGTGTGTGTGGACACCACACTGTGCTAATAATAACTACCAATGAGTAACGTGTTTCAAATCTGGCAAAGCTGGTCTTCTTCAGCTTTTTCTTACTCAGTCTCTCCTCCTTCTGTATAGAAATGAATTTTGGTATTCCTTCGTTTCTAGCTCCTAGAAAAATTCACTTATGATTTTGATTGGTCTAGAGCTCATTCATGCACATAATATTTGTTGGGTGCCTGCAGTGGTGTAGGTCCTGGGGATATAAAAGCAAATGCATCCTAGGTATTTATGGCCTAGCATATCTGGGAACTAAACCTTAGGGAAGGTTGATGTCTTTTCCGCATGAGTATGACATAACTCTTTACATACAAAGCTTTTATGTGCTTCCTAAGTATTTTGTTATTGTTGGAAATAGTGCCTAATTATTTGGTAAACATGAGAGATGTTCATGTTTGTATATATATTTACTTTACTAAACTAGTTGCAGCTGATCATTTTGTTACTTCTTTGAATTTCCATGTATATAACATTATCCGTCATGCTCTTATTTCTTCTTTCCCTATTATTTATTTCAATGATTTTTCTTTCATTTTCTCATTTAATGGGTTAGACTCCAAAATAATGTGTAGCTGGGTAATTGTTTGCAGCAATATTGTATAAAGGTCATGTGATTTCACCTCTATTAGGCATTCCAAAAATGTGACAAGAACTGGTAAAGCCCTGTTTAAATGCAAATGTCCTAATCTGAGTGGTTCCTGATGGAAATCTACAAGCCTTTTCTCTGTCTTCTTGGAGCCACAACACCTTTTAGCATGTGTGACGTTTGAGTTTAGTCATAAGATTGGCAGGTGTGTGGCTTAAAGGCAGAACACTGAACTTGTGGTAGTCCATCCATACAGAGAAAACAACCGCAGTACGCTTGGACTGAGGAAGGAACTGGAAGAGAAATTTGAAATGGATGGAGCACTGGGTGTGGTGCATAAACAATGAAGCCTGTTACACTGAAAATAAATTAAATAAAAAAAAAATATAGAAAAAGCAATCTACATTTACAGAATCCTAAAAATATAAAAAAAGAAATTTGAAATGGAGCAGATGTGGAAATAGGTTAATATAACTTCTAAAGAAATGGTTAGCACGTGATGGGGCGGTGGACTTAATTGCAGACTTTGACTCTTGGAGCAGTCTTGAGGAACAGAAACCTTGCTACACTTTGATTTAGATGGAGGTTCCAACAGCTCTCTACCTGAAAAAAAAAAATCATTCACACACATAGATTTGCATATAATTTCCCGGACTTCACCGACCTCTTCAAGCTCAGGGCCAAGAACCCTAGGATTAAAGAATCCTGTTAGTTCCTGGAGAATAGTGTAGCCGCAGTTCCCGCTTTATGACAGGTATACGTCTCACATGTTCTCCAGAACACACACTTGACCTCTGTGTGGGAGCCTCCCCCAGAAAAGCCGAAAGGGTATATTCTGGATGATGAGATGTGGCGATCACCTTAAAGTACTTTCCCTGGATTACCGGCTTCTTTTGGCAGTGACTTCATTCCAGAATGTTTTCAAAGCTTTTAGATGAAGACTTTGAAAACCTAAAACCACTCTAGGGCAGCTGGAGTATGGTAAAAGGTGAGCTGGACATGTGTTTATGCTGTCCACCTGCTGTCTCTCTGACCTTGGCTGCCTGAGCCTCCCGCTGCGCTCCCACGCTGGTTAGACAGGGCTCCTGATACCGTACAGGGACCAGCCCTGATAGGTTTAAGAAGTTGGCACGAGGTAGGGAGGCCTCATAAGACAGTGAGGAAGCAGGAGACAGCAGGTTAGTACTGGAAAGAATAGGCAGGTTATATTTCACCTCACCACCGGGGACCAAAGTAAATTCCAGATGGATTAAGGGTTTCAAGTAAAAAACCGAACCATAAAATAGAGGAAAAGATGGAAAGTTCTTCATGCTCTGGCACAAGAGTGCAGAGAATGAATAATAAAAGGTAACCAATAGATTCACAGCCACCCAATAATTAAACTTTTGTCTGTCATATGTCATAGTTAAGATGATGACAGATGACTAGTTGGAGACAACTGAGAGCAGCCACAATGGAGGGTTAATGTCCTTCGTGTATAAAGCTCTCTTATGTCCTTCGTGTATATGTCCTTCGTGTATAAAGCTCTCTTATCAATCAGTTTAAAGAAGTGCTCTTTAATGAGCAAATACCGTCAACAGAACGCTCACAGATGACCAGTAAGTGTGTGAGACTCGTTTCAAAATTACAGCTAATTGAAGAAGCACAAAGCTTTGAGACAACATTTCTCACTTACCAAATTGGCAAAGCTCAAAATAATGATATGTTACTGTCTTGGGAGAGCCGACAAGGGCTGTGTTTATCCAATCATACTCAGGTGGGAATATAAACGGGCATTCTTTTCCAGAAGGAAATTTGCCATTGCATTTTAAGAACCATTTCTGAGATTGGAACCTGAATCGTCCACAGTGTCCTCCAATTTCTTATCCTCTGGATCCCTTTCCCAAAGAGTCTCCCTCTGTGCTTTCTTTCTTTCTTTCTTTTTTTTTAAAGATTTTATTTATTTGACAGAGAGAGATCACAAGTAGAGAGAGAGAGGAGGAAGCAGGCTCCCTGCCTAGCAGAGAGCCCGATGCGGGACTCGATCCCAGGACCCTGAGACCATGACCTGAGCTGAAGGCAGAGGTTTAACCCACTGAGCCACCCAGGCAGCCCCACTCTGTGCTTTCTTAAGTCCCCTCCTTCTCTGACCTCAGTCAGTCATAGTTTGGGCTCTGACCTCACACTGCCAGCACTCCGTCCAGCTAGCCTTTCTCCTGCCATCCTGCAGCCCGACAGCCCTACTCTGTCATCTCTTGGGATGACCTGGGATGCAGGGCGTGGTCCAGAAAGCTCATCCCACTTCCCAGGGCAGGACGGCCTAGATGTTCTGGCCTCTACGCTCAGCTGGGCTCAGAAGACTGCCTCCCTGCCCTTGGCTCCATTTCCTATCCCGTTTTCCTAAGTGCTTTTGCCAGACTTTGACTTTTCTCAGACCCGCTCCACCCGACTCCAGACGCAGCCACTCCCCTCGGATGACCTGCCTCCCTGTTTCCAGGGAAAACTGGCTACTGTCACCCTGGCCAGGTCCCTCAGGCTCAAAGGAATCAGTCTAAGTGGTGATTGCCCCACAACCCCCATGAGCCGCTGTCCCCAGGGCGGGGGTTGGCGGGGGAGCTTACCCTGTCCACTCTGCATTTCTAGCTTCCCTCTCTCCCCAGGCTCTTCCCAGCCATTTGTGATGTTCAGGCTGTTGTTTCCAGTTCTCTCCTTCCCATGCAGGGCTTTGCTGCTTTGTCTGCCGTCAGTGCCCTGCACGCTGGCTCTCAGGGAGCATTCCTGTCCCCTATGCCACCCTTGCAGTTTCAGCCAGCCCTCCATCCTTCTTCAGGGGCACCCCACGCCCGGCTTCTTCCCTGCCCTCCCTGGGCGCTGCTTTGCTGCTCCCTGCTCCACCTGCCCTTCCACTGTGTTCCTCATCAGGCTGCTGTGCTCAGCCTTCCTATTTTATGCAAATCTGCACTCCCAGCGACCCCGCCCCCCCCCCAAGGCATTGTTGGCCACTCCTGCTGCTCGGAATTTTCTCTGCAGATGCATCTTCTGTGGTTCAGAACCACAGAGCAAAAAATCACACCGGACATCTCCACCTGCATGTTCAACAGACCCCTTAGACCCAGCGTTTCCGGAGCTGACCTTGTTGACCGCACCCTCAGAGCCTTCCAAACTGTCCCTCCGGTTGAAAAACCTCACTCTCTAGCCAGTCACTCAAGATAGGAACATGGCAATCATTCTAGGGGATTCCTTCTCCCTTCCCATCCTCGCCACGTCATGAAGTCCTGCTTATTGTGTCTTTGTAACAGCTCTCTGTCCCCTGCTCTCCTTACTCCCTGCTCTAGGGTGGACCTCCCTTTTCTCACTCGGTCTCCTACACTCGGGTCTCTTAATACTCACCTCCTCAGTTGCCCCGGCCCCCAGTATGTCTTCCCCGCCCCCCTTCCACGCTCTTCCACACTGTTGCCAGAAAGATCCTTCCAAAAAAAATAATTGTAATACTGATAGCTTACATTTATTTGGATGCTTGCTGTGTACCAGGCGCTATTCCAAATGCTAGTCATGTATCAACTCATTTAATACCAAATCAGTACAGTATTATCCCCTCTTACAGGTGAGAAAACGGAGGCACAGAGACATTCGATAACTTCTTTGAGGTCACAGAACTAGGAGGAAGTCCGTCTCCAGAGTCTCTGCTCTTAACCACTTATGTCATCACCATAACAACCGTGTTTTGAGCTTTCAAGGCATTAGCACTGTGTGTATATTATCTCCCTTCAATCCACTCAATTCTGTAAGTTGGCAGTTCTTAGTATTTCTGTTTTTAGAGACAAGGAAATGGGGGCACAGAGACATTAAGTAACCTGCTCATAGTTGCACAGCTTTTAGGTGGTGGACAGGGCTTTGACCTCCAGCAAATGTGCTCTAGGCTCTTAGTCTTAGCCAATGTACCTGCTAAAAAGGAGTGAGCACCTTCTGAACTCACCTTTCTGGGAGTATTTCTCTGTTCTTTTAGAGCTGTGGGTAGCAAAGAAGGTATACTTGTATAAAGATGTTCTTGTTAATAGGAGCATTTGTGATCAGAAGAGACCAGCACCATGATCAAGTGATATCCAGAAACGGGGAAATGCTTTGCCCCGTGACGCCGTAGAAATTCCTCTGTCAGTGTAACATGCTCTATTCTGACTATTCTCTGTCCTGCCACTGTATGAATTGACTTCATAATTTGGAATTTTTCATGAACCCTTAGGAACACAACTATCATAATAACATGTTAGAGCACAGCAGGTTGACCTGTTGTCTCCACTGGTAAGTTCCTGAAATTATCCATGATAGGAAAATTCTCTCATGACTTAATACACTAGAGGGGACAGTTTAAGGTCCTTGACTGAACACGTGTGTATTTCTTCTCTCTCATTAGAATCCATTGAGGGAGTCATGGGTGGTTCAGTCGGTTAAGTGTCCAACTCCTGGTTTTAGCTTAGATCATGATCTCAGGGCCGTGGGATTGAGCCCTGCATTGGGCTCCGAGCTCAGGAGGAGTCTCCTTGAGGTTTTCTCTCTCCCTCTCCCTCTGCCTCCTTCCCCCTCTCAAATAAATAGGTAAATCTTTGAAATCCATTGAAATGCTAGGAAAGGTATTTTTTTTTTTAATTCTTGGGAATTAAAAAAATGTGATACTGAAAGCCATTCAGAAAAAGTTCCAGATGACTGGTTAAGTAGGTCCGTGGCTGAATATAGCAAGTGCTGTTTTATTTGTTCATTCATTGTCCAAGACGGGACAATAGGATGTAAGAAAATCCTCAGAAAGGCTATTACATCCATTAGAAAAAAAAAAAAAAAAAAAAAAAGCAGGCTACTGAAAAAAAGACACAGAGTTCTTGGAAATTAAAAAATCTGTTACAGGGTGTCTGGTTGGCTCAGTCAATTAAGCATCTGCCTTCAGCTCAGGTCATGATCCCAGGGTTCTGGGATCGAGCCCCACACTGGGCTTCCTGCTCAGCAGGAAACCTGCTTCTCCCTCTCCCTCTGCACCTCTCTTTGCTTGTGCTTTCTCTGTCAAATAAAGAAATAAAATCTTAAAAAAAAAATCTGGGGCGCCTGGGTGGCTCAGTGGGTTAAAGCCTCTGCTTTCAGCTCAGGTCATGATCCCAGGGTCCTGGGATCGAGCCCCGCATCGGGCTCTCTGCTCTGCGAGAAGCCTGCTTCCTCCTCTATCTGCCTGCCTCTCTGCTTACCTGTGATTTCTCTCTGTCAAATAAATAAATAAAATCTTTAAAAAAAAAAATCTGTCACTAATTTATTTACAAGTCCCAGGGAACTAAAAAAAGAAACAGCCTTTAGAAAGGAAGTAAAGCAAGTTTCTGTGTTCTTTCATTTTTCAGGATATAGGACTCCTCCAAAGGTACATCATCAGGAATAGCACTGATAAACCAAAGAAGAGTTATTTATGAGGTCATTATAGAATCAGAGGCACATCCTTTCTCTTCCTGCAAATCTCCCATCCTATTAATGTGATCAAGTTATGTTGATTTTCACACAGAAAGACTGCTATCTTTTCCCTTTCTGGCAACCGTAAAATTTATTATTATTAATATTATTGTTATTATCATCTTCATGGTTCTTAACTGGAAATAGTTTGCCCCCCCACCCCCTCAATTTGGCAGTATCTCCATATGTTTTTCGTTGTCACCTCTGGGGAGAGGGAGGCATGTTGCCACACTAGCTTCTGAGCACGCAGGAGCCAGGGGTGCTGTGAACATTCTACAGTGCTCTGGGCAGCCGCCCAAGAAGGAATTATTTAGACCAAAATGTTGAAAGTGCAGGGTGGAGAAAGAGTTAACTCTAAATTGCCTAGCCCCTTGCAACCAGACCTGCTTCTTAATCTCCCAAGACGTCAGAGACCTGAGAAGTTAAAAGCTGTACGCTGAAAATTGGCAGTCTCCTTATGCTAAACTAGCCTAATACTTTACTAGAAAGTAGATAAAATCTCTAACATTTCTTGTGCCTAATCTGCTGCACAGTGAAACGGAAGGTGTGACATCAGGAATGGTATTTAGCCTGGGGGTGGGGGAACGTCTATAGTTGGAACGATTGGTACATCTTTCTGTCATCATTGTCAGTCTCTCTGGTTCTCTTTCCCAGGGAGCATGGGTGTAACCTTCTAGTTCTCCTTTGACCAGGGCTGCAGACAGCCATGACTAATCAGCATGGGAAGTAAGAGCCCTTGCCACCTTCCCTAAGAAATTTCCTCACCCTGGACTGGTCCAGAGCAGATGTCAAATGCCTAAATTCTTTCCTTCTCCACCTCTCTGTCCTTCCCCGTAATATGACAGTGCTGTGGTGAGGTCTTCAGGAGATGAAATCTCTTTAGCCGTTGTCTCTGAAAGATGTCTTTCTTTCAGGGTTTCCTCGCCAGCTCAGTTGGAAGAACAGGTGACCCTTGATCTCGGGTCGGGAGTTGGTGCTCCATGTTGGGCACAGAGATCTTGTTATTTTGCCTTCATCTTTGAAATATTTGCATTTGATGTACAATTATAGGTTGACTTTTTTTCTTTCAGGACTTTAGAGTGTCATTCTATTGTCATTTGGTCATAGCGTTTCTGGATGATGTGTCAGCCATCATTCTTACATTGCTCCCCTGCCTGTTAAGTACCTTTTTTTTTTTTTTTTCCTGTCTACTTTCAATATTTTCTCTTTCTCCACAGTTTGGCCTTGATCTTTTTAGGTGTGTTTTTTTTGTATGTGTGTTTATCCTCCTTGGGGTTCTCTGAGTTTAGATCAGTGGATTGTTCATTGTTTGTTAAATTTGGAAACTTCTGGGGCATCTAGGTGGCTCAGTATTGGAAGTTTCCTTTTAGTTCTCCAACTTGGCCCTCAGACTTGAGCAGGCCCCATGCACCCAAGCCTAAGGGGTCCGGGGAGTGGGGGCAAGTCTTCTCCCAGAGCTGTATCACCTTGTGTGTGTCCTTCCTGTGCTCTCCCTCTCACCTCTGTCCTCACGGCCTTAACATATCCTTCTGCTACCCAACATCCAAGCATACAGCTCCAACTCACTTATTGGGTCTCAAAAGCCATCACCAGTTTCAAAAACTTTCCTGGTATCTTAAGTCTGCATCAGATGCCCTCCCATGTTTTCAAACCTCTGGCACCTTAATGACTTCTCAAAGCCCAGGTTTCTCATCTCCAGAAAGGGCACAGTAATAGCATGGATCACACTGTTATCTTGAGGATTCAATGAGTTACTACATGTAAAGCACCTGGAGCCCAGAATTTAAGAACAGGGTCTTGGGGAGCAGAATTGCCTGGGTTCAGAGCCTACCTATGAAAGCTTGAGCAAGTCTGTTCACTGTTCTCTGCCTCAGTTTCTTCATCTATAACATGGAGGCAACAATACTTACCCCATGGGGTTCTTGTGAACATCAAGGGGATTAATTCTTACCAAGCATGTGGACCAGTGCCAAGCACCTTTCTAGGGTATGAGCTCCCTAAACATCAGCTGTGATAGTGATGACAGGCTCTACCCTCAGAGGCCCTGGGCTTCCCCAGGCACAGCACTCATCGCACTGGAGTCTGATTGCTGATTTTCCTCGACAGTCATTGAGCCCTGTCAGAATAGGGGCCATGTCTCTTACTCATGATGGCTCACGGAAGGGAACCCAACAAATATTTGTTCAGTGACTAACCCGATGAAAAGGTTAGTGGCAAAGCATGCATGACACCCGCCTGTGGCTGAATGTAGTGACAGGCCACATAGCTTCACTCAGAGAACATTTTATTATTCTGAATATCCTTTTGAGAAAAAGGCATCATTTAAAAAAAAAATCGATATTCTGTTCTGAGTCATCAACAGCGTCCTTCCATCCATCAGACTGTGGTGTTGGAACATTCTTTTCTTTGACCTTTAAAAAAGGGCAAATGAAGATTTATGGTGTTCTCCACCCAGAATCTATCCATCATCCATTCAAAGCAGCCTCACCCCATTTTTCCAGGTGAACATTTTTTTCCCCTTCATTTTGTGCATCATGCTAATCATAGAAATTTCTGGGCTACCTCTGTGATGTATATTCCTTGTAGAAACTTAGAGGACCCACAATTACTCCAAATTCTCAGCATTGCATGCCTTTTAAAAATATGTAACGTTTCTTGTTTATAGAGAGACAGCCCTGCTTTTGCAAAGCACAGTTTTGAAGGTTTCAAATAGTTTCTTTTCTCTCAAATATTCTGTTCTATTGTAGTCTCTTAAAAGTTGTGTGAGATGAGGGGCGCCTGGGTGGCTCAGTGGTTTAAGCCGCTGCCTTCGGCTCAGGTCATGATCTCAGGGTCCTGGGATCGAGTCCCGCATCGGGCTCTCTGCTCAGCAGGGAGCCTGCTTCCCTATCTCTCTCTCTCTCTCTGGCTGCCTCTCCGACTACTTGTGATTTCTCTCTGTCAAATTAATAAATAAAAGCTTTAAAAAAAAAAAAAAAAAGAAACCTTTAAAAAAAAAAAAAAGTTGTGTGAGATGGTTGGTGCAAATATAAATAAAGTGAGGTGCAGGAAGGTCAGGGGTTTTATTTTTAGAGCATATGGTTAGTTTGCTGGGGACCTAGGACTAGGGTCTAGCACGAAAACAAATCAAGAGAGTCAACTTTGGTCAGTGACCTTAAAATTGCTCTCTTTCTGAGGGTCCAAAGACTTTGGTTCATGTGTAATTTATTTAATGAGTGTCTGCCCAGTTTCCACACCCATGAAATAGAGGTGAAAATTGCCCCATAAGCGTATATGACATAATAAGATGAAATCATATATGCAAAAGTGCTTCCATAAAAGAAAAAAATGTACAAATGCAGACTTAATCTAGTATTGGAAATCTGGTGATCAGCTCACTTATGGCCCATGAATTCTAGTTTCTATATCTGATTCATTTCTTGATCAGAAAGATCTCCATGTTTTATGGGGTTTTTTTTGAACTTTTTAAAGTGTTTTTCAAGTTGATGGTTTACAGTCAGTGATTCAGCCATGCCTTTTCTGTTAAAATAGCAGCATATCACTGGCCAGCATCAGACTGGTAGGGCTTCGTGCCTTTGTTCTTATTCATTCCTTGAATCACGGCAGAGGTCCTCCAGATGTTCTCCTACCTTTAGCCTGTACTGTGCTGTCAGAATTTGCATTCTGAAAACTCAAATCTGATGCCACTCCACTGGGGAGAAACTGTCAATGGCTCCCCATGGCCCCCTGCTTCCTGATTCTTTTCAGCCTGATTCTGGGCCCAGGTGCAGGACCCTCTCTCCATTCCGTCGCCCGTCCTCTTTGGGTGTTCTGTCTTATCTGAGATCTGCTTGGGCTGTTTCACTGTGAAGCCTTTCCTGGCCTCTCTCTCTGCTCCTAGAAACATTGACTGAAGTTGGTTGTTTATATTGCTGTCTTTCTTATTAGCCGCCGAGGGCGGGGACTGTGGCTCATATCCCTCCCTTCAGTCCTCCCCAGTTCTTGACATTTAGAGAGGGTCCATAAATACCGGCTGAGTGAATGAGGACCCGAGTGGACCATAGTGAGGCTGCGCTAAGGTGGTTTCTGTGCAGAGAGCTCTCTGGCCCTCCATGAACGCAGCTGGGACTTCTGCAGGCTCAGGACCAGCAGGTGCAGAGGGCTAAGACAGTGATCCTGTGGTGAAGGGTTTTTTGCTAACTCACCACACACCCAGTCTGCACGTTTCTGTGCATTCTGTGCCCATGATTCTCTTCGGTGGCCTCCAGCCCACACGGGGTCACCACAACCAACCCTTTGTTGTGATGAAACAGGCTGCCCTCCTCCCGCTGGAGGTTCGATGCCACTCTGTGTCTTTGTGTAACTTCTGGGAGAAGCCAGAACAGCCTGGTCACTGCACAAAAGTCTCTCCCAGAGATGACCTAGCTTGGGAGCTCTCTGAAGGAGGTGGTGGTGGGTCATGATGTTCAGAACGACTCATGCCCCAGGTGCTTCACGGGGCGCCAGGGACCATGGCAGTGAGAGAAATGAGGTCGTGGTGTTTGTAAAACAATCCCTGGGGTGGTGGTATTATTATTCCCATCATTCCCATCTTACTGGGGAGGACACGGACACTCACAGTGGTAGAGTGAATCCCAAGCACTGGGATTCATTGCCAGGTCTGCCTGACCCTAGAGCCCTAACTCTGCTCGTACCATATTCTGCCCCCTCCTTTGCCTACGGTGCAACTTAGAACCTGCTGTCTGCCGGCTTCTTATCACTCAGCTCACTCTCCTTGTGAAGGTATAGTGAACTCCGTGACAAGCCATGTACATCAGACCACGTACCAGGCAGTCTTGACATGGCAAGAACTCGTCTGTGGCCAGTGCTAGAGGGACACTTCTGACTGTTTTTGCTACTGCCAACCACTTACTACTGGACCCTCTTTCTGTCATGTTCTGGTGGTTACTCCACTACCTGCTGGCCTGGTACCCTGACCCTTCTGACACGGGGGTTCTCAACCCTCGCCACACTTTGGAATGGCTTGGGAAGCTTTAAAACAAAATGCCAGGTGCCCCCTCCCCTCCCTTCTGCCACGGGGTTCCTATTCAGTCATTCTGGGTTGGGGTCCAGGTATTATTATTATTATTATTATTTTTTTAAGATTTCATTTTGACAGAGAGAGATCACAAGTAGGCAGAGAGGCAGGCAGAGAGAGAGGAGGAGGCAGGCTCCCTGGTGAGCAGTGAGCCCGATGTGGGACTCGATCCCAAGACTCTGGGATCATGACCAGAGCCAAAGGCAGAGGCTTTAACCCACTGAGCCACCCAGGCGCCCCCCAGGTATTATTTTTAAAACAACTTTATTTATATGTCATAAAATTCACCCATTTTAAGTTTACAGTTCAGTGATTTTTTTTTTTTTTTTGAGTGAACTGACAGCGTTGTGTAACTATTACCACCATCTGATTGGACAACCATTGAATCACCCCAGTAAGATTCCTCATGTCCCTGTCTAGCCCATCCTTCCCTTCTAGCTAGCCCTAATCTACTTTCTGCCTCTATAGATTTTTCTTTTTCTTTTAAAGATATTTATTTACTTATTTGAGAGAAGAGAGAGAGCAGAAGGAGAGGGAGAAGCTGATACAGGGGCTTGATCCCAGGACCCCAAGATCATGATCTGAGCTGAAGGCAGAGGCTCAACCAGCTGAGCCACCCAGGCCCCCCTAGATTTGCTTTTTCTGGCCTTTTCTTAAAAATGGAATCATCTGTATTATATTTAAAGGCCTTGGGGTATAATGCATAGCCGTGGTTGAGAATCACCATTATCGCAGACTTTTTTTTTTTTTTTTTAAACTACTCTTCCCTGGATCACCGTGGCTCAGAGAAATCAGTAGGCGCCTGCCTACTAGGGCGGTCTTCTAGATAAGTTGCAAGTGTAATGGGTCCCTCAGATAAGCTATAAGCAAAATGGATCCTGGCCTGAGAACTTCATGATCATTTATAACCTGCTTTTATGGAAACATGCTCTTGAAAGTCCAAATGTGCTGACTCAGGAAGAAGCATTTGGAAGAGGGCTTGTACAACCTGTCTTAAGATGCAGAGGGCCTCCCGGCCAGTGGCCCGAGCACTGAGTCAGAGCCGAGCCCTCCAATTTGTGTGGCCTTGCCTCTGGCACTTCTGCTTCCAATTTTTGTGTGTGGCCATCCAGCTCCACCTGGCCTGGCCTCTTTGCGTTGGGGTGCCAGTAAACTGGACCCCCTCCCGGATCTCCCCCACCCCACAGGGTTTAGCTCCACATGCACTGTCCACAGTGAGATCCTTGCAAATCGCTTGTGTTTCTGCCTGCTTGAATACATTTTGAAATCTCAAACTCAGCTGCCTCTAGGTCCAAGCCAGTGCTGTAACTGACTTGAGCAGCTTGAGGCAGGAGACTGTTGAAGGCAGTCTGCAGAGTGTGCCCGTGGCAGGGAGCTTCCGTCCCACGGTTTGCCATAAGCAGAAATTGTTGGTGGAGCTTTCAGACTTAGCACGTGGTTACAGCTGGGACAGCAAAGAGATTCCATTTCGTGGGCCAGAGAGGGGAGGAAAAAGGCCAAGTGACCAAACAAAAAGCTGCCATATAAGCTTACATGTGTAGGAAGAAAAAAAAAAAAAAACCTCAATTCAGTTGATTAAAAAAAATATAATAGTTCATCTTAGTCGTGGATTAGAATTCAAATAATATTGTGGAGAGTCAGTTTAGATTGATAAGGGTTTTGTTACTGCTGTTTCAAGTTAAAAATAAATGTTATCTCAGAAAAGCTGTAACTATGTGGCCAGACTTTCATCATTTGGGGAAATAATTCAGAGCATAGAGTGTAGATGTATTAGGTGTATTTCACCCATGTTATTACCAAAATACTTTCTATTTGATCATTTTCCTGCTGATAAATATCCTTTTTCTTTTCAGTGTTACGCATGGGACTCGTTTGTTTTTCTTTTCCCATACTTTCCCTTTAGAGGGCTACAAACCCTCTTGTAAGACTTTTTAAACTCCTTTGTGGAATGCGTAACAAATTGCTGCATTTATAAAGTGTCAGAGGGTTCCTTTATTTTAAAAATCCAATGAAGTAGCCTTCAGATCCCTGCCCAGAAATTTAAGAAGACAGCTCATCTAATGAGATAGAACAGGAAAAACTCACCCAGCTGTCCCCTGGCTCGCTGTGAAACCAGAAGAGTGTGTCCCGACGCCGCACAGAGGCTCAAGTGGATTTTGTAAACACTTGTACCAGGAGAAGACGGCGTTGCACGAAATCTGGTTCCCGGCAGGATGAAATACACCACTTAGCTGTGGGGCTGGCCCCTGTAATTTCCCTGCAAATATGAATTTCACTGTAGACAATGACCATGTGTGTCGTCGCCCCAAAGACAGTATTGATTCCTCGACTGATTGACCCCAGTTTCTATCTCTTAGCAAACATGCGCTTCGATCTTTGCAGGTAACCAGAGTTTCAAATCACTTTAAAATTTCTCTCCATGCCCCCCGCCTTTCTTTCCTTCCAATTGATATATCGAAGTCATTATTTAGGTGAAAAACCCACAGATTTATCATCTCTCGTGTGGATCTGTCAACCCAAAACATCTGAACTGTGATCTTGGGGCAACGGGAAGACACAGATGTTTGAAGTTAGTGTTGGCTCTTGGGCCAACTGTTAGCCGTTGGTGGGTAGAGATGGACTGAGTGGGAAGAGCCACTGCTCTCAGGGGCTCAGAATGCCTGCAGGGGTTGAAAGGAACAATCCTGGTGAGGTCTTGAAAAGCTAGCATCTTGTGCTTTCGGAAGAGCGAATTGGGAAAGCACAGAAATCCCCTTCAAAGTAAGAAGAATTTGGAAGTGATTAGAAAGGCTTGAAGCTTCATGGGAAAGCACACGTTACTTGTACACTGAATTTTACTTGTACTTTGAATTTTAGTCATTGTGGATTTTATTGTGGAAGGCAATTCTGTGCATACGTCTGCTTTCCTGCCTACTGCTATTGAATTTTTTTTTCTTGCTATCTCTTTTGAAATTGAGAAAGATCCTTTTTTCAAGCCATTACTCTATTGTTGGGACAGCCATTTACTTTTCCACTGATTGATTTCATGTATTTTTACGAAGCATCTACTGTGTGGCAGGCAGGTGGCAAGAAGGGTGCTGGAGCCCAGGGAGCAATGGCTCCAATAGACTTGGTCTCTGCCCCTGTGGAACTCTCTGCTGGCAGGGGCGAGGTTAGTAATATGCAGACTGTGGCCTGTGGGCCAGATCCAGCCCCAGTTGGCTCAGAAGAGCTTTTCCATTTTTTTAATGTTTAAAAAAAGGAATCAAAAGAAGAATATTTTGTGACCTATGAGAATTATGTGAATTCATGGGACACCTGGGTGACTGTCAGTTAAGCATCTGCCTCTTGATCTCAGCTCAGGTCTTGGTCTCAGGATCACGAGTTCAAGCCCTGTGCTGGGCTCCATGCTAGACGTGGAGCCTACTTAGAAGAAAAAAAAAAAAAAAAAACCACCTCTGCAAATTCACAGGGCAGTGGCCATAAGTCAAGTTTATTGGAACCTCGCCAGGTCCATTCATTCTATGTTGTCTCTGGTGACCTTTGTGTTATAACCGCAGATCTCAGCGATAATAGCAGCCATGGTGTGGCCTGCAAGCCTGAAATATTTATTATTTGGCCTTTCCAGAAAAAGCTGGCTGACACCTGGCCCCGGCAGTTGTATTTATTGAGATCTTGTCCTGAAATATGTTTATGAGTAGGAATCAGGAAGAAAGCAATAGTTACAATATTTCAGTGGCCTGAGGGGAGGTGAGTGGGTGGAGGAGAGACATAATTTCTGGTCCCACCCTGTCAGCAGCATCACCAGCCCTGGGCTGTGTCTCACATTTGGGCCATATTAACAGTCAACCACCCCCATTCATTCCGGCAGCAGCTTCTCCGACATGAGGTGGAATGTCTAAGAAGACGAAATACACCTCCAGACCGGCCTCACATACCAGTCCTCAGAGTGATTCCCAAAACCCTCCTTAGAGAGGTTTGCACCACACCCTGTGAGAGTCACTGGTGTTGACCTGGGGTTGGCACACGGGTGGCAAACAGCCAGAGAGTAAATATTTTGAGCTCCACAGGCCATCTGGTCTCTGTTAGAACAACTCAGCTCTGCTGTTGTAGCATGAAAGCAGCCATTGATAATACGTCCACCAGTCAGCCTCACTGTGTTCCAATAAAACTTTATTTGTGCACATGGACACTTGAATGTCAAGTAATTCTGGTGCATTGTATTATGTATTCCTCTTTTGAGTCCCCCCCCCCCAGCCTTTTTTTTTTTTAAAGATTTATTTATTTTAGAGAGACAGAATGAGAGAGAGAGAGCATAATCAGGGGGAAGGAGCAGAGGCAGAGGGAGAAGCAGAATCATGAGCCAAAAACAGATGCTTAACTGGCTGAGCCACCCAAGCGCCCCTCCCCCAACCATTTTAAAGTAGAAATTATTCTTACCTTACTGGTCGTACAGAAATAGGCAGTGAGCTAGATTGCACCTGTAGGCTATTGTTTGCTGACCCCTGGTAATATGGATAGCTTACTTTCTGTATTTTTTTTTTATTAAAAAAAAACATTAACTTGGGAAGGCACTATCACCTTTGAATTTTAGTCATTGTGGATTTTATTGTGGAAGGCAATTCTGTGCATACGTCTGCTTTCCTGCCTACTGCTATTGAATTTTTTTTTCTTGCTATCTCTTTTGAAATTGAGAAAGATCCTTTTTTCAAGCCATTACTCTATTGTTGGGACAGCCATTTACTTTTCCACTGATTGATTTCATGTATTTTTACGAAGCATCTACTGTGTGGCAGGCAGGTGGCAAGAAGGGTGCTGGAGCCCAGGGAGCAATGGCTCCAATAGACTTGGTCTCTGCCCCTGTGGAACTCTCTGCTGGCAGGGGCGAGGTTAGTAATATGCAGTGCTTGGAAGATCACAGCATGCATTGGAGATGTGGCCTCAATGAGCACTGATTTCCGTGGCACTTGCAATATATGCCTCATGTAGGTGTATGTGGCCCGAGTGTGGTAGGTGGTATCCTGGGAAACAAGACGGCGGTTCACAATCATGATGTCAGGCATTTGAACATAGCCTTGGCAGAAACCTTTCCAGAAATCAGTCTGCCATTAGGGTTGGAAGTTGTTGGGCCAACTGGAGATTCTCCTTTGGCCCTGTGTCCTAGTTGAAGCATCTCTGTCTTTTTTGGTGAGCTGAATGACTTTAGATTGGATGCATTTCCATTTTCTCGTGGCCTGGGAAGGGGGCTGAGTGAGACTTTGGTTAGCCTCAACTGCAAGGTGGGACAGAACTACAACCAGTCAAGGGAGAAGGGGGTGGGGCGCATAAAGGTCTGCACAGCCCTGCTGCTGTAAGGCTTTGGGAGTTATAAGGAAAAAGGTTATGCTTTACCAAAAAGTAATCAAGAAATTACAACTGCTGCCTGCTGTAAGCCTTGTTTGAATGACTTGTGAAATTGCACAGTGGCGTGCATAGGAAAAAACAAATCCCTGAGTAAAATGGCGAGCAGGAAATGCTTTCCTGCTTTGTATTGTTTTTCCAGTTACAGACAGGAAACATTCAAGTGTGTTTTCAAGCACAGAACACTGCACACAAAGATGGCTCTGACAAAGCAGAAAAAAGACCCATCTAACAAAAAGTTTGTATCTGTATAGCAAAATGTCTGATTTAAAACAATCGGATCTAGCAAGTATTATTTTTAAAATTTTTGGATCACTTCAAGGTGCCTTGATAAGTTTAATATGTTTCTCCCCTCTTTGCTTTATTAATGAATTTTTAAAACCTGATTAAAAAAAATCACATCTCAGATGGGGCACCTGGGTGTCTCGGTCCGTTAACATCTGCCTTCAGCTCAGGTTGTGACCCCAGGGCCTTGGGATGGAGTCCTGCATCAGGCTTCCTGCTCAGCAGAGAGCCTGCTTCTTCCTCTGCCTGTGGCTCCACCTGCTTGTGCTCTCTCACTCTCGCTCGCTCTCAAGTAAATAAATAAATAAAATCCTTAAAAAAAAAAATCACATCTCAGTAAAAACCAAGGGGCTTATAAATCCTTTAAATGGGCACTGTAGCCAGTATTCTGAATACTTGCTGGACTTGCCTTGGGTTAAAAATTCTAGGTCTGTGGTAAAGATGAACACTTCAAAACAATTCAACATACAAAGGACTGAGACTTGGACCAGTTGCAGTGATGAGGAAGATCAAGTCCTTTGGACCACATATTGGGGGAAGTAGGGGCAGTGGTGGCTCCCTAAAATGAAGGTAGGGATAGCATAGGGCAGCGGGAGTATTATTGTGTGAAGGAGCCACTCCAGTTTGTATATTACATTCCAGAATCATGATTTATCACTTAAAAGTCATCTTTCCCAGATATCCTATATTCATAGATTGGAAGATTTAGTATTATTAAAATGTCCATACTATCCAAAGCTGTCTACACATTCAGTACAGTTTCTATCAAAATTCCAATGGCATTGGGGGGCCTGGGTGGCTTAGTCAGTTAACGGCTGCCTTTGGCTCAGGCCATGATCCCATGGTCCTGGAATTGAGTCCCACATCGAGCTCCCTGCTCGGTGGTGAGTTTGCTTCTCCCTCTCCCTCTGCCTGCCCCTCTGCCTACTTGTGCTCTCTGTCTCTCTGTCAAATAAATAAATAAAATCTTTTTAAAAATTCCAATGCCATTTTTCACAGAAGGAGAAAAATACTTCTAAAATCCACATGCAACCACAATAGGCCCAAATAGCCAAAACAATCCTGAGCAAAAAGAACAAGGCTGGAGCCATCAGACTTCCTGATTCCAAACTACTTGACCCTTGAACAAACAACATGGGTTTGAATAGCTTACATACAGAATTTTTGCAGTCCAGTAAAGTAAATGTATTTTCTCTTCCTTACAATTTGTTTAATCACATTTTTTCCCTCTAACTTAATTTATTGTAAGAATACAGTAAATAAGGCATGTAGCATATAAAGATGTTAATCAGTGAGGCTTCTGGTCAACAGTAGGGCTATTAGTAGTAAAGCTTTCTGGGAGTTAAAATCTATATGCTGATTTTTGGCTGCAAAGGGGTTAACACATCTAAACTCCTGTGTTGTCCAAGGGTCTACCTGTTACAAAGCTGTAGTAATCAAAATAGTATGGTCTTGGCATTAAAAAACAACAACAACATAAATCAGTGGAAGATTCGGGAGCCCAGAAATAAATCCACATGTAAATCGTCATCTAATTGTTGACAAGGGCATGGAGAATGCCCAATGGGGAAAAGACAATCTCTTTAATGAATAATGTTGGGAAAAGAAGGCAAATCGGACTCCTACCTTGTACCACTCTAAAAAAATTAACTCAAAATGATTTAGAGAATGACATGTAATATTAGGAACCACAAATCTCCTAGAAGAAAATATAGGGAAAAAGTTCCTTGACATCTACCTTGGCATTGATTTTTTGGATATAACATCAAAGGCACTGTCAACAAAAGCAACAATAGGGGTGCATGGGTGGCTCAGTGCGTTAAAGCCTCTGCCTTCAGCTCAGGTCATGATCTCAGGGTCCTGGGATTGAGCCCTGCATTGGGCTCTCTGCTCAGCAGGGAGCCTGCTTCCCTTCCTCTCTCTCTGCCTGCCTCTCTGCCTACTTGTGATCTCTGTCTGTCAAATAAATAAATAAAATCTTAAAAAAAAAAGCAACAATAAATAAGTGGGACTACATAAACTAAAAAGCTTCTGCACAGCAAGGATGCAATGAAAATGAAAAAGCAACCTGCAGAATGGGAAAATATATTTGCAAATTATAGATATGGGGCTAATACCCAAAGTACATAATGAATTCATACAACTCAGTGGTTAAAAAAACAAAACAAAACCAAATGACCTGGTTTAAAAATGGGCAAAAGACCTAACTAGACATTTTCCCAAAGAAATACATGTGGCTGACAGGTACATGCATAGGTGTTGAACATAACTAATAATCAGGGGAGCGCAAATCAAAACCGTAATGAGATATCACCTCCTACCTGTAAGAATGGCTGTTATAAAAGAGGCGAGAGATAGCAAATGTTGGTGACAATATGGAGAAATTGGGACCCAGGTGTACTTTGATGAGAACACAGTCCTCATGGAAAACAGTATAGAGGTTCCACAGAAAATTAAAAATAGAGCTACCATATGATGCAGCAAACCCACTTGAAGAAAATGAAGTCAGCATCTCAAAAGATACCTGCACTCCTATATTCACCGCAGCGTTATTCACAACAACTAAGGTATGGAAACAACCTAAGTGTTGGTTGACGGATGGATAAAGAAGATGTAGGGGGTGTGAGTGCGATACATACATATATGTGTCTATGTCTATGGTATGTACACACATATCACACACACACACACACACACACACACACACAGAGGAATATTATTCAGCCATGAGAAAGAAGGAAATTCTGCCATTTGCAACAACATGAATGAACCTGAAGGAAACCTGTTAACCAAAATAAGCCAGACAGAGAAAGACGAATCCTGTATGATCTCACTAATGTAGAATCTAAAAAAAAAAAGGTCACATCTATAAAACAGCGTAGAATGATAGTCACCAGGGGCAAAAGGATGGGAAGATGCTGGTCAAGGGATACAAGCCTTCACTCACAAAAAGAATAAGCTCTGGGGGGCGGGGCACATCTGGGTGGCTCAGTGGGTTAAGCCTCTGCCTTTGGCTGAGGTCATGATCTCAGGGTCCTGGGATTGAGCCCCCCACATCAGGCTCTCTGCTTGGCGGGGAGCCTGCTCCCCCCTCCCCCTATACGTACCTTTCTGCCTGCTTGTGATCTCTCTTTCTCTCTCTGTCAAATAAATAAATAAACGAAATGAAATGAAAAGAATAAGCTCTGGGGATTATAGTAATACTATATTATATACTTAAAAATTGCTAAGAGAGTAGATCTTAAGCATTCTCACAATTACTGTTACAAAAAAGGGAACTGTGGAAGGTGATGGATATGTTCATTAACCTGATTAGGGTTATCATTTCACAATATATATGCAAGCTGAATTGTCACATTATATACTTTAAATATATATATAATATACACAAGTATAGTTTTATTTGTCCATGATAAGTCAGCAAGGCTGATAAAGCTCAGTAATCATTTCTGATAATAGGTAATTTTTAATAATTTCAGTGAATTAAAAAAAAATCTGGTTAACAAGATACATTTGGGGGATGCCTGGGCGGCTTAGTCGGTTAAGCATCCTCTTGATTTGGGCTCAGATCATGAGATCGAACCCCACACTCAGTGGGGAGTCTGCTTGAGATTCTCTCCCTCTCCCTCTGCCCTCCCCCTGCGCATACATCTGTGTTCTCGCTCTCAAATAAGCACGTCTTTAGAGAAATTGGATTTCTCTCTCAAATTAATTTTATCACAGTGCCTGGGTAGCTCAGTCGGTTAAGCATCTGCCTTTGACTCAGGTCATGATCCCAAGATCCTGGGACTGAGTTCCGTATGGGGCCCCTGCTCAGCACGGGGGCTTGCTTCTCCCTCTCCCTCTGCCTGCCGCTCTCCCCGCTTATGCTCTCTTTCTTTCTGTCAAATAAATAAATAAAATCTTAAAATTCTTTTTTAAATTAAAAAAAAATAGAACTAATTTTATCAATGTAATATAGAGTATCCACAGGGGCAGGAAACATAGGATAAATTTATTTTTAAGCAAGATGTTAACATTTTCCTATTATATGTTCCATGTGTAGCTCCACCTCCAAATAGCTTTTTTGGTAAAGTATCTCTGAATTTAAAGCAAAGGGCTTGGTTGTTAATTTGAAAAGAAGGACATTAAATATACAAATTTGTTTTATAGTCTGGACACTCTATACTATTGTGCAGATTAGCCATTGGACCCATTGTTTTAAGTTAGAGTTATGCATCACTTGAACTTACGCATCGCTTGAAACCCTATCAAGCATGTCCCTGAAAAATGTAACTAATATATTATTTTTTAAAATTTGAAACTATCTATACAGGTAGTTTAAAAAGTCAAGTAATGGTAAAAGACTTACCACAGTGGGTTTTCTCTCTACTAATCTCATTCTCCCAGGTGAGAGTCCTCAGCCCCAGAGGAAACTATTTTCAAATTTCTGTTTATTCTGGCATTTACTCATATATACATTTAAAGACAAATATGTAAACTGCTATCCTTCAAGTTATGAAGTTTTGGTTATTACTTACTGGCTTACTGTCATGCTGACGAGGGTTTCGTGCTCTTATGTGACTTTTTTCTCACTTCTGTTCCCTTATCCTTCCAATACAGTTATATTAACAATTTTTGGATACACTACTGTTAGATATTTACATCATCATATATAATCAATTATTTGCAGCTAAGCATAGTAGTGTACTATGACTCTTTTTGATGGACTTTTTGTTTTTTCTTGAAGTTAATATTTGGTTCATTTTTATGTTTGCTGTATTTTCTTTGTGGCTGTTACAGTGCTGTGCTCATAGGTGTTTGACAACCCCCCCCCAACAAAAGCCCTGATTTGTATTGTTTGCATTTGTTTGTATTGTGTTTGATTTTTCATTTCAAATTACCAGTGTGAGGTCACTAAACAAGTTGCTGGGAAAAGATGCATACAGTTGGTTCTCAGCTATTAGTAACTTTCTCATACCTGCTAATGGTCCACATTGGGACTTTAAAATTAAGTTTTCCTCTTCTTCTGTTACATTTTTTAAAATAATTTTATCTCATCAAAGGACTTACTGAATCTCTTCTTTTGAACTCTGAATGTTTCAATAGGCCTTGGGGACCTTGGTTTGTGTATACTTACACTTACAGAAGGAGGAGGTTTCACAGTTCTATCCCAGGCATATGGGGTCCTGGCCAGAGAAGATGAGACCAAAGTTATACAATCTAGTGCTGCTATTTTGCTAGAGGAGGGACAAGGCTATTGGAGAACAGGAGTCATGGTAAAGCTATGGTGGTCTCGTGCCAGGTATGTCCCTGCGAGGCTGGCCATCAGGGTTCTTTTTGAGGCTGGTTGCTTGAGCTCCCAGTCAGCTGGGGCCCTGCCCCACTTCCCTAACTGGCATGCTTACTTATGTTTGGCGCTTCCGCAATGCCTGGCACCATGCATGCCAAGCAAGGTCTGGGATGGCATAATTTGGCCCGCTGCTTGCAGAACTTGTTCATAGAGTTGAAAGTTGGCCTCCTCTGAAAGTGGGGGCTTTGACCTCATCTCCAGGCTCTGCTCCTGTGGACCTGGGAGGTGTCTGAGTTCTGGTATCCCAGGTTCAGGTAACCTGGGAGCCCAGAGTTCTGGTTTCCTACAGGAACTAGTGTGGGAGCCACTGCTGTTGGCATCTCTGTGTTAACTAGGGCACTGCAGCAACAACTGGTCTTGGAATCCTTTGTAGCAGTGCCAGCTTTTACTTGATCTGCCATCGTCCAAGCGTGGGCTGGAGGTGTGCACCACCATACTTCAAGCAGCTGACTTGTACTGAACTAAGCTTTAGCAGTGTTTTGAGGTCAGTCTCAGGGGGTTCCATCCACTTTCTGGCCAAACGGCTTTTCCTTCTCTTGCATTAGATAAGTTCACGGGGAAGGTCATGCAGCCTTCCGTTCTGCAGTAAATCTTATTAAAAGGCTTCAGAATTCTGGTTCATTGATGTTCTTCCCCTTTGCCCAACTCTGTGATCGAACCCCACATTCAGTGCTGAACAGACTTTTTCTTTTCCCTTTAAAAGTTTCCTTGTTCATTTCAATGGGAGTTAGGTAGGGATGTTCATCGACTTGGCTTCAATCACTGTTTAAACCAGAAGTCCCAATAGGGCACCTTGATTGCTATCATTCTGGGTTTATGTACAGCAAAGGCGCTGTCCTTTTGGACTGCAGAGGAAAGTCTTCTTAAGAAAGTACTGCGATCGAGGTGCTTGGGGGGCTCAGTCTGTTAAGCATCTGCCTTCAGCTTAGGTCATGATCCCAGGGTCCTGGGATTGAGCCCCGCATCCGGCTTCCTGCTCAGCGAGGACCGTGCTTCTCTGTCTCCATCTGCCTGCTGCTCCCCTACTTGTGCCCTCTCTCCCTCTGTGTCAAATATATAAATTAAAAAAAAAAACAAAAAAAAAAACAGAACTTGAAAAATAAAAGTACTGTAATCTGGCAACCAAGGCTCGAGCAGCTTTGAATGCCCCTGTGGTGATTGTGGGGCAACCGGTCAGCTTTTCTAGAAAGGTCTATGGGGTTAATGTAGTTAATGGTAGTTGAAAGGCGTAGGTGGAGGAAAGCTGAAAATATGGTTTCTTTTTAAAGGCTAAATGAGATGGGGCGCCTGGGTGGCTCAGTGGGTTGAGCCGCTGCCTTCGGCTCAGGTCGTGATCTCAGGGTCCTGGGATCGAGTCCCACATCGGGCTCTCTGCTCAGCGGGGTACCTGCTTCCTCCTCTCTCTCTGCCTGCCTCTCTGCCTGCCTCTCTGCCTACTTGTGATCTCTCTCTGTCAAATAAATAAAATCTTTAAAAAAAAAATAAATAAAGGCTAAATGAGATACTGGAAAGAGAGACTGCTCAGATGTTACCATCTTGAGTCGGTATTGTTGAATCCTGTTCCTGGATTTGTGACAAACCTATTTCAGTAAGGCCGTGAAACTCAGAAATGATCATTTTAAGAAATGAAGTTTAAGCTTCTCTAAGCAGGCTTTTCCCAAAGGGTGGTCTGTGGGTCTGGGGCCATGGAATTCTGGTCAGGAGGGGCTGCTTCAGAATGCAGCAGGATCTTGTCCTGGACCTGCTAAATTAGAATAGAGTTGGGACCTGGAAACTGGCATTTTATGTCAGCACACTCCCCCGGACCCCCTGCCCGGGAATCTGTGCAGCCCACGTAGGGGAGCCGCTGGTCTCGATCCTTGGCTCTTGTTTGGGATTGCCGTTCTCTGCGGACTTTGGTTTTCTTCCCTCTGATGTAAACATCGGTGGAATTTCTCCCCATGTTATCATTCATTCCTGCCTGTTTGGTTTTAAGCTCCAGGATGATTATTACTGAATTTCCTGAGTTGCTTTGCATTTCTGGATTTCTAACTCTGAACTTTTGATTTTTTTCCCCCCCTACAGAGCCGAGAAAACAGAGGTCCTCAGCGAAGATCTGTTACAGGTAATAAAAAATCTTTTTCAGGTGCTTTGTTTAAAGAGGAAAACCAAACCAAAGCAAATCTCATAGGTGAGAATGGAGGTGGATGGATGGACGGACGTATGTGTGTATGTGTGTATTCTCCGACGAAACAGAATAAAGTAAAATGGATCAGTGGGTTTCGGATCCTTAAAAAGAGCAGTTGGGTTACATGGTGATAGAAAAGGGATCTGAAACCTTGGTGTCATGTTTTGAAGTTCAGATGGGGCTAGTCCTGCTTTCTAGGGCCAGGTGTTGGGCTGGGGTATATGGGCCAGTTCACTGGCACTGCAGCCTGGTCACGGGTCCTGGGCAGGCGGAGGGACTGTTGTTTGCTTCTGGGATAGTGTCCTAGATGGGACAGGCCCCACCAGCTGTGGCGGAGGCCCCACTGGCTCCAACCCAGAGTTCCCACTTCTCCTTCCCTTTCACGCTGTTGTTCCCCAGTTCTGGGCTGAGCTGGGTCCCCAGGGACTTAGAGTCTCAGTGACAGTGACCAGATCTGGCAGAACTGCTCTGAGGCCCTGAGGTGCTCTGCCACCCACCTGGGTGTCCTTTCCTCTCCATAGGGAGGGCGTTTCCTGTGGGGACGTCAGTCAGGGCCCCTGCACTTCATCTCTCAACAGGCTTCCTGAACTCTGGGGCTCACTCAGAGTTTCTCCCAGAAGGCCTGGGACCCTTTATACACATGCCTTCGCTTCACCTCAGCCCCCCTCTCTCCCCTGCCCATCCCAGAGCACACTGGGAAGGACAGAGCCCCTCCTGCACTGAGGTTTCTCTGAAGCCTCCTTGCTCGTGTCATTTCCATAACCCACAGTAGGTGTGTGCACTTGACCTCAGAAGACCAAAGATCTGCTCCCAGGTGACTCTCCCTCTCTCCCTAGGGAGAGAAGGAGCTGGCATAGTTTAGAAGAATGTGGCTTGTACCACCCCGTGTCAGAACATCCTTCTCAATTATGACAGCCAGCCACAGGTACAAGATTTTAAGAGCACCCATTCCCCCCCCCTTTTTTTTAAAGGACAGAAGTTTTTATTAAGGATTAGAATGGTTTTTTTCCCCACCCAGATTTATTAGATAATCATGTTCGTAATAATATTTCCTCGCTGGCTTAAATACATGGTAACATGTATTTCAACTTCATTTTCAGACTTCCAGCAATGTTGTTTGGTATTAGTTAACCTTTAACTTGACTGGGTTTTCATGTCTATGTTCTGTCTCCCACATCCCGCATCAGTAAACACACAATCTCATTGAATCCATGAAGCCCCCAGATGCAGCCAAAGGGCCTCTCAGGCAGTTCAAGGATGGCAGAGTTCCCATAGGAGGCAGGCGGCGACCACCTGCGCTTGTCTCTTTGCCCGAACATCCACTGGGGACCCAAGAGTGTGCCAGTTTCTAGGAACACCTCATTTCATGACACGGATACTTACTCCACATCTGCCATCATTGCTACAGATGGTTTCCCCCTTCTTTGACTATAAAGAAAGAGAGAAATGGGTAAAAGTGTGGAACCATCCTACCCAGGTCTGCCCTTGACTCGCTCTGTGGCCTCAGAGATTTATTGAACCCCCCTGTGCCCCAGTTTCCACTTCTCTAAAATGAAGATAATGGCTATATCCACCCCATAAGGTTATTAGCAGGAGTTAATGGGTTAAACAGGAAAGCAGGAGGGATAGATCCCAAGCCACAGAGATTTGTTTGTTTCTGGGATGAAACTTCCCTGAATTTGCTCTGTGTCCCCCTGCCTCTTAGATCAGTTCAAGAGGCTCTATTTTGCCTCTTGTTTTTCACTTGTAAGTTCATTTTGCTCTTTTGCTCATGTGGCAATTCCCTGGGAGGCTGTGAATCCCGGGAGGGTGAGAACCTCAACTTATTTACTGTTGTTTTTCTACTACCTTGCCCAGGGACGTGACACATACTTGTCCTTTCAACAGAAATTAAATGAACACCTTATATTTGCGAACCAGGTAGCATTCCGGGCACTCGGGAGAAGTCAGTGAACAAAAGACACCGAGGCCCCCGTCCCTGTGAACTTGACAGTTTTCTCGTGACAGTCAGAATCAAAGCAAAATGATGGGGTGCTCTTGTTTGGTTTTGGTTTTGATTTTGCCTGTTTTCTAGGCAAATAAAGAGTGTGTATTATTTTTCCAGTGTTTTAAAATCTGGTCATTATAAGATCGGGGGGGGGGTGATGTGGCATCTGCTCCTTATATGCCTGCCAGATCAGGGTCCTGGTGGTTGGGCCTTGGCTCTGAAGAAAAGCTGCTGGGGCAGTGAGGACCTTCAAGGAAGAAACACAGAACCATATCACTGGGTAAAACATTGTAGGGTGAAAATGCATTCTGTTTTGAATTTGTTGATTTTTCTTTAAAATAGAAAGCATCCCTAAGGGCCTGCACTTGGTCTTAATGAGTCATCAGAATACACATTTTTGGCATTCCTTCCCGTGAAAAGCAGCTCTCTTTGCCATAAACAGCCATATCCCAGCAATAATATTTTGGGAAGCTAAATCGTGATGCGTGGATCCCCTTAGTCAGTATTTCTTACTGTTGGCTGTCCCTTCTGCTTTAGAGGTTTATTCAAAACAAAACAAAAACAAAGCCAAATACCCATCCTAAACCCCATAAGGAGCCATTTTGAAGACACTGACCTTGCGTGGAAATCGCAGAACTTTGATTCTGGTCCCTGAGCCTGATGTCCTGTGCCTGGAAGGCATGGTCGCCATCTGCGGGGGTTCGCTTCTGAATGTCCCTGTGGTTGTTTCTGCTTGGCAGTGGGGCTGGGCCTGAGGTGTGCACCTGCATCCCCGCAGGCTGGAGCCCGGGCTTTGCGGGCGCTGTGGTGTATAACTGGGCTGCCACCACTCTTTCTGATGGTTTTGGTCCAGACTCCGCTCCCTCCCCGCGTGCAGACCTTAGCCCTTGAGAGATGGAAACCCCTCCCACACGCGGAATTATTTGGCCCCAAATATCAGTAGTGAGAACCGCTGGTGTAAGTGAATGGGAACCATTTCCACGTCTACCCAAGACCTGAACACTTAGACCATGGGATGCTTTTCTTGCCTGCGTGCCGGCGCCACGGACGAAGAGGCTGCATGTGTTCTTCAGCCCCTTCAAATGGCTCATTTGTCTCTGTTTTGTCAGATCGAGCGGCGCCTGGACACGGTTCGGTCAATGTGTCACCATTCGCACAAGCGTCTGATGGCATGTTTCCAGGGCCAGCATGGCACCGACGCTGAGAGGAGATACGTGAGTAGCAGATGTGACTCGGGGCCGTGGGCCTTGTGTCTCTGTGAGGCTTTGCACGCAGCGGCCCGTTGGTTTTCCTCAAGCAGGAGCAGCAGCGTTGCCTTGCTGATTTATACCTTGTATTGCTATTTACTCTCATGCCACCTGCCTGACCAGAACATTCTTTTGTGCTTAAGATGTTGCTGAGTCAGGGGCGCCTGGGTGGCTCAGTGGGTTAAAGCCTCTGCCTTTGGCTCAGGTCATGGTCTCAGGGTCCTGGGATCGAGCCCCGCATCGGGCTCTCTGCTCCGCAGGAAGCCTGCTTCCTCCTCTCTCTCTGCCTGCCTCTCTGCCTACTTGTGATCTCTGTCTGTCAAATGAATAAATAAAATCTTAAAAAAAAAAAAAAAAAGGCATTGCTGAGCCAAAAGTCCTGCTCACGCTGAATTTTCTCCAGGTGCTTTTAAAAACTTAGTGAGCCATTTGTCATTGATAAGACAGATGTCTGTTAGGAATGCTTTGATGGCAAAAAAGCTGAAAGCCTGTCTTAAATGGACTTGGAAAATGGACACAATTTATTGGCTTACTAACTGAAACGTCCAAAAGCTGGGGTGGACTTGAAGTAAAATTTGGGCTAGCATTTCAGTGGTTTGACCAGAACCCTACTTTCTTTCCTTCTGTCCCTTCTGTCTTCTTCAGTGTCTGCTTTATCCCTACATGGGCTCCTCCTCACAGGTTGGCCACCAGCAGCTTCCATGAGCTCCTTGCTTCCCTGTGCATGTCTGGCAGGAATAGAAAGCGTGCTTCAGTAGTTTTCTTAATGGAGTGGGAAATCTTTTCCCAGGTCCTTGGCAGGTAGAAACCACCTCCCATTGCTTCAGTCCGTATTGAGCCCTATTTCCCATTCCCGAACATTCCCATTCCACCGTGGTTTCTGTGGGCAGGGGTGAGGTTGGAGAGGAGATGGGGTGTGCTGGTTGGCTTAAGCTAATTGGGGCCCAGCCCTAGAGCCACTTCCAGCTCAGAGGCTTTATTGAGCCCCGGGTGAATCCCTAAGAGAAGTCAGGATGCTGTCGTAGAGAGGAAGAGGGCCGAACTCCAGGAGAACCGTCGAATGTGTCCATCCATTTCCTCCTGTGCCACCAGCAGCAGTGGTCATGAGGCCGTCCCGTCCTTGGGTTTACGAGATCCGGGCTCAGCTGCGTATACTAACCCTTGGAAGACCATATACCATTAAGACGATAGTTTCAGGGGCATCCTGGGAAGCTGTGATTTGCCGCAGTGTTTTGTCTGTCACCGGATGTCTCAAAAGGAAGAACTGGCATGCGGGTGATCTCTGTCACCCTTAGGTTTTTCCTACAGACGTCTATGGGACATCGAGACAACAGGGTTATTCCTCTCTTGTGCAATACTTGCTTGGCTGCAGTAGGTATAGACCAGCGAGTGGAACTTTGCGCACACCCACGATCGTAGGAATGCCTGCTGCAGGTCCAGTCCCACAGAACCAGAGCCAGCTCCCCTGGTCCTGTCCCCACGGCTCCTCTCCTCTTGCCATGGCTTCTGTTCTACCGATCCTTTCACACGGTACCCTAAGGCTCTGTCCTCCTCCTTATTCCCCCAGCCACATTCCTTGGGCCACCTCCTCTGTTCTCATGTCTTCTGGCTGGTGTGTTTATGCCAGCGACTTCTAAACCATCTCAACCAAGCAAAAACACTTCCTTCCCCAGATGTCTGTTTCAGCGTGCGTGACCAGTTCTTCCTTCTGTGTTGACTCTCGAGTTCCACCCACCCTATTATGCAAGCCAGAAACTGTAGGGTTACTTTAGGTTCCCTTTCCTTTTATCCTCACCCTCCCATAGCTGGTTGATCAGCAAGTCCTGTGATTGGGAATATCTTGGGAATTGGGAATTCCTCACCTCCACTCCCATCTCTGCCACCTTTGCCTTAAAGCAAAACCTAATTACCTCTCACCTGGACAGTGAGGTCATTCCCTCAGCTTCAGTTCCTGCCTCTGGTTCCCTTGTTTTCCAGCCTATCTCCAGCCAGATCACCAGAATGTTCTGAAATGTCATCTTCCTGCCTGGGGGAGAAAAAAAAAATCTTAGCTTCATGGTTCTCAAGAGGGACCACAAGTACACTCCTGGGGAGATTTGGAAAAATGTCGAGACACTTTGGGTTGCTGTAGGAACTGGGGGACGCTACTGTGTTTGGAGGGAGGGGACCAAGATGCCAAACATTCTGCATCCCTGCATTCTGGAGGGATAATTCCACACCGGAAGTGGGTCCTAATGCCCATGGCGCCTCTTTCAAGGGGGCGCTGGCTGCTTCCCGTTGGTGGGATTAATAGTCCAAGCTCTTCAGCATGACAAACCCTTCATACTCTGACCCCATGTCCCCTGACAGTCCCGGTGTCTCCTGCTTCCTCCCACTCGTAGTGTGTGCCTTGTCCTTCATGTTGTTGTGTCTGGTCGTTCCCTCTGACTGCTTGAAGACTCAACCTGGGTGTCCCATATACTCCCTAAAAACAAACAAACAAGTATTGATCAAATGCCTACAGTATACAAGTGCTAGAGACAGAAAATGAAGAAGAGGTAGTTTCCACCTTAAAGGTGCTCACAGCCGGTGCGGAGAGACACAATCATTATAAAATGACATGTGTAACAAAGTGTGCACAGGGTATCATGGGAGGACCAAGAATGGGGCATCACGGGACGAGAGAGGTAGCCAGGTGAGGCTTCCTGGAGGAGGTGGTAGCCCCGCAATAAAGGAGAGCAATGACAAAGGTGCCCGACCCTCATTTCTAAAACCTAATGCCAGAGGCTTCCTTTTCCAGCCTCAGACAGAAGAGCCAACGACAGAGCTCTGAGGCTGTCTACACTGTGCATGTGGGAGGAGCAGTCACCATAGGAACGATAGAAGATAGGTAACCACAGAGGTCGTACAATGTGGAGGAAACAGCAGCAGCCTCTAGGGTCCTAGAATACACAGGAGGAGCCTCTCAGAGGCTCGCATGTGTGTGAAGAGACAAGACTCGGAGGCGGTGGTCTCAGTCTAAGACTTGGACACAGCAGAGCTCATGCTGTGCATCCTGTGAGACCTGGAGTGACTGCTTTTTGTGCAGCTGGCACACATTTTATGAATTATGACTTTAGAACTTTTTAAATGACTCCCTGGTGATCAAAAAGCTGTCCATGCCTCAGCAGTGCTCAGCTGTGATCGTGGAGGAGCGTGGCCGTGGTCGATAGCATCTTCATCAAGGAGACCAGGGTTAAGTAAGCACAATGTTTTTATTTGTATACATCAGGAAACAGGATTGTCGCAGCTTTGGGGTCAGAGCCTGCAAACCACAAGGCTCTCTGATACTTGCAAAGTAGATTCCCTCTTTTTATGATTTTTTTTTTTTTCTTTGTCCAGAGCTCCGGAGTGGCACAAAGTATATTTCTCCTGATTACTGCATTTATCCTAGATTTAAATTCCCTCAGAAAGTCAGCATTACTGGGGTGCCTGGGTGTAGTGCTGTGTGTCCAGCTCTTGGTTTTCGCTCAGGTCATGGTCTCGGGGTCATGAGATCAGGCCCCACGTTGGGCTCCGTGCTCAGCACAGAGTCTGCTTGAGATCCTCTTACCCCCTCCCTCTCTTTCTGTCCCTCCCCACCCCTGCCTGCATGCTCAATCTCTCTCTCAAATAAAATGAATAAATCTTAAAAAGAAAGAAGAAGACAGGCAGCATTATGAACATGTCTGAATTACGCTCACCATGTTCAAGGCACGCTGCCTGTTTTCTCCTATCTTCCTGGTCTGGAAGTGTAGAATCTGGGAATGTCTCCTTGTGGGGCAGGTGAGGCCTGCTATCTACTTACTTGAAAACAACTTGAGAAGACAAGAGATGGGTAAATACAGTTGTTGTTGTTTATCTTGGCATTTCAAATACTGTTTTGAATAGTATATTTATAGTATATTTAGTATAAATAGTATTTAGTATAAATAGTATAAATAAATAAAATATAATGAAATAAATCATATAAAATAAATAAATATTTATATATGGTATATCTCACCATATTTCCATGGTGAAAACCCACTATGTACAGAAGAAGATAAAGCGAGTTCTGTCCCAGTCCTGTTCCCCAGGCACCCTGCTGCCCTCTCTGGAATGACCAGCACCCTCCAGAGACATTCTCTACAATGCAAGCAAATGTGGTGCAAGTATATTGCATGGAGCCCTCTGAAAGCAGGGAAGGCAGGTGACATGGGACAGGTCAAGGCTCAACAGTACCATGGCAGGATGGACCCTGCGTCTTTGCCATGAGGGCCCTTTATCCTGGGGAGGCAAAGCCGCGTGGAGCCCTGCAGCACTGAACGCGTGTTTTTTGTTAGCAGATTGTGTTATTGCCAGCCCCTGGTACTTTCCAGGCCCCTTCGACCCATATTCTGAGATGAGCCATTAGCCAGTGGTGGCAAGGCCCTGACCCGGGGCTCAGGCCATGGGCATGGGGTTCTGGCTCTGTGGCCTCCTCACCGAGGTGCCTGGCCAGTCCACCTGACTTCCCCGGGCTTCAGGTCCCTTGGCTGGACAATTGGAACATTAATTAGGGGATCCTTATGGTCATTTCCAGCTGAACAATAAATTACTAATAGGCTTTGGGCTTAAATACCTTTAAAAAACCTCTTTCAGATATTGAGCCAGTTATTTTTAGATACTTAACTGAAAGCTATTTCGTCATGATTACAGCCAAATTCAGAGCCAGTTTAAGAATGAATATTCTCAGGGCGCCTAGGTGGCAATGTTATCTAAATGACCAACTCTTGGTTTTGGCTCAGGTCATGATCTCAGGGTCGTGAGATCGAGCCCTGTGTCGGGCTCAGCATGGAGTCTGCTTCAGACTCTCCCTCTCCCTCTGCTCCTCCCTGCTCGCTCTCTCTCTCTCTCAAAATTAATAAATAAATAAAGAAATAATGAATATTTTAGCAAAAGTTTTTGAAATTGAGCATTTTATTTTACGTATTTGTTATGATCATCAGAGAGCAAAGTCTGTGTCTTCTGTTCCCAGTATCTGGGACACAATATGCACTTGATTCATTAAAAATGACAGCTAACAGCAACCACAACAATACTAGCAGTCAGCTCATGCTGAGTACTTACCGCGTGCTGGGCACTTAACATTGAACATCTCCATAGACGGACAGCCCTAGGACACCTGCGTTGTTACCACGCCTCTGTATCACCCAGGCATGAGGACACAGACATAGAGCTCACATAGCTTCTGCCTTCGAGACCAGAACCTGAATGCAGACAGGCTGTCTCTTACCTGTGCGGTTTGCCTGGAGGAGAAATTACTGAAGGGTGACCTGAAGCAGGTCATCGAGAGCGGGTGTCAATAATAGTGAAACCAACACATTGTCTTCTGCCTTCCAGAAAAAACTCCCGCTGACTGCTCTCGCGCAGAACATGCAAGAAGCATCAACTCAACTGGAAGAGTCTCTGCTGGGGTAAGAGTTGGCTGCTTTCAGGGAGAGAGCCTGGAGCCCCGTGGGTCAGCGGGGATGAGGGGGGGCAGCCATCTGTGTGACAGGGGGACTATGAGCGTGACGGTGTGGCTCATCCACCAGGAGAACAGTGCAGTGTCTGTGGGGAAAAAGTGGGGTCCGGGCCACTGGGATGGTAGAGAATCTTCCATTTAGTAGGAGCAGGGCTGGAGACAGATTGAAAGGGCTGCAAGCAAAAGTGATTGATAGGGTCCATATTTATTTCCCCGACCTTGGGTGTAAAGAACGGATCTGTTCCAGCTGTTGACTCAAGTTTACAGACTCTGACCAGTCCCTTCTGGTCCTTAAGTCACTTCCTAGGGGACACCTTGGTGGCTCAGCCGGTTAAGCATCTGCCTTCGGCCCAGGTCACGATCCCAGAGTCCTGGGATCAAGCCTCACATCGGGCTCCCTGCTCAGCGGGGAGTCTGCTTCTCCTTCTGCCCCCTCCCCCACTCATGATCTCTGTCTCTCAAATAAATAAATAAAATGTTAAAAAAAAATAGAAAAATGAAAATAAAAACCAGATTCTTTAGCTACCTAAATTTAATATTTTGTACGATAACAGATGAAATGTCAACCATGCAACATAGTTATCAATTCCATAGAGGCTTAAGACACATTTGATAACATACATGTGTTAACAGTCTTTCTTCATCCTAAAGCATAAATCTGTAGACTCACATTTTAGGCAATGCCCAAAACATAACATTTTTGAGGTTCTATGGCGTGGCCCCCTAATGCATTCCCATCATGTAGAGAGCAGAACTGGCCCAATAAAGTAATGAGGTGCCTGATGCTTGTGGGGGTGTCTTGTGTTTTTAAAGGAAGATGCTGGAGACGTGTGGTGATGCCGAGAATCAGCTGGCTCTAGAACTTACACAGCATGAAGTCTTTGTTGAGAGAGAGATTGTGGAGCCTCTGTGCAGCATAGCAGAGGTGGGTGCTTTGGCTGGGAGGCACAGAAAAGCTGAGACAAGCGTGGGCTGCGTGGTGAATGGTTTGCTTGTGTCTCGGATTTTAACAGTAACCAGTGGCATTGATATACGCTTCTTTTTGGAAGTAAGGGGAATACATTGAGGGTACAAAATCCTATGCCTACAAGAAAAATAGAAGTAAATAAGTATCGCCCTTTCAAATGTTAAGTTGAAAACCCCGAAGCTTATCCCATTCGATATGTGGTATGTTCTTCCTAGGTGGAGATTCCCAACATCCAAAAACAGAGGAAACAGCTCGCTAAATTGGTGTTAGACTGGGATTCGGTCAGAGCCAGGTAAGGTAGAGCTGTAAAAATAACCAGTAATGCAGGATTATTGTCCCTCCCTCAGCAACCATCTCGTCCCCAACACAGATGAGAGAAAGGCCAGTTGGTGGACAAGATGCAGGTTTCCAGATTCATGCACTCGACCTGTAGACCAAATCATACCCACTTCCACCTGCTTTTTAGGGCTTATTCTCCCAAGCATGGCAATGGGGATGATGTTAGAACGTCCTGTTCTTAGTGAATCAGCAGTAAAAAGAGACGGGGGGAAAAAAAAGGAAAAAAGAGTAAGTAAATGTTTTAGGGGGAGAGGGACCAGTGGCAGGCTGTTTTACGACGGTTCGTTGCTTGGATAGGGAACCGTAGGAATAAACAGATCTGTGATCTTAGCAGTTCTGAGGGTCCTGCCTTGTCCAGACTCTGTGTAGTTATGATACTTTCATGATCAAACGCTGCTCTCAAAAGGGAGGAACTCCCATAGAACTAAGTAACCATCCCAGAGGGCTGCTGACTTGTGGGTCGATGCCTGATGGCGATCTGCAGAGCCTTGCGGCAGGACTCCAGCCTAGCTCTATCCACGAGGGCATTTGTATCAGTGACTTACGTGGCTTTCTTCTCGGACAAGAGTGGGACATAATGGAGGGAGCCACCCCGGCCCTGTCCTTTCTCAGACTTTATCACAAAGGTTGCTAAACTTTCTGTAAAGTATTTTCAGCTTTGCAGCCCACGTGGTCCCTCTCACAGTTATTGTTCCTACGCTGTTATAGCGTAGGGAACAGCTCTGGATCATAAGTAAATGAAAGTGTGGCTGTCTCCCAATAAAACTTTATTTAAACAGGGGCGCCTGGGTGGCTCAGTGGGTTAAAGCCGCTGCCTTCGGCTCAGGTCATGATCCCAGAGTCCTGGGATCGAGCCCCACATCGGGCTCTCTGCTCAGCTGGGAGCCTGCTTCTTCCTCTCTCTCTGCTTGCCTCTCTGCCTACTTGTGATCTCTGCCTGTCAAATAAATAAATAAAATCTTTAAAAAAAACAAAAACAAAAACAAAAAAAAAACTTTATTTAAACAAAAAGTGGCTTTGTTAGCTCTCTGTTTTTGTTTTCTTTTGTTGTTGTTGTTGTTGTTATTGAAGAATAATTGGCACACAATGTTGTATTAGGTGCACAACATTGATTCAACAGTTCTATATGTTGCTCAGTGTTGACCACCGTAAGTGTCGCCCCCATCTGTCCCTGCACAGTGTTACTACAATTTTCTCGCCTGTGCTGCCTATGCTGTGCTCTTCATCTCTGTAACTTACTTATTTGGTAACCGCATTCACATTGCAGTCCTGTGAAGTGCATACGATTATTTCTCTTTGGCAGATGTACGGAGAGACAACCATCATTTCCTGAGCTTCTACCTGGGACATGTTTTTTTATTGCAGATTTAGTACATGGGTAGCAATTCTACGAGGCAACCTTTCCTCGTTTCTCAAATACCACTGAGTTTCAATGCACCACTGATTTAATATCTACTTTTTTGAGGGACGGGTTAGGGGGAGAAACACCACTCCATTCAATGTACAAATCACTTGTCCTGATTTAAGAAACATCGAGCTCATAAAAGGTAATGATCATGGTAAAAATAATTGCCACCACTTGCTGGACACTTGCCACGTGTGAGGCCCTGAGCTCTGTGCATGGTCTGTCAGCTCACTTGATTCTTCCACCAGTTCCCATCTTTTTGCTCATTCATGTTTTCGACAGATCTCAGTTGGGTGCTTACTGTGTCAGACTCCATGCTGGGTACAAGTGCCAAGGCCCCTCAGGATAGGAGAGGGAACAGGGGTCAGTGGGTTAGGTAACACCCCTCCTCTTGAAAGGACACTTCTTTTATCGGTCAGGGAGGGACCTGCACAGAGTACCCACATGACTTGCTTCATGCCTCAGAGAAGATAAACGTCTGAGCTAGGTCCCTGGCTTAAAGTCCACTGTCTTGTCTCCTTGTCAC
Organism: Mustela nivalis; assembly: GCF_964662115.1. NCBI lineage: Eukaryota > Metazoa > Chordata > Mammalia > Carnivora > Mustelidae > Mustela > Mustela nivalis. Next base: position 22,932,003 of record NC_139038.1, read on the forward strand.
ATGGACACCTGTGATTAGAAACATCTGGGCCAGGACTGGGAGTGGAGGCCACCCTGAGGTTGATTTTTTTTTTTTTCTCCAGATAAGGAAGCATGTTCTAATGGTTAATTAAATGAGGCTGTGAATGCTCTCTCACTAGAGTTGGTTGAGTGACATTAGAGATGCTTATCTGCTAGAAGCTTCACACGTATGGTACACGAATCCTGGAGCGGATTTCAACACAGATTCTTGATCTGCATTCATGGTATTGTCCACTTAACCAATCAGAGCAGATATCAGAGAAATAGTGGAATTTTTTTACTTCTTCCTGTGGCTCTTCCCTGGAGGAAAATGATCCTAGCTAATGACTACTTGCTGCTTATTTTCTAAGCAGCAATCTGTTATATGACAGATATAATCTGCACACACATATGCATGCATATGTATATGTATTTGCTCTCTCCCTGATTCCTTATGATGGTTCTGCAAGGCAGACGGTGTTGGCTGTCTTCGTGTTATAGATGAGTTTACTGAGGCACAGAGAGGTTAAGTCATTGCCCAAGGTCACACAGCTAGTGGCAGGAGAGCCAGGCTTCATAATTGAGCATGTCTGACTCCAGAGTCCAGGCTCTGTGCACTCACTATACAGCCTCACCAAGCTGAGCTTGGCAGACTCGCCAAAGCTCCACTGTGGGGAAGTGCCTCACGTCCGGAGCTGGAGAGAAGGCAGAGCATACTGTTGGGGTGGGGTGGGGGCCCCAGAGCAGGAGCTGGAAAGCTTGATGAATTGCTAGCATGGGTTTTCATCTCTATAATATCCATGTTTACATTGAAATTGCTGGCACTTTCCAGAATAGCACACATAATCCAGACTCAAACAGAAGGTCAAAGCATACTTGAAAGCCACACGGAGATTGTTTTAGATTACTGTTCCCCCTGCACTTGCCTACTCTTGCTATGGTGTAATTCTTCCTTTTTTCAGTGCTTCTCACCTACTGTAAAGTAAATGCAAATATGCCACATTACAGTTCAGATTTGTTGAAAATGTGGTCTTTAGTATATTAATTCTAAGAACTGTCTTTTATTCTACAAGTGTTTTGCTACCTATGAATTGCTAGCTGCTCGACTGAAGTTCTGGGTTTTACATACTGGCAATAATCACAGCTGAGGATGGTAGCAGGAAGAGTCATAGGAGCCCAAGAGGAGGACTGACTCCCAGTGGCATAGGAACATTCCAGGTCAAAGCAGGAAAGTGCAAGCGTGTTTCACTGCAAGGATGCCATGATTGGACACCACCAGAAAGGGATTTTGTGACGTGATTTCCAGAAGTGGGGCATGTATGAGACAAGATGTGGTAGATTATACTCTGAGCAGATAGCTTTGCAAGAGTCCTGTCATGCTTCTTCCATTCCTGGAGGATAAGCTCAAGAGAGGCTGGCATCCGATGTATGCTGTATGTTTTGGAGAAAATCTGTCTCCCTGAGGGCCCTGATTCTACAAGGTTGAGAATGTGCAGCTGCTTTTCAGATGCTGGTTGCCCCATGTTTTGCAGGTGGAACCAGGCTCACAAATCTTCAGGAACCAACTTCCAGGGGCTTCCGTCAAAAATAGATACCCTAAAGGAAGAGATGGATGAAGCTGGAAATAAAGTAGAACTGTGCAAGGTACGAGACTTCCCTGATAAATAATAGTTGCATCAGCCTGGTTCTTGCAAATGACAGAGGAAAGGGTAAATACTGCAGATTATTTAGTGTTTCACACAAGTCCTATCAGAATACTCTGCTTGATAGGAAAGGTGGGTTTTAGTTTCTTCTTTATTTTCTAAGACCCTGTGTTACTTTATAATGAGAATAAGACTTTTTCAAAAAAAAATTGAAGCGGGGGTGCCTGGGTGACTCAGTTGGTAAAGCATCTGTCTCTGGCTTAGGTCATGATCCCAGAATCTTGGGATCAAGTCCCGCATCAGGCTCCCTGCTCAGCAGAGATCCTGCTTCTCTCTCCGCCCCTCCCCACTGCACTTAGGCTCTCTCTCCCTCTCTCTCTTTATTTTAAATAAAATCTTTAAAAATTTTTTAAAAAATAAAATAAATTTGAGTAGGATATTTTTTAAAATAACAAAAATATATGAGCTTATTTAAAATAAAGAATAGGTAAAAAAAAAAAAATGGGTGGGAGAAAACCATAGCAAAACATGTAAAGTAACACCAATTAAAACAGTGCACAGGGGGGCCTGGGTGGCTCAGTGGGTTAAACCGCTGCCTTCGGCTCAGATCATGATCTCAGAGTCTTGGGATCGAGTCCCGCATCGGGCTCTCTGCTCAGCGGAGAGCCTGCTTCCCTCTCTCTCTCTGCCTGCCTCTCCATCTACTTGTGATTTCTCTCCGTCAAATAAATAAATAAAATCTTAAAAAAAAAAAAATGGAAATCTCCATTTAAAAAAAAAAAACAACAAAAAAAAAAAACAGTGCACAACAGGGGTACCTGGCTGGTTCAGTCAGTGGAGTGTGTGATCCCAGTCTTGAGGTTGTGAATTTGAGCCCCACACTGAGTGTAGAGATTATTTAAAATTACATTTTTAACTTTGTTTTTTAAGATTTTATTTATTTATTTATTTATCTACCTACCTATTTATTTATTTATTTATACATAGAGAGAGAGAGCACGAGAACACTAGCCAGGAGAGGAGCAGAGGTGGAGGGAGAGAGGAATCTCAGACAGACTCCCCACTGAGCACAGAGCCCTTTATAGGACTCTATCTCACCACCCTGAGATCATGACCTAAGTCGAATCCAAGAGTCAAACACTCAATGGACTGAGCCACCCAGGTACCCCCCAAAATAAAATCTTTAAAAAAAAATGCACAACAAGGAAAAAAAAAAAAAAGCACAAGAGCCACAAAAATAATCTATGGAATAGCATAGGTTTTTTAGAATCAGTGCTATTATTTTAAACAATTGAATATATAGTAAAGGGGGTCATTATACATCATATATCCACAGAGAAGGAAAGGATTATTTATTTTTTATTTTTTAGTTTTTTTAAAGATTTTATTTATTTATTTGTCAGAGAGAGAGAGAGAGAGAGCAAGAGCGAGCACAGGCAGACAGAATGGCAGGCAGAGTCAGAGGGAGAAGCAGGCTCCCTGCGGAGCAAGGAGCCCGATGTGGGACTCGATCCCAGGATGCTGGGATCATGACCTGAGCCGAAGGCAGCTGCTTAACCAACTGAGCCACCCAGGCGTCCCGGAAAGGATTATTTTTAAATGTTGCTAGGACAATTGGTTTGTAATGGGGAGAAATAGAATTTTTTATCTCCTAAAATAAATTCCAGATTAGATGGTTAAGTGACTACATCTATCTATGAAGAGAGCTCTTTATTCTAAATGTTATTTGAGGTGGTAAAGAAACAGGCTTTGGTGAATCTTAAGATCAGCGTTTTTCTTCCTTTTTATTATTCATCATTTTCTGAAAATGGAGTCTTCTTTCAGATAGTGTTAGGACTATAATATTTTAGTTTGTTTAGGTCATACTATAATTCATTCTTCAAGATAGTGAACTTTAAGATCAGTTAACTGCAGAGGCACCTGGGTGGCTCAGTGGGTTAAGCCTCTGCCTTCGGCTCAAGTCATGATCTCAGAGTCCTGGGATTGAACCCTACATTGGGCTCTCTGCTCAGCAGGGAGTCTGCTCCCCCTCTCCCTGCCTGCCTCTCTGCTTGCCTGTGATCTCTATCAAATAAATAAATAAATAAAATTTCCAAAAAAAAAAAAAAAAGGTCAGTTAACTGCAGTAAAATGACTTGTTTAAAGTAATATAGTGGATAGGAATTAAAACTGAACTCACAAAGTCATGTCCTACATAGCCTTTGCATTTAAAAAGATGATATTCAGATAAATGCTGCTGAGAAAATAGTCTCATAGTGACTTAATTCTTGTTCAGGAAAGTCGTAACTTCACTAATGCAATTACATAGCTTCCCTCAGATCCGGTCTAACCTGGATCTCAGCTATCGGGTACTTAGTGGACATGGAGTTGGCAGACGTCTCAGGAGTCTGAACTGGTGTGTTATGGGCTGATGTGTCTTCTCTCAACTTCAATGCCATACCTTCTCATTTCAAATGGTGAAAATAGTTTGTCACTCTTTATGCTAACTTCTGGGTAATTTCCCGAGATTTAAGTTCTTTTTTTTCACTGATTTTCTCTTTAGCTAGGTCTTATCTACTTATAATTAATTCACATCGAGTTTTGACTTTCATTTACTGTGTTTTTCAGTTCTAATTCTTCAAAGTCAGCCTTCTTTGATAGTGGATTATTGTTTTTGCAGCTTCTTTCTTTTATTTTTTTTAAAGATTTTATTTATTTGACAGTGCTTATTTCTTTTTTTAATGTTTAATCATTTTATATATACTTATCATAACAGTCTTTGATAATTCTGTTTCTTCTGTGAGAATGGTGGGCTTTTGCTTCATGGTGGATTGTTGCCTCCTGTGTTTTGCAATTTTGTATCATGTGTTTTGCAATTTTGTATTGTGAGCTCATTTTAAGACTTTGTGGGACCCTTAGGTATTGGCAGTGATTCTCCCTAGAGAGTGTTACCAGTTTGAGATCTTTTCTTTTTTAAGATTTTTATTTATTTATTTGAGAGAAGGAGAGAAAATGAGCAGGGGGAGGGCCAGGGTGAGAGGGAAAAGCGGACTACCCGCCAAGCTGGTAGCCCAATGCAGGGCTCAATCCTGGGACCCCGAGATCATGGTCTGAGCTGAAATCAGAGAGTTAACCGACTGAGCCACCTAGGTGCCACTTGAGGCCATTCTTAAATAATTTTCTCAGTTTGAGGATCCCTGGACCACACATACAGTAAACTCAAACTTCGGAGCCTCTTGAAGGCAGATCTGCGTTTACAAAATCCAGGGTAATGTTTTTACTTTCCTAGACCCAGAGCCCCATGTAAAACGCAGATACTCTAGTCTTTCCATACGCTATTGATCTCCACTTATGCCAGGCCTTTCCTCTTCCTTTTCTTTTTTTCTTAATTCATTTTTCAAGTTTTTATTTGTATATTTATTTTATACACATGTGGCAGTAAAAATATAACATTTCTTTCTCTCCTATTTTTACGCAGATGGCAACATAGCAAACATAATGCTCTATACTTCACTTCTTGATAAGGACTATTAGTCATATATCTTGGAGATCCTCCCCTATCATTCCTCTAATAAACTTCCTTATTTATTAATTTTTTTGTCATCCCAGTTGATGGACATTTGTTTTTTTAAGATTTTATTTATTTATTTGAGAGAGAAAGCAAGCATGAGTGGGGGGAGGGGCAGAGGGAGAGGGAGAAGCAGATTCCCCACTGAGCAGAGAGCCCTACACAGGGCTCGATCCCAGGACCCAGGATCATAACCTGACCTGAAGGCCAATGTTTAACCAGCTGAGCCATCCAGGTGCCCCACCAGTTGATGGACATTTAATCCATGGATTATTCTGTGACATTTTGCTCTAAGAGTCCATGAATACTAATTCCCAGATGCCATTTTCTTCAGTGACCTGTCTTCCCTTCCACTCACCAGGATCAACTTGCTGCAGACATGTACAACTTTATGGCCAAAGAAGGGGAGTATGGCAAATTCTTTGTTACGGTAAGTACCTCGCCTTGCCGAAATATGAAAGCATTGTAAAAATTGAGTCATTTTAGCTTTTTTTGCAAAAGATTTCATTTTTGGTTTTGGTCAGCCATTGTGTGTGTGTCCATCCGATGCTAACGTTACTTTTGTTTTTGAATGTGGGTTTGTTCTCAGTTATTAGAAGCCCAAGCAGATTACCATAGAAAAGCATTAGCAGTCTTAGAAAAGGCCCTTCCCGAAATGCGAGCCCATCAAGGTAATGTAACCTGCGTGCTGGCTGATGCCCCCCTTTCCTAAGCCTCTGCCACTTCCGCCTCTGTTCTTCTCCCCCCTGACTCCTTTGCATGCCTCTCCTCTGGGTAACGCCTCTCTGCCTAGGAGAGTACTATCTCCCAGCATAATTTCATCTTTCCTCGCCACATTCTCTAATTTCTTCCAAACCTAGATTAACCTACTAATGGGACATTCGCAGCGGTTCTGACATCTTTAGTTGAAGAGAAAGCTGGACCCTTTGGGGATGGCTACCTGCATGGGTCTTCCGGTCTTACCCTCTTCCAAGTCCGTTATTCAGTCCCTTGGGTTCAATTCTGACCCAGTGATTCCAAGAGCATACATTCTGGGGAAGATACTGTGGACCTTCTGGAAGGAATTTTAGAAGCCAGTACTTGGGGGCCCATCATCGGCGTCACTGAATCATCAGGCCATGACCCCTCCTTCCCCCTCTTCCTTGTGATCCCACAAGGCTCTGGTTCTTAGCACTCACATCCTGCCCACTGTACTCAGGCTCTCAGCCGACTTCACCCACACAAGTCATGAGTGGACTGATGCTTAGTTTTACCTGCACATTAAAGCTTTTGACTCTTAATTCTCTGATTTGCCATCAGCGCGTCTCCCGGCAGAGATCATTAGACACAGGTGAGGCAGAAGGTGCCCTGTCTTCTTTGGCTATCTTGTACTATCTTGCTTGCATAGACCACATGTTGGGAGCTTAGGTTCCCCCTGCAGAACCTTTGGTCTTGAGCTGAAGAGGATCAAGCCAGGTGCTGAGTGTGGTGACTCTGTGATCTGGGATGCGAGTCAGCAGGTGTATGGGTGGGATGTTTTTGTTGGGGGTGTGCACACTCACTGGCATCCTCAAGGCTCTCACTTCTCCTAGTTTGAGGAGGGTCCCCAGAGTTTCTGGCTTTGTGCCTGAAAGGGTTTGGATGACAGAATTCGAAAATTCTATCTTGATCACCTGCATAGTCAGGCCTTCAGCCATCTTGAGTAAATGCATCTGATTGACTCTTCCTAGGATGAGCTGCCCTTGCTTTCCTAAGTGATCTTGGATGAGCTGTTCTTGCTTTCCTTGTTGGGGGATGATGAGGTTGAGTTGCAGTGCAAATGAGTGAAGCTGCTGGCAAACATTCAGCCTTAGAAGGGGCGGACTCTAGCAGGGCAAGTTCCAAATGCCGAAAGCGTGTATCTGTGGGATTACCTACCCTGTGCCTGGCTCTGTGTAGGACAGAATAGGAACCATCATCGTCTTAGCCTTTGAATGCATTAAAGTCTGGTTTGGAGCTAACAAGCATTAAAAAAGAGAAAATTGGGTTTCGTGAGCAGGACCCCCCCCCAAGACTTTATTGATTTATTTAAGAGAGAGAGAGAGCATGAGAGGGGAGAGGGGCAAAGGGAGAAGGAGAAGCTGACTCTCCGCTGAGCAGGGAGACCAATGCGGGACTCAGTCCCAGGACCCTGAGATCAAAACCTGAGCTGAAGGCAGATGCTTAACTGACTGAGCCACCCAGGCACCCTGTAAACTTTATTTTTTTAACGATTTTTTTCCCCAAGGTTTTTTTTTTTTTTTTTTTTTAACAATTTTTCCCCCCAAGTCTGTTTTCCCTAGAGAAGTATGTGAGGAAGTGACAGGGAACAGGAAGACGGCAGGGGGAGGCTGAGAGTGGAACAAGGAGCAGGTGTGCAGGGCAGAAACCCAACAAAGGAAACATGATCCGTCTTTCTCTCCAAGGTTGCCAAGCCTTGGGATCCAACCCCTTCCACTTCTGCTTGTCCTCCATCTCCCTATTGTCTTAGTTCCTATCTTCCTCTTTTTCTTCTTCTGTTTTCAGAAAGACTCAGAGCATCCTTACAGTAGGAAAAAAACCACCTTGACCCCACAGCACTGTACCCCTGTGCACCCCAATCTTACACGCACTGTCAGCCAACCCAACTTGGTACCTGCCTGTCCACAACACCGTGCCCTGTTCAGTCTCATCCTATTCTGTTCTTCTGGTAGGCTCTCTGAATGTCTCGTTTCCACCAGCCAGCCCTTCACACTGTGCAGTCTTGCTTCTACTCCCAGTTACCCTTCTATTAAGAGTAAAAAATACAGCAGTTCCCAGTGGACCAGGCTCTTAATTGTTGGATTCTGGCATCTGCTGTGGCTTGGGCTGTCTCTCCCTTGATGGAACGTGTGCCCCTCGTTGCACCTGATTGTGTCTTCCATTGTTAGGGCTCTATATGTCCCTTCCTCATCCCTTTGTCCCCAGAGTTCCCTCCTGATGACAGCCCTCACGTCCCCCGTGTCTTCACCCTCATAGCCATCTCAGTGCTGGTTCCCTCTGAGAGTCCTCTAGCTGTCCCCCAAAACTCCAGTGCATCCCAGAAAGCAAGCTGATTCTTCCCCCAAAACCAGCTATCTTTTCTCCTCTGTGTCTCCTGGGTGCCACCTCCCTTCAAACCATGCAGCCATCTTGTCCTTCCTTCTCCATAAGGGGTCCGTCTTTTCTGCCTTCTGCTGGGCTGTCCGCTCTGCTCACACCGTCCCCCCTTCTCTGGGCCCTTGTCACCTTGAGCAAGAGCTATGGAATCAAATGTAAATTCTGAGACTCAAGATCCCTGGTCTTTTCTCAGCCCTTCTTCCTGGTCTGTTTCATTCAGAGCCCCCAGCTCCCTGCCTTGAAGCCAACAGCAAACACTTTGTCTCCCAAGTCGTTCTAGTGTCTGTGATCTGCACCAGAAGTCGCAAACCGCTGTATCTCATTTTTCAAAAAATTTTGCCATCATTTAAACACCAGGCACTTTCACATAACAATCCAATTTCTGGCTTCTCTTGAAAGTCCTGGAAGTCTGGTGACACGGGTCATCAGGCACTAAGGGGGTGTTCAGGGCTGCCTTTCAGTGGACCCTATGCCCCCAGCCTGACTCAGCACCTCGGGGGCCTCACTGGCCTCTGAGGGCACCCGCATCTGCGACCCTGATCTGTACTGTACCGTTTTCTGGCCATGACTTAGCAAACATGTCTTGTCTTTTTAATGACTGTTGTATGTTTACATGTGTGTCTCGTCTTGTCTTCCCAGTTAGAAGGGTGGGGAGTCTCTGGGAATGTGGGATGTCCACTGCTGGAGAGGCCAACCCCTTCGGGCAGTTTGGCTCAAGAGTTGTCTAGGTAACTGGTTCTCATGTCTTCCCTCTGCCAGTGTTACACCAAGGTTGGGGGTGGGGCACACCGTAGAGCGTTTCCCAGAAAGTTCCAGCAGGTGTTCGGAGAATGGGGTCAGGCGTGCGGTGGCAGCGGTGGCAGGTGCCATTTGCAAAACTGCCCTGGGGGCTCTGATGTTCCCCCCAGGGGAGGGGCCTCATAGCCATTTTTTGCTTGTGTTGAGAATCATTTAGTTAAAAGGGACAAAGTGTGCAGGGAAAGGACTGGCCTCTGAGAGGAATGTCACAGAGTTCTGTCCTTTGAGAAGGGCCAGACCCCCAGATGCTCTTGCTACCAGGGCTGGGGCCAGGACCAGAGATGAGGAGGACACCCACCGCCCTTGGCCTCACCCCTCTTCCACCTGGAGCCCACTTGCTCTTTCCATCAATTTTAACCTTGTAAAAGCTCTTGGGTTCATGCACATGGGGGTTCCCTCCTCTTCCTTCCCCTGTGTGCGGATCACGTGATGGGGCCTGTCCCCGCTCTTCCGCGTAGCTGAGGGTAAGGGGCACATCAGCGTCCTACTGCCTGCTTTGAACCCAAGGTTCGAACAGCAAAGTGGCTGCATGACAGTTGTTCATTAACGGTGCCGAGAAGGACGCGAACCCTTCCCGTCTCTGGAAGGAACTAAGTGTTGCTCAGCGAAGTAGTCTCCACGGGCTGGTTGCCCCTCTTCTGCGTCTGTGTGCGTCTCAGGCCGCGGGGGATCCGTGCGTACCCACTGGTGGGCCAAACCCCGTCAAAACGCCTCTCGTTCGAAGGGAATATGTCCATTCACAAAATTCTTGTTTCTGTTTCACTGCTCTACTGTGCGTACTCCTGCTAAGCTGCCTCACACCTCTTGTGGAATGAAGCAGAGTATGTGACCCCCAAATAATAGAAACGATCGCTTTACTGCTGACGCAGGCTTCAGCCTCAGCTGCTTTGGGGCTGCAGATACCGCGTGGTTTCCTACTGGGAATGTTCGGGACCTGGCTGGGGCGATGGCACTCGGAGGCCCTGCATGCCCGGGACACATCGCGTTTAATATGAGTTCACATCGGCCGTCTTCCGGTCCCGTGTGATGACGCTTGGCTTGTGTTTAAAATCTTAAGAAGTTATTTCCTCTTTCACATTGAAGGAGTCAGTTTCTTGTCCTCGAGATAGAAAGCCAGTGCTGCTTTGCATGGTGAGAGTAAATTTCCTTCCAGTGAAATCCGTCTGCTCGGACGAATCCTCGGGTTAGCGCCAGGCAGCCCACCCGTCCCGTGCAGGAGCCTCGTACCTTCTGCTCAGCAGCTCCCCCTGGAGGGCGTTCAGGGCTCTGTTCTGAAAGTAACCCCCCAGCCGGGGACCTGTTCTTGTTCTAGTATATGGTAAATAACCAAAGCAAACAGAACAGATGCTTCCCCTTTTCCCAAGCCTCAATTACCAGTCTGCTAAGAAAAAAAAAAAAAAAAATCCCCTTTGGTGGTTTGGGGAGAAAAAAAAAATTCCCCACTGATGCCGTGAGATCGCTGAGTGTCTTACTGGATGGTTTGCTGCTCTAGATAAGTGGGCGGAAAAGCCAGCCTTTGGGACGCCCTTGGAGGAACACCTGAAGCGGAGCGGCCGTGAGATTGCTCTGCCCATCGAAGCCTGCGTCATGCTGCTCCTGGAGACGGGCATGAAGGAGGAGGTGAGCGGTGCTCGGCGGCCCTGCCTGCCGCTACCTGCGCTGCATGGACTGACGGCTTTCCAGCTTCGGTTGCCGTGACCCACAATTTAAACGGGGACCCTGCACGTTTTACCTGGAACAGACATTATGAATGAAACGAGTTTCACAGAACATTTTCCTTTTCTATGTGTGGTACACTCTGACTTTCTTTTTCCCCACTTGTTTCATTTTCAACTCTGGTTGTGATTTGTGACATTGAATTTCATTTTTTAAGAAAAAATTTTACAAGATTTTATTTATGTATTCATGAGAGAGAGATAGAGAGGGAGGCAGAGGCAGAGGGAGAAGCAGGCTCCCTGTGGAAGCCAGATACGGGGCTTGATCTCAGGGCCCTCAGATCACAACCTGAGCTGAAGGCATATGCTCAACTAGTTGAGCCACCCAGGCGCCCTAGTGCTCCTTAATGTTTTAAAAGGTTCTATTTATTTGTTTGAGAGAGAGAGAGAAAAAAAAAAAAGAGAAGGAGAGCACAGAGGGAGAGTGAGAAGCAGGCTTTCCACTGGACAGAGAACCAGATCCCAGGACCCTGAGATCATGACCTGAGCGAAGGCAGAGGCTTAACTGACTGAGCCACCCACATGCTCACATGACATTGAATTTCATGTGCACTAAATGGACCAGAGCTTCCGTGAGCTTTAGTTTGCTTAAAGCAGAATATTACATTTGGGTAGTACCATGCATTTTGGTGGGGGTATTTATATTCTTATTTTATGGAATCCTTATCCCCCAGAACCCCATGAACCAAGCAGGGCAGGTCTTGTTACTCCTCTTCCTGGTGAGTGAGTTCATGATAGGGGGGAATCAAAATCAGATGCCAAGTCTTTTTTTTTTTCCTTTTAAAAACCTTATTAAAGGGCGCCTGGATGGCTCAGTGGGTTAAGCTGCTGCCTTCGGCTTGGGTCATGATCTCAGGGTCCTGGGATCGAGTCCCACATCGGGCTCTCTGCTCAGCAGGGAGCCTGCTTCCCTCTCTCTCTCTCTCTCTGCCTGCCTCTCCATCTACTTGTGATTTCTCTCTGTCAAATAAATAAATAAAATCTTTAAAAAAAATAAAAATAAAAACCTTATTAAAGTATTTTGTACATAGAAAATGTATGCATAAGTAAACAGTTTGGTAAATTTCCACAAACTGAACTCATGCATGTGATCAGCACCCAGATTAAGGGACATTCCAGAAGCCACCCTTGTGTTTGCTTCCACTTTCTGCCCCCTCCTCCACTGATGTGAACTCAACTCTAGTAGCCTGAGAGCTGAGCTGCTCAGCTGGGGCCAATTTTGTCCTCTTTGGGAGGTATTTGGCAAGGTCTGGAGACAGTTTTGATGGTCACAGTTCCCCCCCCCCCCAAAGATTTTATTTATTTATTTGACAGACAGAGATCACAAGTAGGCAGAAAGGCAGGCAGAGAGAGAGGGGAGGGGTAGGAAGGCTCCCTGCTGAGCAGAGAGCCCGATGCGGGGCTCGATCCCAGGACCCTGGGATCATGACCTGAGCCGAAGGCAGAGGCTTTAACCCACTGAGCCACCCAAGCACCCCAGATGGTCACAGTTTTAAAAGTGGATTTGCCACTGGCTCTAGTGGGTAGAGACTTGGGCTGCTGCTAAAATGTCTAACAATGTGCAGAACAGGCCCCCACAACAAAGAATTACCTAGCCTGGAATGTCAGTATTACTGATTGAGGAACCTTGCCTAGATTAAATTTACTTAAAACACACATCTTATAACACCTGGACCAGTGTCTTCATAGTCCTGCCTTTCTTGGTTGACCTTCATGTGTTTTTCTCTGAGTAACTTTTAGGGCAATGAAAGTGACAAGCAGCCTAGTCTAGCAACTTTTCATGAGATGTCAATTTAAAAAAAAATCCTAAATTAAAAAAATCTGTAGCAGTCCACCTTGTGGAAGTTTAAAATATTGCATTGCTTTTCTTTTAAAAGATTTTGTTTATTTATTTATTTGATACACAGAGAGAGAAAGTACAAGCAGGGGGAGCAGCAGGCAGAGGGAGAAACTTGCTGGCTGCTGAGCAGGGGGACCGATTCGGGGCTTGATCCCAGGACTGACTGAGCCACCCAGGTGCCCCTAAAATACTGCATTTAAATAGATTTCTAATAGGCACAGATATTTTAGCAATGGGCCAGGGCAAGAGCTCGCACCAATCAGGAATGAATTGCTCTCTACCTATCTGTCTGCCCCTCTGCCTGCCTGTGCTTGGTCCATCGTCCTTCCCAGTCACCCCGCAAGGCAGGCAGCATCCCCGCCCTCACAGATGAGGTGTGTGGGAGTCGGGGCTGGGGTGGAAAGCTCTTCATCAACTGTATGCTGCTGCTCAGCATAAAGCCCACAACTTGAACTTGCCGCTCATGGCCTTTTGTTGTCTTTAGGGCCTTTTCCGAATTGGGGCTGGGGCCTCCAAGTTAAAGAAACTGAAAGCTGCTTTAGACTGTTCTACTTCTCACCTGGATGAGTTCTACTCTGACCCCCATGCTGTTGCAGGTGAGCTGTGAGGAGTCGCCCTCACGGGGGTGGGTCCCATCTCAGACACATCACCATTTAAAAATCCAGTGTTCATTTTCAGATTCTGATGAAATTGAAATGGTCTCCCTATATAGGTTTAATTGGACAAGCTGAAATGACAAATACAACTGAATAAGGGTACACACACACACCTTTTCCTGTTTTGGGAGTTTCTTTGTTTTCCTGATTATTAAGTAAAGGTGGAGAAGGTAGCTTCTAACCCAAATATTTGGTGACCTGCTTATATTTCCTTCCCTTTTTTCTCCTTCATAGTCTAGATCTGCCTGGGAAATGATGTCCATTAGGTTACTTTGAAGCTAATTTTATTTTCTACTGACCCCTCAAATCTATTTTGCAAGGGCCAGGATTTGTTTTAGGAACACCCCATGCTCTGTAACTACTCCCGCTGATTCATGGCTTGTTTCAGATATTCTCGGCAGGTTGTAACTGAGATATTTCAATTTGCAAAAATAATCCATCCCGAGATTCCCAGGCTTACCCCTTGGATGTTAACAATTTCAGGTGCTTTAAAGTCCTATTTACGGGAACTGCCTGAACCTCTGATGACTTTTAATCTGTATGAAGAATGGACACAAGTTGCAAGGTAAGTTTAAAGAACACAGAGTTTTCAAAGTTAAAGGAAATGACAGGATATTATATCCCCTTTGTGAATCACCTTACTCTCGGGGTCATAAAATAACATTAAAATAGCACATGTGTTAAATAATAAGTGCCTCAGTTCTTACGTGTTGGGTGAAAATATGGAGTAGTATTATTAGTGTGGGAATGTGAGCACTTAAGCACTGGCTTCAGTTTGCATGATGTATATGGATGAAGACATGTAGTGGGACCCGTATTACTAGAGCAGCTGGTCTCAAACCCCTTTAGAGGGAGGGAAGCCCTATCATGGGCTGTATGACAGATGTCATACTGGCCAGCGGCAATGTACCTGGCAAGCCGTGGGGAAGCTCAGTTGTGCAGTAATACAGTGTTGACAGTACTAGTTAACACTTACTGTGTGCTTAGTACCTACTAATTTTAATACCCATTACCTCCTGTCATCCATGATCAGCGACGTAAAAGACAGATGTGGTTTGCAGAAACCGAGGCGGGGGAGGCACGGGGCCCAGGGAGCAGCAGGTAACTTGCAGAGTGGGAATTCAGACCCAGACCTGTCTGCCCCAAAGACTCTATCCCTGTTCTTTGCTCCTCCTCCCCCATGCCCAGCTTTTGTGCCAGAAGCTGTTGGCAGCCTTGTCCTAAAAGCCCCAGGGGCTTCTCTCTGGCCGGCCAGCCTGCTTCCTTGTTAACCTGTGCCTCATGGTTCTGACTCAGTTCCTCCCATAGGAGCCTAATTGCTCACCCTAAGGGAGAAGGAACAGATCTCCTTTCCCATCCTGTCCTTCCCCTGTCTTTAGCCATGTCACCCATTCCCAGCAGACGGGCAGCTGGGGCTGATCATGTAGTCTTCAGTAGCAGGTGCTTCCACCCCTATTAAGGTTTTTAAACTCAGAGTAAGGGACACCTGGGTGGCTCAGTCAGTGAAATGTCTGCCTTCGGCTCGGATCATGATCCTGGGGTTCTGGGATTGAGCCCCGCATTGAGCTCCCAGCTCAGTGGGGAGCCTGCTTCTCCTCCCTCTGCCTGCTGCTCCCCCCGCCCCCCGCCCCTGCTTGTGGTCTCTTTCTGACAAGTAAATAAATAAAATCTTTAAAAAAGAAAAAGTCAGGGACACCTGGGTGGCTCAGTTGGTTAGGCGTCTGCCCCTTCCACTCAGGTCATGATCCCAAGGTCTTGGGATCAAGTCCCGCATCGGGCTCCCTGCTCGGCGTGGAGCCTGCTTCTCCCTCTGTGTGCTGCTTCCTCTGCTTGTGCTCTCTCTCTCTCACTTTCTTTCTCTGACAAATAAAATAAAATCTCAAAAAAAAAAAAAATCAGAGTAAGTTCACAGTCACGGTCATATACTTGGACACTGCGTGTGGCCCAGCCTATTGTAAATGTCCATTTTTGTGAGACTGAATAAATGGGCCCCGACAGCAATGTCAAGTAGGAGAGCATTCTGGGGTCTCCTCTGCTGGGTCGCCTGCTCTGCTCCTCCTGCGCCTGAGTCTTCTCTCGGTTCCAAGACTCCCAACACGGTTCCCATGAAAAAATACACTTTTCGAAGCAGGCATCTGTTTCTGGGGGTATGGATCCTCCGTATGTGAGAAAGGTCAGCATCCCGGTGACACAACGACTAGCCTCTAACATATAATTACGTTTACCCGCTACCTGCCAGTCCAGATTGGTCCAGTTGTGGAGGACATTTTAGGTCCAAAGGTACCTTGTGTGGGTGACTGCTAACACCCTCTCCAGCCCTCTTTTGTGTCGATGGAAGTTTGCACGTGGAAACCATAGAGTGGAAGAGCTCCTGTGACTGCTTCACAACAGGACAGGGCTGCTGGGCCTGGAGCCTCTGGGTGGAGTTAAGGGCAGGAAGAGGCACGGGGGTTTGGGTGCCTGGGAGCTCGGCCAGCCCCCCTGTGGCTGGACCAGCAAGAAATCTGGGCTCCAGGAAGCTGCTCGTGGAGATTGGCACCTTCTGGGACAGAGTTTTCAGCGGTGTCTTGTCTCCTGTGTGCCAGGCATGGGCGCAGATGGTTTTGCAGGTTATACCTCTAGAACCTCCCTGTCACTGGGCAGAATCAACATTCTTATCTGCAGGCAGGCACATCAGGAGACCAAGTCTTGGCGAGGCTAACTCATGGCTCAGAGTGAAGTATTTGACTCCATATGTATTCATTTCCAAACCTGTCCTATTTTCCAGCTGTGCTTTTTCTCTGTCATCGAGGGCATCGCTGTTCACGTAGCCTGTTATTAACCCAGGGGTTGCTAATGATGTGTCCTAATAAAGGGTTATGAATACGGGTTGCTTTTTTTTTTTTTTTCTCAGTGTGCAGGATCAAGACAAAAAGCTTCAGGATTTGTGGAGAACATGTCAAAAGTTGCCACCACAAAATTTTGTTAACTTTAGGTATGTATGACTGGTATCCTGCAAATTAAGCCAGCAAGCCACAGTGACTCTGGAGTGAAGAGAGGTGCCATCTGCAGCAGAGGTCACTCGGTCCAAGCACACCAAGCAAGTGCTTCGGAGAGGAACTGGGGGTTGCTGGCAGTGGGATTTGATGTATGTTATTGTGAAACATATCACCGTGTGACGTATCCGCATATGGTCTGCATTAACAGCAGTCTCCTGGTCAGCTTACCACTGCAGCTACTAGGAGAAAGTTCTGGAAAGTTGGCCTGACTGGGTGTTGGATTTGGACCCAGCTCAGTCAGTAGAGCCCACAACTCTTGGACTTCAGGGTCATGAGCTCAAGCCGTACATTGGGTGTAGAGCTTACTTAAATAAATTACCAAAAAAAAAAAAAAAGTCCAATATGTAAAAGGCAAAAATTAATCAACAATTCTATTTTCTGCAGTAGCCTTTATATATGCTATAGAATTTATTTTTAATAGAGTATAAATCATCCTATTAGATGAAATGTGCAGAATTGGAAATTACATATTGCTTTGTGGAATTACTGTTTCTAAGAAAATTTACCGTGGAATACATTTCTAAAATTTCATCTCCACTTTCCTTTTGACCTAAAATATGACTTTGAAGAAGTGTAAAGAGAAGAAGGATAAAAGGCAGCCCACAGTATTGAAAACCAAAGAAAATGGTAGAAGAGGACTTGGTCCAAAATGACACATATTCTGCCGGTGAAATTTGTGGCATGTTATCTGACCTTTAATTTCAGTCCTGGGTTCTACCACTACACTAAGCTCTATGGATATATTTAATTTATTTAATCAGCCCCCTTTTAATAGATAGTGAGGTTATTCTTAATTTTTTGATTTTATAGTGCTGTGCTTGTATAGGAGAGACTATAACTATACGATAAATTGGAGATTTTCATAATTACCACATATTTTCAAATACAGCTTTCTCTAAGCAATGTCCCTCTTCTTGTATCTTTTCATGCCTACATTAAAACATATCAAGCCACCTGTTAACCAGATTGTAACTTCCTGAGGGGTTGATAGATAGGGCATAAAGGAGAAAGGGTGGGAAATACACAGCAAGTAGGGATTGAATCGTGGAGGTCTTCTTGTGAGCTGTTTTCCTCTTCCAAGTCCTAACGGAGTCTGTCGTCTGAAAGAGAGAGCACAGGACTTTGTAAGATACAGAACCTGAGCCAGATTCTGATTCGACTCCACTCTGCACTTAGCACCAGAGCAACCCGGGGCTGGAGGATGCTGTTCCTGCAAATATTTTCTTCTCTTTTCTCCCCCAGGTATTTAATCAAGTTCCTTGCAAAGCTTGCTCAGACCAGCGACGTCAATAAAATGACTCCCAGCAACATTGCAATTGTGTTAGGCCCTAACTTATTATGGGCCAAAACTGAAGGGTAAGTGACCTCTCCCCACATCACAATATTTTAATCTTGTCTTTGTGCCGCAGGGGGACAGACCCCGTTCCAGGGTAAGGTGCCCTTCCGGACTTGCGCTTATGAGCCTGGTCTCTCCACATAGCGGACATTCTCGGGACACTGTCGTGAGCTGGACCCCGTCCTAGAGGCCGGTCCTGCGTGCAGTCCTCAGAGGGCCCTGCTGCTGGGCAGGCAGGCAGCTGAATGGCCGTGGCACCGGGGCTGCCATAGACCTTATAAAGCACGACGGCCACAGTGCATATCAGAGGAGCACAGCTCAGGGTGACAAGTGCAGGGAGAGCCCTGCAGAGGAAAAGGCACTTGGGTTGTGCTTGGATGAACGAATAGCTTCCTGCAGGTGTGGCCCAAATGAGCAAAGGCATTGTGTATGTGAAAAGGGCCTGGTGGTGGGGGTGGTGTCACATGGTCTTGTATGGCCCGAGCACTGGGGCCAGGAGACTGTGCCCAAGGAATATGAAGCCTGAGCCAGGTGCTGAAGGGCCTTATGTATCTGGTGGAGGTTTTGGAACTTATGTTGGGTCATAAATGGTCAGGGAGGTATCAAGGTTTCTTTCTTTCTTTCTTTCTTTCTTTCTTTCTTTTTTTTAAGATTTTATTTATTTGGGAGAGAAAGAGAGAATGAGAGAGAGAACATGAGAGAAGAATGGTTAGGAGGAGAAGCAGACTCCCTGCCGAGCAGGGAACCCGATGTGGGACTCGATCCCAGGACTTTAGGATCACGACCTAGCCGAACGTTCAACCAACTGAGCCACCCAGGTGCTCGGCATCAAGGTTTCTAAGCAGAAGAATGAGTTGATCAAACTGCATTTTAAAAGATAATTTGCGGACGCCTGGGCAGCTCAGTAGGTTAAGCGTCTGCTTTTGGCTCAGGTCATGATCCTGGGGTCCTGGGATCAAGTCCCACGTCACACTCCCTGCTCAGCAGGGAGTCTGCTTCCCTCTCTTCCATTGCTCCTGCCCCCTGTCCGTGTTCTTTTTTGTTGGCATCGAGAAATGCAGATTGAATAGAAAAGAGGGGTCTGGGAGCCCAGGTAGAGAGCTCCTGGGAAATCACCAACATTGGTATTTACTCTGGGGGCATCATAATGACCTCTTTTAATCCTCACAAGTAACCTTTTTGAAGTAGGTGCTTCTGTCCTCATTCTTACAGGTGAGGACAAGGAACTTGCTTAAAGTTTCCTTAAAGCAGGGAAGTGGCGGGACCCACAGTCTGCGTCCTGAACCTTCCTCATGCTCCTGTGACCCCCATGGTTGGGCTCTCCCTAAATGTCAGGCCTTTGCAGCTTTTGGGCTTCTGTGATATTCTGACTCTGAACTGGAACGTGAGCTCCTTGACACTAGGGATAACGACTCTTACCTGTTTTCTTCCTTTTGAACCTTGGCATTCACACCCTCAACTTCCAAACCTGCTCTTGGGACCAGGCCACAGATGTGACAGCCTTAATTAGTAGTTTGTGTAAACACGGGGCTCAGGTTCTCCGATGTAACGTGCACACCAGAACAGTGCACACTCTCGCTTATATTGTGGGCAAAGCTGTCAGTGGTGTCTTGGGTCGTATGAGATGACTACCTTGGGCAATACTGCTCCAGTGGGAAAATGCCTGGTTGCAACCCTGTTCCAAACCAACATAAAATCAGCATTTGGACACACCATTAACCCAGCGCATGCAGACTAAGGAGTGACAGCCGAGTCAGGGCGATTTCTCCTCTTGGGGCGTCACTGCCACACGCTGAGGCCAGAGCCCCATGGATCTAGTTTTTGCATTTGTGTGTATTTTCTTGTTTAAAGTAACTAAATTGGGGGCACCTGGGTGGCGCGGTCAGTTAAGCGTTGGAGTCTTGGTTTCCGCTCGGGTCACGATCTCCAGGTCCTGGGATCAAACCCCGTGTCGGGCTCCAGCTTGGCAAGGAATCTGGTTGAGATTCTCCCTCCCTCTAGCTCTCCCACTCACACGTGCTCGCTCGCTCTCTCTCAAATAAATAAATAATCTTCAGAAAAACCCCAAAATAATTAAATTGCTCTGACACAACCTGCAGAAATTAGAGGCTGCCTGCGGAAAGTGGTCTAACTGTGAATGTCCTTTGCAGAACTCTGGCTGAAATGGCAGCGGCCACCTCTGTCCACGTGGTTGCGGTCATTGAGCCCATTATCCAGCACGCCGACTGGTTCTTCCCTGAAGGTAACGTAACTTTTCGACTTCACGGACTGCCCAAACAATACAATGATGGTATAGAAAATTTTTTAAAGAAGAAAATGCTTCAGTAACCCCTTCGCGATTCCGTGACTGGCTCACGTTTATTTTTAAACCCCCTTGCGTGCGTCCACATTATTTTGTATTTCTCTTTGTTTCACTTCACCCCGGGGGTATCCACTCAGCCAGTGTGCACTCGGTACCCCCGGCGCTATGTCTGCCGGTGAGATATGCTGTCTGCCATTGGAGAAGAAGCAGATACTATCCCACGTGTTAGAAGGAAGGGTGGATGGTTATACAAACTCAGATGTTGGGCACAAAGAACCAGAACCGCTTTCGAGAAAGGGTGACACCGGATATGCAGTTTTCCACTTGGAAGGCAGCTTTTTGCTCCGGTGGCCGGAGAGCCGGGTTTTTGTAAAGGTGAAAGATGAAGCTGGATAGGTTGATTGGAGCCATTTTGTGAAGGTGGGAGTTGACTGTGTCAGAGAAAGAGGATTTCAGGCAATAGGGAACAGGTTTTCAAACTATATTTGTTGTAGTCCTGGGATCTTCAGAGGTTCCATGAACCCCTTCGGGGACACTGCTAGGGCAAGCTTTGTGAGTCCAGACCTCCTGCCCCGTACTTTGCCCGGAGTGGCCCCACTGTCACCTCCCGTGACACCAGGGCGATCTCGTTTCTCCTTTCCCCGGGTCTCCTCACCATTGAAAATCACGCCTCACTCATGGAGGTTCTCAACAAGTACATGACACGTGGATGAAAACTGGCATTTTGCCCAAGATTTCTTTGGGAAAACAAATCTTAGAAAAACTGCTATAGGCAGTATGGAGTTGCTGTTGCCTTTTATTTGTATTTTATATCAAACTGTAAATACCTTTCTTTTTTTAAGTAATCCATGCTTATTGTCTTCTTCCATATTCCATGATTTTTTAAAATTTTATTTAAAAAATTTCTTTTTACAAAGAAGAAAGCAGAGGAATTGTGTAACTTATATTCTGAATTATACCCTGTCCTTATCTCAATTTATTTCCTCCCCCTGGCTTGGCAAACTGTTGAGAAGATGAGGGGGCAGGGGGTTGCACTTGTGAAACAGCTGGGAGTAATTTTTAAGCCTCGTGTGCCCATATGCCGTACACCTTATGTGCTGGCCGGCCTCGTCTCATGGCGCTTCACTTGACCACGCTTCCTAGATGTTGCATTTATTTTACAAGTTGAAGGTTGGTGGCCGCCCCGCCTTTGCTGCCATTTTTCCAATAGCATTTGCTCATTTCATGTCTCTGTCCCATTTTGGCAATTCTTGCAGTATTTCCAACTTTTTCCATTCTCGTTATATTGGTTATAGCGATCTGCGGTCAGTGATTATAACTCGCTGGAAGTTCAGATGATGGTTAGCCTTTCTTAGCAATAAAGTATTTTTTAATTAAGGTCTGTGCCCTGTGTTTGTAGACCTAATGCTCTTACACATGGCAGCACAGTACACACATAACTTTGATGTGCACTGGGGACCAGAAGAGCCATTTGACTTGCTTTATTGTGATCCTCACTTTAGTGGATTGTCCATTTCATCGTGATATTTGCTTTATCATCACGCTCGCTTTATTGCGATACTCACTTCAGTGCGATACTTGCCTTATTTCAGTGGTCTGCACCAAACCTGCCTTGTCTCTAAGGTGTACCTGCATGTTTGTTTCTTTTTCTCCTTGCAGAGGTGGAATTTAACGTATCGGAAGCATTTGTGCCTCTCGTCACCCCAAATTCCAATCACTCATCTCACACTGGAAATGACTCTGACTCAGGGACCCTCGAGAGAAAGCGGCCTGCCAGCATGGCGGTCATGGAAGGGGACTTGGTGAAGAAGGAGAGGTGTGTTTACAGCTGTTCACTTTCCTCCAGCAGCAGATGTCACATAGAAGAATTATTAAACCCTCAGGATCTGGTACTGCCTCAATGAACCTGTAGTATGAGAGCGGCCCACGGTGCACCCATGACTGTTAGGTCCAGATATTTCAGGAATTCCGCTCTAGTTCGTTCCAAACGTTAAACGTGACCCCCCCCAAGGCAGACACGTAGCTCGTCAGGACACATCTGTTGCATATGCGTCCAAGCTTCACCTGCTCTGTGATAAGCATCATACACATGCTACAAAGTCACTTAAAAGTGCTTGATGGGGGAAGAGGAGAGGGAAGGTGGGAGGAAATTTAAGTGTTGTGGACAGATAGGAGAATAACCCACCTCGCACCTGTGAGTTGTCGGATGTGGTGTTTAAAGAGACCTATTTTGGGTATAACTTGGCCCTTCGTGGAAGCCAGCGCTGAATTTGGTGTTCAGCTGGAGGTACTTCTCTGTTTGCCAACTGTGGAGGAAAAAAGACAGCTGCGTGGGCATTAGTGAGAGACGTCAATCTCTGTTCTATGCTCCACGGGCGAGTTTAGTGGGATTTTCAATGCTTAATGAGGCTGTTTATGTTTTGTGCCTGCAGAGGCCAACCATTAAGTCCATATGATGAAATGCCACTGTGTTCACCCGAAAGGTTAAGTTAGGCCTGCAGGGTGACGTGCTTCATGCACACACACGGAATAACATCACCGGACACAGTTTTACAACTAAACCAGTAAACAGATTCACAACTAAATTTCATAGTTTTTTTCATTGCCTGATCTTATAGTGAGCTTTGATTTTTTTGTTTTCCTTTTGCTTTGTTGTTGTTTTGTCCAGGCGAAGGCCAATACTTTACGTTCCTATCTGTCCCTCTGAAACCCACATTTCTTGTGTGCAAAAGTTTTACTTCTCTGAAGCCCCAGTCACACAGTAGGTCCTGCTTCCTGATGACACACTGGCCACCGCACAGTTTAGCCTTCATGTATTTGAAGTCACAAAATGCAGCATCGTGGCCGTGGTTGGCACATGCGATCCTCGGTTATCTCCGGGGTAGGTTCTTCCTGCCAGCTGACCCAGCACACATGAGCTCAGGGAGCCACACGTGTTTACTTTTCAAACTGAAAAGCCTGAGAGTTCCTCCATCACATAAGGTCACTTACGTGAAAAGTGAATTTTCCTTCTCCCCGTCTTCCAACCACCATCTCCTTCCCGAAAGCAGTGATTTTTTTTTTTCCCCCCCGGGATCATGAATCCTCTCAGATCTGTTCTTCACATGTACCCACACTAGGGCTCGTACACCTCAGCCAGGGAGGCAGTGTGGTGTGATGTCCTGATGCTGCCCTCGGCTGCCACCCCGTCCGCCAAACACATGGAAGTGAGGAGGCCACTGGGTGGTAGGCGAATGGGCACGCGGACGTGATGTCCCCCACTCCATACAAGGCCTGTCCACGGACTTTCAGCTGTTCACACCCGAACTGAGACAGGACATTGATCAGTACCAGGTCTGTTGCTTGCTCAGGTTTAAAGCCAAGGCAAGCTGCTTGCCTCGATAATAGCAATGACCGTTCGTCTGGTTCTTGCTGCCTCACTGCATGCGGGGCAAGTCGGGTGGCTCTTGCCGTGCGCGGGTTGTAACACGTGTGGAGTGATGGACTTCTGTCTCACTAGTCGGCTTGCATGCTGTGTTGACTGTTTCTTCTTTCTGTGTAGCTTTGGTGTGAAGCTTATGGACTTCCAGGCCCACCGGCGGGGTGGCACTCTAACTAGAAAGCACATAGCCCCAGCTTTCCAGCCGCCACTCCCGCCCACAGATGGCAGCACCTTGGCTCCTGCAGGCCCAGAGCCCCCTCCCCAGAGCTCTAGGGCTGAAAGCAGCACAGGGGGTGGGACGGTCCCCTCCTCTGCGGGCACACTGGAGCAGGGGCCAAGCTCGGGCGACAGGTAAGAAGACCAGCTTCTGCTGGCAGTGGGTGCTCAATGCCCCAGCCCTCTTGCAGGTGCTGGCCTACGGGTGTAGCCTCCATGCCCACAGAACTGCTCGGCGTGGAGTGAACCAGATCTGCCTTCCCTCTTCTGGTTGGCAAAGGATGGGAAAAAAGACTGTACATTGCTTGCTCTCGTTCCTGTTTTCCAAAAGAAGCAACGCTTGTTTGCATTCTTTACCATCCTGCTTTGGTGCTGGAAGCCAACAGGTGGCTAGCTCTATTACAAACCCCTTTTCCCTGTTTGATGTCTACTCAGTGTTCATTTGCCATGTGCTTTTGTCATCTTGTACACTAAGTAATTAACACTTGAATGTAATGAGTTACTTAGATTAGAGCATTGCTGGTATTCAGTCATTCACCCACGCACCCATCCATCTGTCCATCCTTCCCTTCATCCACCTATTCATCCGTCCGTCCGTCCATCCATCCATCCATCTGTCCATCCGTCCACCCACCCATCCAGCCATCTGTCCGTCCATCCGTCCACCCACTCACAGATCCATCTATCTGTCTGTCCATCCGTCCACCTACCCACCCATCCATCCATCTGTCTGTCTGCCCCTTGGTCCACCCATCCGTCCATCAGTCCATCCATCCGTCCGTCCATCCATCCACCCATCCACCCGTCCAATCAGATTTACTGAGTAACTGTGTGCTGGGTGCCATACCAGGCACAGTTGGTGACTGAGACCTCCCCCACCCCTAGCTTTCAGTCTTACAGGCAAATTGATTGGCAAATACAAGGTAGAAAATACGATGATGGACTTTCTTAAGAGGCCCTTTTGTTGCTTAACATTTTTTGTTGTTGTTGCTTAATCTTTTGATTAGCCACCTGGAATGGGGTACAAGGTACAGCTGTAAGGAAGAGTGCCTTTGAACTTGAGATTTTCATCTAATCTGCTTGAATTCATTTCCCCACCAGAGGCCACTTTAGGTGGTATGCCAAATAGTGCAGGACTAGAAGTTCTGTAAAAGATAAGTCCCTCTACGGAGTATGTGCTCCGATTTTTCTGGTCCTTTTCTCTACTGTGGCCATCTAGAAATAACCACATATAAAGTAAAATACATGCATGGAACAAGGATCCAGCTTCTCTGGATGGGGAGGGAGTGCCTGGTGGGGTGTGACGCCAGCTACTTAGGAGATAAGAATCAGGTTCCAGCCTCACAGCTGAATTCAGGTTGCCCTATATATTCCTGAGCTCCTTTTTACTCACAGAATTAGCTGAAATTCACGTTTTGGTTAAAAATCACAAAGGCTTCTACCTCCCCAGGCTTCCTAGGCACATCCTGAGCTCCATGATGTCTTGTCGAAACTGCCGCTCCACACACGTCTTTGTTTTAGCTCTAATTTTTTTGTTTGAGGGAAAAAAAAAAGTATTTGCAGGCTCAAACATTTTTCATTTACCTGTAGCCTTTGGTTTGCTTAATCAAGGCTAAATGCATTAAGACAATAACTAGAATGCCCTGCAGAAGGACAAATGGAATGTCAGTCGTCAATTTGCTTTTGTTTTTTGTGCCCTGTGGGTATTTTTGGCGTTCACTCTTTGGTGACCCTGACAAAATGCAGCTGTAAAGCTTAGTGTACGAAGTTCTGAGCCAGGAATTGGCCCGTGTTCTGGTCTCTGTCTACCCTGCTGCCAACCAGCTCCGGGCTGGGAGCCATCGCTGAGTCTCAAGGGTTACTCTTTCCTAGAGTGCAAACGATTGATAATAACCAAGCACTTTATAATTTAGACTGTTGGGATCTTGCCACAGCTTTGCTTTGTTTTGTACACTGTGTGTGTCATATCTCATTCTTTGGAAGTCCAGAAGCCCTTTCATGTTTTTTTTAATACTGCCCAATTTAAGTACAAGCAAACTAGAAACTCCTTGTTGGCCTCTATCAATTGGCGTGTCTCATGATATTCAAGTAGCTAAATAGCTAGAAGACAATGGAGGCAGTGAATCTCCTAAAATATTTAGCTCTGTGTGGCCCCAAATAAACAGTGGCTTTGCAGACCCAGTGCAAATTATCGAAAATTCCTGATGCCCTCCTTGCCTGTGGAGGTGTAAACTCTGGTGGAATCTGGTGTTTTGATAGCATGCTGACTGACTTTCGCAGGGAGTACCTGACATCTAACTTGACTTCTGCTCTCCGTAGTCCACCAAAACCCAAGGACCCCGCACCTGCCCCTGCCCCAGCGAGAAACAGCAATCAGATGGCCACTGGCCAGAACCAGACCCAAACCACGGCTGGCTCCCATCAGCTCTCTGTCAGCCCAGGGCACAATTCCGCAGGCCCTAGCCCGCACACTCTGCGCCGAGGTAAGTAGTCACCTTTACTCTTTCCCCTTACGGAGGGATGTGCAGACTTCCTTGGGTTAGCGCAGGGATTCACGGTGCAAGGCTTTCCAAGAGAGCATCTCCATGTCTGTTACAAAATGGCAAGGAGAGGGCCACCTGGCTGGCTTCGTCGGAGGAACACCTGACTCTTGATCTTGGAGTCTTAAGTTCAAGCCCCACATTGGGTGTAAAGATTACTTTAAAAAAAAAAAAAAAATGGCAAGCAGAAAAATCAGTCATTTAAAAGCAAAATCATTAAAAGGAAGTGAACTAATAGCTGAAAGGCAGGCATTTAGGAATATGTTTAAGCCACAAAGCCTAACAAACAAAAGGTTGTTTCTTGTCAACAGTGCTCCCAGTTTTCCAGGAATCTGGTATTCCAGCCCTGCCCTCTGCTTGGAAACCACCCCAGCCTCTGTCTAGCCAGGTTCTGCAGATCTGTCAGCCACTGTAACCTCTAGATTGAGGTCAGGGCTTTCTGGCTCCTGAGTGCTGTGTGATCTGAATCGTTCCCACCCATATCCCTACCGTCCTCTGCTCAGCAGTTAGGGAGGTTGTGCTAAAACACGGCAGATCGTGTCCTCTCTCTGTTGAAACTCTCCCTCCAGTGGCTTCTGTGCAGACCTCCCCCGTGTGTAGTGGGACCTGCTTTGGGGCCCTGCACTTCTCACGCCCCTCTTTCCCCAAACTTCAGCACTGCTGGTCTGCTTGCTCTCTGTTCCTGGGATGCACTGACCTCATTCGCCTCTTCCTTTTTCTTTTTTTAAGTTTGTCCGAGAGAGAAAGCACAAGCAGAGGCAGTGACAGGCAAAGGGAGAGGGAGAAGCAGGCTCCCCGCTGAGCCGGGAGCCCAATGCCGGACTCAGTCCCAGGACCCCAGGATCATGACCTGAGCCAAAAGCATATGCTTAACCAACTGAGCCACCGGGTGCCCCTCTTATGTTTAAGTCTTTATCCATTTTGAGTCGACTCTTATTTATGGTGTAAGATAAGGGTCCACTTTTATTCTTTTGCCTGTGGATATCCACTTTTCCCAACACCACCTGTTGAAGAAACCATCCTTTCCCGATTGTGTGTCCTCAGTGCCCTGTCCAAGATCAGCTGGCCGCATGTACACGGCCTGATTTCTGGGCTCTCTACTCTGGTCCACACGTGGTTCCTTAGCATTCAGGTCCCAGCTCAGAGATTACCCGCCCTGTGAGCCCTCCCTGTCGTCCCACTCTGACTAAAGCCCAGCCCCATCTCCGTGACTCACCGAGTCTTCTTCTGTCACATCACTCTCTTTCAGGGCATTGGACATTTTTTTTTTTTTAAGATTTTATTTATTTGTCAGAGAGAGCGAGCGAGAGCGAGCACAGGCAGACAGAGTGGAAGGCAGAGTCAGACGGAGAAGCAGGCTCCCTGCGGAGCAAGGAGCCCGATATGGGACTCGATCCCAGGACGCTGGGATCATGACCTGAGCCGAAGGCAGCTGCTTAACCAACTGAGCCACCCAGGCGTCCCTTGATCAGAAATTTTTAAATTTAATTTTTTACCTTGTTGCTTTGTCTTGGACAAGGTCCACCATTCTCCCATGGCCCTGGCACCCGACTCCCCTGCCGCCTCTCCTCATTGCCTTGGCACCCTTTCATGCCAGGAATGGTCTTTTATTCAGTGTGAATTTACAGTTATACCACTCAGAATAGAAAGCTAGACATTTTTCTTTTTAAGTTGCTTATGGTAACCAGAGTATGGCTACTCTTCCAAAGAGTCCTTTCTTTGTCGGCTGCATAGTTATTTCTGTGGGAAAAG
Source organism: Mustela nivalis (assembly GCF_964662115.1). Classification (NCBI taxonomy): domain Eukaryota; kingdom Metazoa; phylum Chordata; class Mammalia; order Carnivora; family Mustelidae; genus Mustela; species Mustela nivalis. The sequence continues at coordinate 22,959,920 of NC_139038.1, forward strand.
GTCTTCCAGGGTTCAAGGTCAAAAGTTCTAGGCCAGCATAGCAGAACCAACTTTATACCCTTTTCATTCTTGAATTCTGAGCCCTGTAAGTGGAGAGCCAGCCAGTGTAGGAAGGAGGAAGGAGCTGAAAAAGAGACCAAGGAGTCCATAGAACATGGTTGTGAGCCTCTGTTCTGCCAGTTACTGGCTGTGTGATCTTTTGCAAATATTTGACTTCTCTGAACCTCAGTTTTCTCTACCGTGATATGGGTATAACAATGTCCTGCAGGGAGCTAATGGGACTTAAGCGAGGCTTAAATGGAACTTCAGTTTATGAAAGGGGCCTAATTTGGTACTAGTGATGTGGGGTAAGTGATGCTCCTTCATTTCCCGATCGCTTTTCGGGAAGATTAGTAGGACCTCAGTACAATTTGAAAAATGCTAATGTCTCCCCTTACCGCCCATCTCTCCCAGCCCAAAACCAGGTCTCCGTGTTTTTGATTTCACCCTCCTCAGTACCAAATTCTGCCCCCTGGCCCCCTCACCCCCTTTCTGACGCTGATCTCAGCTGGTGTGGAGAGGGTAGTGGTTTGCTTCATCCTTCCTTAGCTAAGACAACTCTTCCAGACTTACTTGTACTTCTATCCAGAGCATATCTGCTAATTCAAATGATTTCAGAATTGGTAGAATTTCTGTTATTAAAAAAAAAAAAAAATTAAGCCCTCTAGAAGCCGGCTTAAGGCAAGGGGCCATGGTGCATACACAGGCAGATCAGTCGTGCTTGGGGGTCACCCTCTTCTAGCTCCTCTTGCTTCTCCCCGATTCTTCGGGCGGGCAGGACACTGACAAGTGGGCAGCTCAGTGGCCTTAGAGCATCGAGTCCATCTAGGGAGGTGGCTCCCTTCACTTAATTCTCTTCATATTAAACTTTTCAAATGACAGACCTCGGGGTACCTGGCTGGTTCCATCAGCAGAGCGTACAACTCTTGATCTCAGAGTCATGAGTTCAAGCCCCACACTGGGTGTAGAGATTACTAAAAATTTTTTAAATAAAAAAAATAAACAATGGGTCTTTAAAGATCTAAAGGTCGGTATGTATATAGAGTACTTTTTTTTTTTTTTTTTTTTTTTTAACCGTAAACCTCTTGTTTGAGCAAATTTTAGATTTCCAGAGAAGTTGCAGAGGCAGTGCTGGTTGTTCCCAAATGCCCCTCACCCACTTCTCCGACTGTTAATGACCCAGGTCCCCAAGGTGCATTTGTCACCCCCCAGAAACCAGCCCTCCTGCTTTACTATGGACAAAACTCCATATTTTGTTCGGATTTCACCAGTTGCTCCACCAGGGGCCATGTTCTGTCCCGGGCCCGCTCCCATGCAGGAGGCCACGGTGCATGCGGCCGCCTCTTCTCCGGAGTCTCCTCTGGGCTATGACAGTTTCTGTCCTCCCTTGTGTTTTCGTGGCCTTGACAGCTTTCGGGGAGGGCCAGTCTGGCATTTGGAAGGATGTTCTCAATTCACGTTTGTCAGCAGCTGTTCACCTGGTTGGACTGGCCCGGGGGCCTTGGAGGAGGCAGACCACAGAGGTGAATGCCCTCCTGCTCACATGCTTCCACCGGGAGCCCGGTATCAGCCGTTGTGAGATTCACCTCATAAAGGCGGTGCTGGCTTTACTCACTGAAAGATGTTTTCCCCCTTTGTGCAGCTGTTAAAAAACCTGCTCCTGCACCCCCGAAACCAGGAAACCCACCTCCTGGCCATCCCGGGGGCCAGAGTTCTCCAGGAACATCTCAGCACCTACCCAGCCTGTCACCAAAGCCAACCACGCGAAGCCCTTCTCCTCCCGCCCAGCATGTGGGCCAGGTCCCCGGCCAGCCCTGCACCACCTCACAGCCTTCTGCACCCCGGAGGTACTCGAGCAGCCTGTCCCCGATACAAGCTCCCAATCACCCACCACCGCAGCCCCCGACGCAGGCCGCACTGCTGGGGCACAGCAAACCGAGTAGCCAGGGCCCGCCCGCTCCCGTGGCTTTGCCCAGTGAGCCTGGACTTGAGCAGCCGCTTCACACCCCTCCCCAGACTCCAACGCCCCCCAGTACTCCACCTTTAGGAAAACAGAACCCCAGCCTGCCAGCTTCTCAGACCCAGGCGGTGAGTAATCCCGAGATGGCACAGCCACACACCGGAACCTTACCAAGACCAAGACCAGTACCAAAGCCAAGGAACCGACCCAGCATGCCTCCACCCCCACATCCTCCTGGTGCCCACTCGGCTGGGGATGGCACCCTCACCAACGCTGCTCCCACTGCCTCCAAAATAGTCACGGGTAAGTGAGAAATCAGCTCAGACCTTTCCCCCTTCCACACTACATCCAGACACTCCCCTTTCGTTTAGGCCTTGGTTTTCAGTGGGGGGCAACAAACTGTACCCACTGGCCAGATCCAGCCCATAGCCCATTTTTGTAAACAAAGTTTTATTGGGACAGAGCCACTCTAATTTGTTAACAAACTGCCTTTGGCTGCTTTTTTGCTAATGTAATGGTGGTATAGACCTTTCAGAGAGTATTTGGCTCACAGAGCCTGAAAATATTTAATACCTGGCCCTTGAAGTTGGCTGGCCTCTGACTTATAGTATCATATGTGTTTAAGACCTATCTACATTTACCTTTTTCCAAGTACAATGACCTAATTAGTGAAAGGTATTATACAACGTGAGCATGAAATTCATTTCTTAGCGATTTCCCCATTAAGATACTTACCTTCCTTCTAAAGCTAAAAATGTTCATAGTAAATGAAACATTTCAGACATAACTTTAAAAAACGTGATCTGTGCCCATTTGGATGCCCCAGGAAGGGAGGTCTTGGGCGTGAGCACATCAGAGCACCAGTCCTGAGTGTTGGAAGGATCAAGAATTTTCCATAATTCCCATGGAAACCTGTTTCAGGTAGTGATGATTGTATACATTTCTGTAGGCTACCTAATGGGGTGTATTTTTTTTTTTTTAAGATTTTATTTATTCATTTGACAGAGAGAGATCACAAATAGGCAGAGAGGCAGGCAGAGAGAGAGAGAGGAGGAAGCAGGCTCCCTGCCGAGCAGAGAGCCCGATGCGGGACTCGATCCCAGGACCCTGAGATCATGACCTGAGCCGAAGGCAGCAGCTTAACCCACTGAGCCACCCCGGCACCCTGTATTTTTTTTTTTTTTTAAGGGCAGTCTAGAACATGATCATTTTAGTTAATTATGATTTCTTTTCAAAGTTCCACCCTTAGGGCTCTAATACACTATTTGATTTAAGGATGGGGTAGATTGGGGGGGGGGTTAATGTGTTTTTTAAAATGGCAGTTAGGAGCTTTGAATCACAACAGCTTAGTTTTAAATTTCCTATGTGGAGCTAGTTTTAGAGAAGCTGAAATATACCTCTTGGCTGACCAGCTGTACTACACATCTCTGCTGAAACGAGCCAGTGGTATCCCCCAGACTGGTACCCCAAATAATGATGGTTAACCAATTAGTCTTTCTTTTGATAACCCTATTTCTTTTTCAGGAATATACTGCATAAATGCACTGTTATAAATGGTTAATAATTTCTGATGATACTCCAGCTTCTACTTTTGAAAAACAAAGCCATATTGGTGTGTTTGTTTGTTTGTTTCCCAATAGATGCCCTCACAGGTGGGGAAGGTTCCCAGGACTAAGGTCTGTAACCACCCCCAAGCAGCTCGCTCCATAGCTCCAAATGCTCCTGCTTAGCCGTGTTTTGCAAATGTGCTTGTGACTCTGTGCTCAGGAGCAGCTCCTTGAGGCCCCTGCCACCGTTCTGTAGTGTTAGACAAATCCTTATGCTGAGCTGCTGTGCTCGCAGTTCAAGAGGTAGATGTCCGTAGATTGAGAACCCAATTTCAAGCAACTCTCGTAAGATAGGAGGAGTGTCTTCTTTCTTGTTGGTAAGCCTTTCCTAAAGGGTCCTGCTCTTCTCAGGTATTTACCTGTCATTGATTGGCTCATCACTTCCAACCAAAGAGGACTCGGGTGCAGTCAGCCCAGAAAATTGTGTTCCCTTGTGTCTTGAGCTTTAATTTTTTTAATTGTATCTTAAGTGCAAGTTAACCGCATGGAGCTTCTTAATTTGATGTTGGAAATTCTGAAGACCAAAAAAAAAAAAAAAAAATTCCTCCAAAGATCCCACTAAATTCCTTTGCATTCCAGCATGCTTACATTTTGCTTTCTTAAACCATATGAGCTTTTCCAGGGGCACTGTGAGGCTCATCTAAATCCTGCCTTTGGGTCCGCATTTGGACACCATAAGGCTCTCTTTAAGGGTACTGTTGCTCTCATCCGCTGAGCTGAGCCTTAAACCTATGCCTATGGTGGGCTACTTCGGCAGAGTATTCACAGCTTTGGTCTGAGTAAGACTTTCTGGAGAAATCAGAAAGGGAAACTAGAGTGTGACCTTTAGGACATGGAGGAGGGCACGGGGGTGAGTCCTCTTCCCCACTCCCTATAACCCAGAGAAGCCTGGGGTTGCCTGACAGGGTGTGGAAGTCATATATAAGAGTGAAGTGACTAAGCTCTAATCAACATGTCAGTACTTGGGACACCCCAAACTTCTCCCCTCCACCTAGATCTTTCCCTCTTTTTGATGGAAAACTACAAACCAGAATCGTGTCTTTTGTTTAATACCATTCTCAGCTCAGGTGTCTTTCTTCCAGAAAGCCATCTTACTGACCCAGTACAACCCCATAAGGCTCTGTACTTTATAATTATCAGGTCAGGGAGATTTTATATGAAAACTACTTTTCCTTAAGATATTAACGAAGTATTTAAAAACCAATCCATGTTATGAACTCTCCTACACTCAAGAAATTCCAGGTCACCACAATGACCTCTGTATTGCAGAATTAACTTTCAGTTAATTAACTTTCAGCTTAAAATGGCCTGGACTGCCCCCGGGAACACACAGAAGGCCAGCATTTAGGGCTCATGAATCTTCTATTATTAACCATTCCTGGATATGGCCATTGGGTATTTCAACATAACTTCCAAGGAAGGTGGTTCTTTATGACGACATCATGTTTTTACATGGAAAACCACGAACAGATTCCTAGAAACAGGTTATTTGTTTAGAGCAATTAATCCCCAAAAAGTAGAATTAAGGCCCGGGGCTTAAGATAAACTCTTGGGGGCAACTGTTGCTGCCGGGCACCTCTGGCCGCCAACCTGGGCCAGCTCAGCTGCAGCCCGGGGAGAACGGTGGGACTCTGATGTCACTGGAACCTCTTCTTGGTCATTACTGTAGAAAACACGACCCAGGCTTTTAGCTGCGAAAGTAAGAGAGTTTACATCTTGCTGTTTTTAAAGTAATAGATTCTAGCCAAGAGTGTTCTAATTTCAACATTTTATTAAATAATTTAGATGTATGACCTGCCATGTTCAGTAAGAACTGAAATTGGAATAATTAATGGTAAGGAAAAGGCACCTGATTGGCCAAAGCATTTGTGCTACTTGATGATCATGTTTGTGCACTAATGCCTGTTACTAACCGGGCACGCTCCCCCTGCCTGCTTGTATCTCTACTAATAGTGCATGTACTAATGGAGGCTGGCTTCGTTCATGCTTGCTGTCAATCACCCTGAGTACAAAGAGTGTCCACAGCATGTGTCAGGTGCTCAAGGGCTGGCCCTGTTACTTCTCTCACTCCTGTTCTTGTCTATACCGGGCCGGCTTGAGATGTAATAGAAAGAGGAAAGAGGACCTTGTAGACTTGGATGTGCCTGAATTAGAATTGCAGCTCTGTGTAATGACCTGGCTGATGAGTAAGAGGGGGACACTTGGGAGAATTTCTCCTGAAGGGGTGAAATCAGATAAAATAAGAGAACATCTTTCAGTTCTTAATTTACACGGAGTCTTAAGTAAACGGTAGCCATTGATGATCATTTTTATCTTGGGAAAAAACAAATAGATGCTCAGAGTTATGTATTAGATTCATATGTCAACGCTTTAAAAATTCATATGTCCAGACACAGCCTTCTAGGGCTGGGACCCGTCATCCCTATTTAGATTTTTTTTTTAAAGAATTTTTATTTATTTATTCGACAGAGATCACAAGTAGGCAGAGAGGCAGGCAGAGATAGAGGAGGAAGCAGGCTCCCTGCCGAGCAGAGAGCCCGATGCGGGACTCGATCCCAGGACTCTGGGATCATGACCCAAGCTGAAGGCAGAGGCTTTAACCCACTGAGCCACCCAGGCACCCCTGCCCCCAATTTAGATTCTGATGCACTGCTTGGTTTTCCCAGTTCTTTTGTGGGTTAAAAAGACAATGCTCTGGAGCAAAAGACATTTCTTAATATTTTGTGATATTCCATGAGTCTGAGAATATCCACGAGGCCCCTATCCTCTGCCGTATTGCTCTCGGGGTCGTCCTTAAACAAACTCAACACGCCACTAGTTCTCACGGTGTTCTTTTTTAAAACTGACCTCTTTTTATATCCTGAAAGACATGCATTAAAAAAAAAAAACAACTAACCATGGATATTGAAGGAGATTTGGAAACTAGAAATAAGAAGGCACTGTTTGTATTCTATTTGTTTCTCTACTCTAGTTTTTTTTCCCCCTAGAAGTCCAGGGAGTGTATGATTCTAACTATTTTTCATATATAGATTTTGATCTTGCATTTTTAAATTTCACCTCACATTCTATGCTCCTTCCCATGTTCTGATGGAGTTTTAACAACCCATCTTTTCCAATGAATGTCTAACGTTAAGCAGACAGATTTTTGCTCAGAGTTGGACATTTCAGTGGCTTCTGAAGCAGAAGAAATAAACTTGCAGTTTATTCTTAATAACTAAACATCAGAATCATATCAAGGTAAATATTAGAATCTTTGTAAAATAACCTTTCCCCCCTTTTTGCTACAATGAACCAGAGTGTCCAGACTCCTGCGTTATATCCTCAGAAGCTGTCTGCTCTGTCAGGACCCTCACCCGCGGACGCACAGAGTCCTGTGGGGCGGAGGGAGAGCACTACACCAAGGAAAACCCAGGCTCCAGGGTTCAGCCCATCTGGCTCTGATCCTGTGTGAGGAGCTGAGTCTCTCAGGGTCTCCCTTTCTTACCTCTACACTGGTTATACTAGTGCTGCTTTGGGGTCATTTCACAGAGGGCCAGTGAGCTGACGCGATGCTGTGTGCGTAGCCCCTGGGACCATGTCTGGTGTGTGGTAGCTGCTCAGTGGTGCCACCATCGTGATGAAGAGTAGTCTCCTTCTAAAAGCTAGCTCTGCACACACGCTGATTCTTCCTACTTCCTGTGTGTGAACAGATTTGCTGTCTTCTTTTTAAACGTGGTTTAGCCAGCCTGGCTCTGTCGGTGGGTAGAGCTGGTAACTCTTGATCTCAGGGTCATGAGTTCAGGGCATGGAACCTACTTAAAACTTTATTTTTTAAAGATCTTATTTATTTGACAGAGAGAGAACGACCATAAGTAGGCAGAGAGGCTGGCAGAGAAAGAGAGAGGGAAGCAGGCTCCCTGCTGAGCAGAGAGCGTGATGCGGGGCTCGATCCCAGGACCCTGAGATCATGACCTGAGCTGAAGGCAGAGACTTAAGCCACTGAGCCACCCAGGTGCCCCAAAACTTTAAAATTATAATAAAATCATAAATAAAAATAAACTCAGCTGCCTTTAAAAAAATAAAAATGGTTCATGTAAGGGGCAGGGGGGTAAGGCTGGGAAATAATGTATCTGCCAACCTCAGGCAAACCAGGGAAGCAGGCAGGAGGCCTTATGTTCCCACCACACATTCTTCCCCCCGCTGTAGAATTTTTGTGTATTCATCATAAAGAGAATTTCAGGAAAGTACAAATCCAGAAATTACATGCGATGGAAAGGAAGGAAGGAAAAAGATCTGTCCTCTGAAAAGGGTCTGTGGCTGTTTGGTGTTGGTTTGCATGGAAATCCACATATTAACAAGTAGAAATCTAATCAGCATGTATAGAACCTTTGCATCACGCGTCCCCCACCAGGCATGGCAGTTGCATAGTCTCTGATAAACTCTTTGGGCTAAAAAGAGACACTGACTGGTTGCACCATCTGTCTTGTTGGGTTGGGGATTGAATTTGCAATGGATTTCTTATACCAGTCTTGTCTTGGAGACATGACTACTCTGCCTGAGGCTGTAGGAAGGGAGGATTGGAAAGATGGTTGAGCTGGAGGGCTCTTTGTCATTCACCCGTCCAATTGGCCAGCCACAACATTTATTGAGATTCAGCTATTAAGCAGCTACAGTTCTAGGCGCTGGGGATGCCCTGAGCTAGACAGACACAGTCCCTGCTCTTCGTGACTTCCTTTCTGCTGAGGTCAAGTCTAAGACATTGGGATCCCTGCTCCGTGCACACAGCCCACCCTTCCCTTGACTGCACCACTGGACACCGCAACTCAGCACAGTTCAGTTGGTTTTACCATTATCGTAAGACTGGAATTGTCAAGTGCATTCAGCCCTTGAACCCTCTCACACCTTGGCACCTCCACCCATCTAGAAATTTCTCTTGAGTTGTGGTGCACATGAAACCGGAAGAGCTGGGGCCGCCAACCCAGGAGCCCTTGTGAGAAAAGGTAGTAGATAGATCTTGCAGCTCAGAACTGTAGGGTTGTGCATGAGCAGGAAACAGTCTCAAAGCAGTGAGCCCCCTCCCCCCACTGAATGCACATGCGTGTGCCCCCAGCCTGCATGGAGAAGGAACAAGTGAAAGAGAAATTATGAGTAATTCTTCAACATATTGGGGAGACTCCCAGCATGCTCTAGCCCAGCAACGTGAAACTACAGCAAATCTGAACCTCTCCCTTCTCTCCTGCACCTGTCCTAAAACTGGGCCTCTCACCAGGCCCTCACAGTTTGCTCAAACACACACCTACTGGAGAAACAAATTCTGTCTTGATCGGGGGGCCATCTCCCCCACTGAACCCCCCCGACTTCATTAAAGCTGGGTCTGGCTTGTTCACTGTTGTGCTGTCTCAGGTAGACACTCAGTAAGTACTTATTCATGAATGAATGCATCCGAGCTTCTCTGGCCTCACAAAGAGGCCATCCATGACAGGTGAAGATGTCTCTTGTGGGTTTTGAGGAGTGAGGGACTGACGGCTTGAGGTTTCCGGTTGCCCTCTCGCTAGAGGAATTCCCTCCAACATAAGACATGAAAAGAAACTTCTAAGTATTAGAAGGAGAAGAGAAAATTGGTATTTGTGAGAGGCTGGTGATCTACCTCAGTGATGGTCACCCAGGGGTTGACATCTGGCCCTGTCTGGAGACAACGTTTGTCACAGTGAGGGTGAGAGGGCTGGCTGCCACTGACATCTCATGCATGAAGGGCAGGACGGCCGCCAAACATCCCACAGGGCACAGGACAGCCCCTCAGCCCCGACTGACCCAGCCCAAAATGTCACTGGCGCTGAGGTTGGCATAGCATGAATTACAGGAGGACGGACTCCCGGGCCCGAGAGGAGGGGGGCTCTGTCCAGTGAGGTGCACACAGCCCTGATTTGTGAAGAGGTTTTAGCTAGCGTGTTGGTGCAAAGAATGAGGTTTCCTCTCATCGGGCAGAACGAGCGCCCTGTCTGAGGGCTCCTGGGAAGGGCCACCAGAACCAGGAGATAGGGCTGTGCGACTCAGCTGCTCTGGGGTCTGAGAGGCTTGACTCAACTTCCAGGGGCTGACGGTGCCTGTAGTGAGCCAAAGTGTGTGTGCATGGGCTGACTCAGACTGTCCAGCTTCTCTTCTAGAGCGCCGGCGAGCGGCCTCGTGAGCATTACCATACGCTGACAGCACGTCTCCTGTTTTTGTCCAGACACCAGTTCTAGAGTTTCAGAGCCGCTTCGCAGCACCTTTCCTGACATGCATTCAGACTCAGCCAGCAAAGACCTGCCGGGACGCATTCTGTTGGATATAGACAACGATACAGAAAGCACCGCCCTGTGAAGAAAGCCCCGCCCCCTGCCCCGCCCCCTTCCACTGTGGAGCCCGAACCGGGCAGGTGCATGGTTCTCTCCGCAGCCCAAACAGTGAAGAGCTTTCAGTGAAGGGAAGAAGGTCTGGCATGCAGGCCTTTGCCTTCCCACAGCCTCAGGAGAAGGTGGAGGCTGACACTTTAAGCTGAATGATCTGTGTCTTTGAAGAAGTTGGTTTTCTTTACACGGGAAAGAAATCATGCCAAAAATTTTTTTAAAAAAATTTTTAAAAAGAAAGAGAAAAAAAGAAAAAAGAAGTACCTAGAATGGAAGGAGTATTACTGCCGAGAAGCGCCTAGGAAGCTTTGTCACTGCCGTTGAGGCAGGTGGCACAAAAGGCAATTTGGAATGAAGAAGAAGTAGTGCGTGAACAATCTATTTAATAAAATACATTTGCATTATGCAAATCGCCTACTTCCTGCTACTTGGACTTTCATTCTTATATATTAGGAGGGAGGTTCTTCTCCTTCACCATTGCTGCAGAATCGTTTTGTATGAAGTATGGTCGTCCCTCCCCGACCCCCTCCAACCCGTGAGCATTGATGGTGACTGCTGGATCTGTCACCTCAGCGAGCTGGATGTGACTTGTGCCTTGTTGGATCGCCAGAATGTAGAAGGAAATGTACTGTTCTTTTTTTTTTTTTTTTTAAACAATGTAATTGCTACTTGATAAGGACCCGAACATTATTCTAGTTTCATGTTTAATTTGAATTAAATATATTCTGTGGTTTATATGAAAACTTTATAATTCTTGGAAGCAAAACTGTGGCTTGTGTGTGTGTGTGTGTGTGTGTGTATGCACGCGCACGCACACCTGTTGTCTCCTCACCAAACAGAATTTGGCTGAGACCTCAAAGATCCCTGGGCCCCCAAAGTGCTTCTTGCACTTAATAATGTCAGTGAAAATATATATACCTATAAACCCACTTCCCCCTGTATCTTAAATTTATTTTTGCTGAAGGCCGACTCTTCCTCTCTTCCTCCTAAGACGCCATCCCCCTGCCCCAGACTGTAGATCGGGCTCCCTATAAAGACCAAGGGTGTTGGTATCGGTTGCTCATTGGCCTTGAGCCCCCTCTCCAGGGAGGCCACTGCCCAGGCAACTCTGTGGCACCTTGGACCTGCTCCCTCTACAGCTCTGGTGCTCAGGAGGAGAGCAAGATGCCATGCTTGCCAAGGAGATGGTGTGGGTGCCCGGGGACCAGGAAGGTCCGTGCTGGACATTCTCCCCAGAGTGGCACACATGTTTTGTTATTGATGGCTCCAAAACACAACACAGACCTTCTCTATTTGAAGAGAAGTTTCAGTTTTCATTCTCCTTCATTTATTAAAATCTCCCAACCCCAACAGCTCCAATCTAAAGAAAAACAGTAATCATTTGATTTTTGTCTGCGTGTCAAAGGTAAATACCAAACCAAGGCTACTGCCCATCTTCTTGAATGGGCGAGGCCCAGAGTGGGGCATGGAGGTCAGCTTGTGTTCAGAGCCGTAACCGCATCATGATGGAAGCATCTCCAAGGTCCCACAGAGAGGTGATTACCCCTGCTGGGACAGTCACCACCTCACTGTCCCATTCTGGCACAAATACCATCAGAAAGGAGAGGTTTTATAATGTGAACTCTAAGTGGCCATCCCTGGTCATCAGGAGGGTGCTGATATCCAGGAAGCTGCTGCTGAGTGTCTGGTCCCCTAGAGCTTTCCTCACTGTGACACTTGCTTCTCGTTATGATATCTGGGAAGTAGACCAGAGGGGGTGCCCTAGAATCTTGTGCTTTAAGAAAATTGGAGAAAACTGTGTGTACTTCCCAAGTGCTGGCATTGACTATTTTTCCGCTTAATTCCCACAAGGCTGCTTCCCCTCAAACAAGTAGCCAGAGGGATGGGCATTTCCACAGCAAATCTCTACTGGCCGAGGGGCTGTGGGGCTTTGGACCTGAAGAGCGGCCAGCCCTGTTCCCTGCAGCCCCAGCCGTCCGCCTTTCTCCATTCTGGGCTCTGCTGGGGTCTTCCCAGGCTGTGTCTGCCATGTGCACGGCTAAGGTCAAGGGCAGGCTCACAGAGCCAGCCCTGATGCCATCTTTGGGGTAGCCCTGCGCCTTGGCCTGTGATTCCAGTCCTGGGATAAAGCCACTCCTTCGCCCAAAGTCAGCAGGAGTGGAAGGCGAGTGGTGGCCTGTGGGTCCCATTCCCTGTACTCGGAAGGTGAACCGGGCAAGTTCAAACGCTAGCGCGCTTGGCCTTGGCGAGGGGTCTGCTGCCAGGCTGGGAGCTCTAGTGGGTCTCTTCGCTTGTTTATCCCTCTGAATTCCCCCTTGGTGTTGCACAATAGACAAGAAGACTGAACAGAAGAGAAGAGATAGCTTTGACACTTTTCTCCCCCACCTTCTGACCCCATTCCCTTTTAAGAAAAGCTAAATGTCACGTTGAAAATGAACTCCTTTGAAGCCTCACAGTAAACAAACAAAGCTTTATTATTTATTCCCTTTCATTACAAAAACAGGGCTCGGACAACAGACTGGACCCCTGGGTTCACCCCCACATTAAGCAAAGTAGCCCCAGAGAAAAATGGCGCAGCTTACACAGACGATGAGGTTGATGTCCAGAAGGGTTTTTACAAGGGGATTTTCTTCCAAGGAAGCTATGACCGGTTCCACGGTGCTTGGGGGCTCCTGGCCCAGGCTCTCCATTCCACAGAGCCACAAGATGGCTCGCATCACTTTGGACTGCTTTGGGGTCGTGTCACCTAAAAGAACCCAAATGAAGGTCAGAAGGGAACAGAGGGGCCGACCAGCTGTGTTCTGTGCCCAGTGAGAAATATTTCCCATACCTTTTCTGGGAAGTATTCATGAGGACCTTAATCTTCATGAGTACCTTTCATCATTTTCAGATGAAAAGACGGAGCCTCATTTGACTAAGATGGGTGAAGCCGCACAGCTGGTAAGCGGTAGCAGAGGTGGGTTTAGAAGCCACATCTGTCTGATTCCCTCCTCTCTATCACACCGTCTGCCAGGAGGCCCAAGGCAGGGAAGGGCACTCTTGTGGAAAACTATTTCCCCATTTAGAGCTGGGGCCGCAAGCTCCATGGCCTTTAGGGCTAGTCACGTGGTCAGGACAAAACACTTTGCTTATTAAACTTGTCAAAATATGAACCAGAAAAGATTCTCTCATTTTTCTTGTAACACATGGCCTTCTGGATCTATCCTTGGACTTCCATCATTAGGTTGACATGGATTCGTAGCCGCAGAATGTTTGTCTGTACATGTATATTGACAGATGTAAAAGGCCACATGTGATGGTAAATGACAGCCCACGGCTGCAGGGTCATGGCGCAATAGGGATGGGTGGGGACCTTGGCTCACTGAAGGGTACAGCCCAGTCTGAGGGGCCGGCTTTCCAAGCGCTGGACAACGTTAGTCATGCAGACATGGGGGCCCAGAGTTGTTACACCTTCCCATGTTTCAAAAGGAGATGGAAATCTGGCATTTTATGTGAAATCTCCCAAGTTTTCAATTTCGGCTCACCTTTTATTGAAATGGTAGGTGGACTACACCACAGTATGTCTACAGGCTGCCAGTTTGAAACCAGCAATTTAGAGAAAGCCAATAGCATTCCAGCCTGCCTGGCAGGATCTCATGGGGACTAAGGGAGCTGTGTTGTATCAAGGCACTCAACACCCACTTGCTGTTACTATTCTCCACTGAGCTTCTGTTGAAAGTTAGAACAGACATGGGGAGTCAGGGGATGCTAACATTCCAAGTACACCCCTCTTCTGGCTTGTGATTTGGTAGAAGTATCTCTCCTTAAACACCTCATGCTTCTTGGGTTTCCACTGTAACCGAGGAGAGGCAACTCACAGCTGTGGGGTTTGGATATGTTTTCTTGAACAATCTCCAACTGGATGTTTGTGATGCTGGCCTCTGGGGTCCCATTCTGAGAGACAGTAAGGGGCTGGGGAGTTGCTGGTGGCACCTGTTCCTTCTGGACCATGGGGTCATGACGAGTAAACCAGGTCAGGCGGCTTATCTAAGGAGCAAAGATGGATCAGATTAGGGTTCCCTGCTCCACCCCATGCTGGGCCTCCCGTGTGAGAATGTCCACCATGTCACTGTACCTCCAAGCTCCAGCTCCCTGCGCTCCGCACAGTCAGTGGACATTTCCCCCCACAAAATGGACATTTCCCTGGCTTGCTTTCTTCAGCAGCGCTAATTCTGTTGGGATCTCACCCTCCTTCATTCTGGCCTCCCAGAGCTTAACCCTAGCCTGGGGCTTTTGAAGGACCCCCCCCCCCATGCCTTCATTGTGCATTTCTCTAGCCATGGAGACTGAACTGGTTCATGGGTAAACATGTGTCGAGCTAACTGCATCAATGGGAATCAGGAACCCTGCCGGAAATGCTGGGACAAATGTGTTTCTGCTTTTGCTTAATGAGTATAAGAAAAGATAAAATCCCTGGAAACTGCCAGTCCCAGATGGCACCTGAAAATTGAGGCAGAAATGAAGGATGGATTTGGTCCTCCATCCCAACTCAAGCTGTCCCTTAAAGCCCAATCCTGGATATTCCAGCTTCTTGAACAATCAAACCCTCTTCATTGAGGCCAGTTTGGGTCAGTTTTCTGTCTCTTGCAGCCAAGGGTCTCCGTGGTTATACAGTATCAAACCCAAACGTACCATCTCCTTGGAGGGCGACTCTGTGAACCAGCTCACACTGGACACGGTGATCAGAGTCACTGCAGACAGAACCATGGAGAAATAGAGGTAGTGGACATCCTTCACCACAGCGGGGCGGTCATCTGGCTGGTCACACCGAGGTTGCGGATAAATGAAGTCCAGGACCAGCCGAATCAAGCCTAGGAGAAGGCCCAAGATCAGACCTGAGAAGGCCCCCTGCAAATCAGAGCAAGGCCATCTTAGAGACATCCAGGGTTACAGGGCAGCCAACCTGGGCCTCTGCAGACCTCAAAAAGCCATTTCCAAGAGTTTGCCTTTCTAGGGATGGTTGATGTAGGGGTCAGTAATTTAAAAAGGATTGGAGCTCCTTATCTGTTTATCTTTCACACATAACTAATTATTGATGTGTAATATACTCATTCCTTATAAATTTAGCTTCCCTGTTTCATGACACAGTGCATCCAAACAGAACCCCCGTGGTTGCTCTTCAAAGGCCAGCTGGCCCCCTTCCCACACCTCCATCCCCAGAACTCATCCTCTGGAACACCACCCATGTCATTAAGACATCCTCATGGGCGGTCTTATCCAGAGCTACCTTTTCATTGGTCCGTTTCCAGAAACATCCCATGATGAAGACCACGGCCACAGGCGGCTGCAGGTAGGAGCTAATGGACTGGATGTAAATGAAGAGCTGGCCTCCCTGGCTGGCTTGGACTACGGGGATCCAGAGGATGGAGACCAGCACCAGCAGCAACACAAACACCCTAGTGCCAGGTGGAGAGAGCCCCTCATTAGCATATTGCTCCCGGAAATACTTCCTGCTCTCTCTCAATCTTTACTGTTTTATTGAGGTAGAATTTACATACCACGAGATTCACCTATTCTAAGAGTAGAATCCCATAACTCCAAGCAACAATTTATCCTTTATCTATTCCTGTTTCTATGGGTTTGCCTTTTCTGGACATTTCATAGAAACAGGATTCAACAACATGTGGTCTTTGGCAGCCAGTTTCCTCCACGTGGCGTGCTTTTGGGGTTCATCCACACATCATATGTAATCACGGTATGTCATTCATTCTTTTTTTTTTTTAATTAAGATTTTTTATTTATTTATTTGAGAGAGAGAGAGAGACAGTGAGAGAGAGCATGAGCGAGGAGTAGGTCAGAGGGAGAAGCAGACTCCCCATGGAGCTGGGAGCCCGATGCGGGACTTGATCCCAGGACTCCAGGATCATGACCTGAGTCGAAGGCAGTCGTCCAACCAACTGAGCCACCCAGGTGTCCATGTCATTCATTCTTATTGTTGAAAAACACTCCATTGAATGGATCTATCTTGACACGCCACTGTTTATCCTGCAGTGGTCAGTGGATACTTGTGTTGTTTCTACTTTTCTCCTCTTATAAACAAAAGCTACTGTGAATATTTGTGTTTGAGTTTTTATGTATTTCTGGGAATGCAATCTTTATGTAGACATATGTTTTCATTTCTGGGAGTGCAACTGCTCAGTCATATGATAAGCTGTATGTTTAATTTTTTTAAAAGGTGCCAAACTGTTTTGAATGGTTGAACCATTTTACATTCCCGCTGGCAGAGTTAGGAAGGTTCCAACTTCTCTATCTCCTTGTCTGTCTTTCTGATTATTGCCATTCTAGTGGGCATGTCATGGTATCTCCTTATAGTTTTCTAGGATTACAATTTCATTTTGTAGATCATTTTAGATCACAAGTCTTTGTCAGCTATGTGGCTTGCAAATAGTTTTTTTTTTAATATTTTATTTATTTATTTGACAGAGAGAGATCACAAATAGACAGAGAGGCAGGCAGAGAGAGAGAGGAGGAAGCAGGCTCCCTGCTGAGCAAAGAGCCCGATGCAGGACTCGATCCCAGGACCCTGAGATCATAACCTGAGCCGAAGGCAGTGGCTTAACCCACTGAGCCACCCAGGCGCCCCAAATAGTTTCTCTTTATCTGTGGCTTGTCTTCTCATTTCCTTAATGCTGTCCTTTTTTAATATAAATTTATTTGACAGAAAAAGATCACAAATAGGCAGAGAGGCAGGCAGAGAGAGAGGAGGAAGCAGGCTCCCCACCAAGCTGAGAGCCCTACGCGGGGCTCGATCCCAGGACCCGGGGATCATGACCTGAGCTGAAGGCAGAGGCCTTAATCCACCCACTGAGCCACCAGGCACCCCAATGGTGTCTTTTGAAGTGAAAAAGTTTTAGCTTTTGAAGTCTAATGGATTTGTTTCTTTTCCTTTATAAGTTATGTTCATGCTGTCAGACCTAAGAACTCTTTCCCTAACTCAAAGCTGAGACAGTCCTTGGGGGCCCCAAGATGCTTATTAGCATGTATTTTACATAAGATTCGCATACCATCCATTTTGGTCCCTTTTGTTCCCCCCATTAGATTTCAGGACCTTACAGAAGCCTTGGTAGGAAAACCTTCCCCACACCACTACCCTGCCCAGTCCCCAGAACCTCTTCCTCCCATTTACCTGGCTAACTAACTCCTATTCATCTCTCAGGCCCCACCCACTCCAGGCTGGGGACTCCTTTGAATCTCTACATCTCCTGGCTTCTCCTCATGGCACTCACTGGGGTTGTAGTTTCCGTTTAATTAACCTCTCTCTTTAATTATCTTTAGCTTTCTGAAAGCAGAAAACTGAATCTTTGCTTTGGGTCTAGCCACCCGGCACATAGTAGGTGCTCAGCGAACATCTCTTGAACAAGTAGCTTATTCGTACATAGAGTCCTAATGAACCTCACCTTTGCCCTCAGAGGAGGCTGAGCCTCCAGCATGAGTGGCTGGTCAGTGTTTGCCTCGGAGTTGCCTCAGCTTTCTCCTTCCTGGGTTTCTAAACTGTTCACTCTCCTTCCCCAGTCCCACTCAGTGCAACCTTACCTGCCTACAATCATGAGCTCTTTCTCTGATGCCCGAGGCCGGATGTGCTTCCAGAGGTCCATGGTGAAGATGGTGCTGGCACTATTAAAGATGGAGGTGAGGGAGGACATGAGCGCCGCCACCATCACAGCCATCATGAGCCCACGGAGCCCTGGGGGCAAAAGGGAGGTCTATGGGCCTCAGGCTTTTCCTGCTAACTGCCCCTGCCTCCACTCAGGACCCCGTTACCCCAGGCCCATGGTGCCAACCGATCTCCCAGTAGGTGCCACTGGGAGGAGGCAGAACTTGGGGTGGGAGCGAGCTGTAAGGAGGGACCGGGGGCTGGAGGGGGACCATAATCAGGACCTGGGTTTTATCGGAGGCCTCTGGCTCAGGGGCTCAGTCCCTCAGCCCAGAGCGCATTTCTTTCTGCTGCCTTCCCACCCGGTCCTTCCCTCAGATCAGGGCCCAGTCAAGGTCTTCCTTTCTGGGCACTCCAGGGGACTCCATCCAGGGGCGAGTGGCCATTACCTGTGGGCAGGAGTTCCAGCACAAGTTTGGGATATGCGATGTCAGAGCAGCCGGAGGGGTTGCTACAGACCTTCAGGCAGGTCTCTGGATCTGCACAAGCCACTTGATCTGTGGAAGAAACAAGGTGCAGAGTGAGCAGACAGACCCTCTGAGCCCAGGCCAAGCCACAACATGGCTTGACGCAGGCCCACGCCAGGAGACAGGATGACTATCTATATGCGTACAGCTCGGTGAAATAAAAAAAGATCCCAGACTTCACAAACCATTACCTTCTTACTTAGCCTTGCCCTATCTGTAAAATGGGACAACAACGTATGCCTACTTGGTACGATTATCCTGGGGGTTGGCTGAGATGACATATGTAATGTGCTTGGCCCAGAAGCCGCTACGTAGGAAGCACTGAATACATTTCAGCTGTTATGACTGTCACCCTAATAAAGCTGAGACACCTCGTGGCCATTCTCTACAATGTCCCTCATCAGGAAGCATCCCCTGATCCCCACAAAGGGACACATGCCATTCACATCTTGCCTACAGTACCTCCAGTGCACTGGAGAATGCCATTGCCCCCACATGGGATGATTATTTTCCAAATCCCTCTCTCCCCTAGCTCCTCCAGAGCTGTGCTCCTTTTAGGCTCCTTTTAGGCTCCTAACAACCCAGCTGTGCCAGTTGGATGTCCCTGTCTTCCTCTTCCTGTGTTTCTGTATCGGGTCTTTGCTCTCCTGAACAGCATTCTGCTGTTCTGGAGAAAATCCACTCAGCCTTCCTGGCACCCGGAGTTCTTCATCTCCTCCTCGTGTAACGACGAAAACATCCCAAGCATACAGGCCTAGGCCTCCTGCTTGGAGTCCCGAGTGTGTGACAGAGCAGATGCTCAACAGATTTCTGAGGGACAGAGGCTAGCTATCACTGCGCTCCTGAATGAGGGAAGAGATTACTTTCACTGTTGCACAGACGAAGAACCAAGATCAGGGACCTGAGTATAAATATCCAGCAAGGTCATGTCAGAGGCAAAGTCGAAACCCAGGTCTCCTGACTTCCAATCCAATTTTTCAGAGAACACCAAGAGAGTAGCTGCTTTTCTGTAATGAGTCTGACAGGCACCCCACCCAAGGCTTCATCCTGGCCACTGGGACCTTCAGAACGCTGTATGGTCTCCAAGGTTTGGCACCTGTGTCTGAACAATACCTTTCTCGTCACCTTCTGATTTCTTCAGCTCCTGATATCTGAGCTAACCAGCGCTCCTCACCAACAACCCAATGCCTACCCAATACCACTCACCCCAGCTGGGTCAATGATTATCTCTCAAGTCTCCTCCACCAGGTGGACTGAGAAATAACTCCCATAAATCCCACCGGGGCCCCATCTGCTCAATCCAAAGTCTTCAGTCCTTGCTCCTCATTTTGAAGGGTGATGGGCTGTCTGTCCACCCATCTTGAACTTCAGCTCACAAGTGAATGTGAACCGCTCCACTGCTCATGCTTAACTTCCTGCCCGGTTCCAGTGCAATATCAATGTCACAATAACCATTTAACTGAGACCTCAAATGTAGATGTTTGACGGTATCTCCACGAGCTTGTATACTTAGTCTCTATATTTTTACCTGCTAATTTAATAAATGTAAACACTTAAAGGACACCACAATTTTAAAATGCAATGTTGTTCTATCTTCATTTTCTTTTTAATGTAATGGAAGACCTAAGCAATGGATACAGCCCTGGGCGCCTTCATCCACTTGGGAAGTCCACCGGCAAACCGGTCATCATAAAATTTCTCCAGGCATTGTTATGTCTTCCCAAAGGCTGGCACCCCTCACCTCACTAATATCCACCAATGGGTTCTGTGGCCACAATTAATAATATAGTTGCTACAGAACAGAGGTAGATGCCCCCAAAGCTCTGGTTCAAACCTCAGACAAAATTAAGACTATAGACCAAAACTGGTATTTGAAGAGAAGTCCTGAGTAGAAACAATCTTGAGAAAAATGCTTTTGACAGGTCAAAGTTCCTGGCTTTTTATGGCTCTTCCAAGAAGCCTTAAAAGAAGATAAGGGAAAAGTTTCATCCCCGTGCTTAGAATGTTGTAAGAAGCCTCCCAGTCAGGCAAAGGTCTTATTCACATTCAGATTATATGGGCTTTACCTTTTTTTGTCCAAAGGCTCCTCTTTTTTTCTTTTCTTTTTTTTTTTTTTAAAGATATATTTACTTTAGAGACAGAGGTCAATCCCAGGACCCTGAGACCATGACCTGAAACCAAGAGTCAGTTGCCTGACCAGTTGAGCCACCAGGCACCCCCAAAAGCTCCCCTCTTCAAGATACACTGAGAAGAAGCAAGACTCTCCCTGGGATATTTAATTAACTACATAGTTTAACCTTTGGTTGTTAAGCTTAGGTTGGTTAACCTTCCAGACATGCACCCTCCAACCATGAAATGTGACAGACACAGTTTACAAAGCATGTTTGTGGCAGTTGTTCTTGTCTGTTCAGCTTAAAGAATATATTCATTCAGGGTGCCTGGGTGGCTCAGTCCATTAAGCATCCTATTCTTGATGTCAGCTCAGGTCTTGATCTCAAGGTTGTGAGTTCAAGCCCCACACTGCACTCCATGCTGGGCATGGAGCTTACTTAAAAAAAATAAAAAGAATATATTCATCCTAAGGATAATTAGTTGGCTCAGTTAAGCTACAACTGAAACCAACAGCCTTATCGGTCATTAACCCACCATTGGGTAACAACCACCCATCTGTCTTGGGTTAATTAATCAACCATTTCATATATGGTGTGGGTTCTCATATCAGTCCCTCTGATAGTTGGCATAAAGGATTCTTCTGGCAAGGTCCCATCCAAACAACACAATGTCTTCTATTTCCAAATGGTAACATTCACTGAGGGTCCACCATGACAAATAAAGACTATCCATATGTATCTCATTGTATTCTTCACAACTCCAGGGGGAAGAGATGGTATTACACCTATTTTAAGGACAAGTAAATTGAGGCCCAGAGAGGTGAAAACGCTTCCCCAAATCAAATAGCGAGTAAATATCATGATGAGGTCTCATACCCTGAGTGTATTCCAGAGCTCAGATGGGGACGATTGGGTTTGTAAATGGGTACACTTCTAGACTTGCATTTTATTGTTTGAGGGTGGTTTTGCTTCTCTCTTAATTTCCACTATGGTTTCTTTCAAAGTGTGTGCCATTTCTCAGATGGATAAGTGGAAGAAGGTGTTCTTCAGGCTCATTACATCTCAGGATTAGAGCATCCTTTTGGGTGGCTTCTGGACCCAACTGAAGATTCAGGGGGTAGCTGGAAGAGCAGACACAGGGGGAGACATGGAGATAGGAAGGTAGAATGCGTTGGCCTGGAGGCTGGCACTTCAGGCAAGGGCTTCTCAGTCTTCTGGGGAGCTTGTCAAAAACAGACCGCTGGGCCCAAACCTCAGGAGATTCTGATTCAGTAGGTCTCGGACAGGGCCTGAAAGTTTGCATTTCTAACAAGTTCTAAGGTGACATCGCTGCTGCAGGACTGGGGAACTACAAGAAGGACTTGTCCAGGTCTTCAAACATACCATGCCGACCTCACCTTCTCCAACCTACTTCACTCTCAAATTCCTTTCACTTATTGTTAGTACTATATGCTAGAGTGTTTTGATTTATATCTTATGTCGCTTCTTCATGAGTACCAGACTCATCTGTTACATTCAAAAGTCCTTAGAGACATAGACCATGGCATTGTTTCACTTAATCATGATTGCTGATTGACGGGCTATTAAGAATGATGATCAAAGGGACACCTAGGTGGCTCAGTAGTTTAAACATCTGCCTTCAGCTTTGGTCATGATCCTGGGGTCCTGGGATCGAGCCCCATGTCGGGCTCCCTGCTCAGTGGGGAATCTGCTTCTCCTTCTCCCTCTGCACCTCCCTTTGCTGGTGCGCTCTTTCTATCTAATAAATAAATTAATTAAATCTTAAAAACAAAGTATAATTGTCAAGGTGTTGTGATTGATCTTCCAGACACTGACCCAAAGCTTAAGGTGTAATTTGCTAAGGCAGACAATAGCATGATTAAGAGCTGGGCTTTGGAGGCAGATGCAGCTGGGTTCCAATCCCAGCCCACCGAGTACTAGCCAGGTTAATAATCGGCAAGTCACTTAACCTAGGAGGGGTCTAGATTGCTCCTCTTTATCCCCAACATCCTACCCATCATTAATCTTGTTGTTTCCACTCTGAAATGTACTTTGAAACTACCCAGGGCGCCTGGGGGACTCAGTCGGCTAAGTGTCTGACTCCTTATTTCAGCTCGGGTCATGAACTCAAGGTCATGAGATCTAGCCCCACACCAGGCTCTCTGCTGGGCATGGAGCCTGCTTAAGACTCGTTCTCTTTCCCTCTGCCCCTTCCCACCAAAAGAAAAAAAGAAATCCCCATATGGATCAACTGTTGGCTCACAACCAATGGATGTCACATTTACTTATTTCTTCTCTTTGTGTGTCTCCTCTCCACTAGAATGTGAGACCCACAACAGCAGGATACTGTTGGTATTAAGGATCCCCAGGTCTCCCAGATTAAGGCCTCGTAGTTCACTGGCTCTGTTTCTTCGATGGATGCATGGAAGAATAAATGAGTGGATGAAGTTCAGTTTCCTCATCTGTAAATGAAAAGAGCCCTAACACGACCTACCTTATAAGGTTGTTTTGAGGAATAAATGAAATAATACATAAAATAAGAATAAACACTTCTTATAGTGCTTACCTCATGCCGAGAACTGCTTTAAGCCTTATGAAGGATTATTCCCATTTTATGAGGGAGGGAACAGAGGCAAGTGGCTTTCCAAGGTCACACGGCTAGGAAGTGACAGCCAGAATTCTGGCTGCAACATTCAAACCAGAGTCCATTTTCAGAAATACCACACTGTAAGACTCTTGTCATGATGAAGGTATGTTGTTTAAAGCCAGTTCTTTGTTCATATATCAAGCCTCACCCAAAGCTGTGTATTTTCCATTAAGTCACCACAAATCCCAAATCCCAGTTCTCACTCTGACCTGGCTTTTCTCAAGTCTTGGGCACCTTTCCTGGAACCAGGACCAGTGACTCTGGGTTCTTCATGCCCTCTGGGCTGGAGAAGGGGGAAGCACAGAGTCTAGCACGAGCAGAGCAACCCCTGTTTTCCTCCCCCAATTCTTTTCTCCTAGGCTTATTGTCCTAAATTATTTTGACAAAACTTCTGGGCCATCCTGTCCTTTCTTTACCTCAGCATGACATCGTGTAGGATAAAGTGCAGGGGAGAGACCACTTCAGCTGGGGTCATGATCCCAGGGTCCAGGGATCGAGCCCCGCATTGGGCTCCCTGCTCAGCGGGAGGCCTGCTTCTCCCTCTCCCTGCTGCTCTGCCTACTTGTGTTCTCTCTCTCTCTGTCAAGTAAGTAAATAAAATCTAAAAAGAAATAAATAACAGCCTTGGTGGATAGGGGAGGAAAGCTCACTGATTCAGAAAAAGAGGAGCTTTCTTCCCTATAGATCCCCAGTTCCTGACATCACAGTGACTCCCAATAATACCCTTCCCCCAGTCCTGTTTACCCACACAGAGCAAATCTCATCACTTTACCGCACTAAAAATTTTAAGGTAAATATTCTAGAGGCTTTGACATCCCTGGTTTTTGTTAAGTACCCCCAAAGGGGTTCCAGTGGGCCAAAATAACCAAACAACTGAGCTGAAATGAAGTACCAAAAAGCGTAAGAGGAACTTTCATATTAGTCTTCAGGAAACTGACATCTGGAACTACAAGATCTTAGCCTGTAGTTTGTGGCTACAAAAATACATTTCAGGGGGCGCCTGGGTGGCTCAGTGGGTTAAAGCCTCTGCCTTCGGCTCAGGTCATGATCCCAGGGTCCTGAGATGGAGTCCCACATCGGGCTCTCTGCTCAGCAGGGAGCCTGCCTCCTCCTCTCTCTGACTGCCTCTCTGTCTACTTGTAATCTCTGTCTGTCAAATAAATAAATAAAATCTTTAAAAAAAAATACATTTCAGGCAAGGCCCCAGATGGGTCTCCCCTCTACTGGCCTGGGACATCTACTAGACATTCCTGTTGAACCCCTTTGGGAAACAGTGTAGAGTCAGATATCTGGATGGTGATACCTCAGCCAAATCACAATGCGGGACTCCAGTCCCAATCTCTGATGGCAGTCATATGTTTAGAATACTTCACAGAGTCTGTGACTCAAAGACAGATAATCTCTTCTCCCCACTGTCTTCTCACCTGGGAAGAGGACACGACTGACCATTCCAGGGAATACCATCATGAAAAGAGGCAGCACCTTCAGGTAGGCAGCCATCAGAGAGCCTCCTTTGGCATGGGATAGGTTCTTGGCAGCCAGAGACCGCTGAACAATCACCTGGAAAACAGTGGGGTGGTTGGAGGATGAAGTGGCTAAGTGTGCAAAGCTTGTTGGTAGGCATCATGGACTTAGAATCTTGGTTTTTCTAGCTTCTTTTCGAGGAAACTTTCCTATTCCCAATCCGTGTGCTCCAGTTGAGGAAGCTAAGAACCCTGTTCCATCCCCTCCCTACGTCTTTATCCTGGAGTTGGACTTGGCCGATTTGATTTCTACATAGAGTTTCTCTGCTTCTCTGGCTACCATGACCAGTTGAGGAAAAGTATGAATCCAAGGTGGGTCAATTACAACTTTCCATGGAACTTCTTCCTTGAAGAGGCAAAGGAAATAAGCACCTTAACACCAACAGTCTCCATTAGAATTGCCAACTATGAGAGGGGCTTAGAACACTGGCTGCACCTCCACCACCCTACTGGGAAAAATCCCTTAAAATTGAAGTTATCTTGGGATGCCTGGATGGCTCAGTCATTTGAGCATCTGCCTTCAGCTCAGTTCATGATCAAGCCCCACATCAAGGCTCCCTGCTCAGTGGGGAGTCTGCTTCTCCCTCTCTGCCCCTCCCCCCACTCATGCTCTCTCTTTCTCTCTCTCAAATTAGATTTTTAAAATATGTATCAAATAAAAAAAACATTATCTACTCAAAAGGAATAACTTGTTTCAGAGTGTTTTCTAAGTAGATCCCCCCAAATCCTCCTCCAGTCTTCAGATTGAATCTACATGAGCCCAGAACTTTCTCTATTTTCTTAGGCTTTGAGTGTTGAAGCATCTGGGTAAGGTACAGAGGCCCCGTGACAAGCTTTGACAAGCTTTGACAAGCAGGACAAATCTGGGACTCTTCCCATTTTATTTTTTTTTTTGACAGTGGACACTAGTTTTCCTAGAGTCCTGCTCCTTCTTTGAAACCCACACCCTGTCCACACAGCTACATTATCATCTTGGGCACAGCTGCCTGATCCAGGGGTAGGCACCTGACTTATACTAGACCCTTCAATAGGATTTTTGGATTGGGCCTTGGGAAGATGCCAGCATCTTTCCTGTTAGTCTGCAGTGAAACAATGAAGTTACAGGTGTAAAGACGGCTGATGGAGAGGGAAACCAGAGTATGTTCCAGCAGTTTCTGAAGGCTCATTCAACTTCCTGCTGTTTGTATTCCCTGAGCTAATACATCCTCCACCCTTCCCCTGAGATTGTTTGTTTGTTTGATTGATTGATTTTTTTTGTCTATCACTTGCAACCAAGTGTACCCTGACAGGCACAATTACTTTTGTTTGGATGCCATAAGTGAAAGACTCACTAAAATGTAAGATTGGCTTATGTGAGGAAAGGTGGGAAGCATGGAACTGAGAAGTTAGGCATCCTTGTTTAGAGGTTGGTTTAATGGGGCACCTGAGAGTGGCACAGTTGGTTGAGCCTCTAACTCTTGGTTTTGGCTCAGGTCGTGATCTCAGGGTTGTGAGATTGAGCCCTGTATTGGGCTCCCTGCTCAGTGTGGAGTCTGCTGGAGTTTCTCTCTCCCTCTCTCTCTGCCCCTCCCCACCCCATGCTTGTTCTCTCTCTCCCTCTCAAATACACAAGTAAATATTTTTTAAAAATTTATAGAAGTTGGTTTAACTGTTACATGTTATTTCTCAGAACTCCATTTACCTACTGAGCCTTTCTAGAACACTTTGGAATGTGGTCGTAGAATGTGAAGATATTAGGGTCTACAGAAGACGTCTGGTTGCTTTAGTAAGGTGCTCAAAGAGGCATGCAGGCTTCAATCCTAGCCCACCCCTCTGGAGCAGAGAGGAAAGCATTTACAGCTTTGGAAAATAAAGCCCTTTCTACTGGAGATCCAAAACTGTGACCAAAAAGAATTCTGGCTTTTAGTTCCCATGATGTGGAGAATACAAGCATTAATTTAAGAGGCAGTTTGAGGAAGTTTGAAGATATCTGCGCCCCTTGAAAACCCAGGTGCCTGGGGAGGAAGGAGTCCCCCTGTAGGACAACTCCCTGGCCCAAGTAATGGAACCACAGTTCAAGAGGGATGGCATGAAAAAGAATTAATTCATGTAGAATGGTTAGACCAGGGACTGGCCACATTACACCAGCAGTAAATGTTTAAGTGTTACCACGATTGTCCGTTGTTAACTTATCTTTTCAGCCTCTCACATTTCAACGGATGATATATTTGCTGGATTTGAAACCTGACCAAGTATAAACAGGTATGCAACAAAATGATACCTATCGGGGCGCATGGGTGTCTCAGTGGGTTAAGCCTCTGCCTTCGGCTCAGGTCATGATTCCAGGATCCTGGGATGGAGCCCCGCAGCGGGCTCTCTGCTCGGCGGGGAGCCTGCTTCCCCTTCTCTCTCTGCCTGCCTCTCTGCCTACTTGTGATCTCGGTCTGTCAAATAAATAAATATAACCTTAAAAAAAATTGACACCTATCTCCCTGCCCACGAGTATCCACTCTTTGTTTTACCTGCATCCACCTGGAGCAGCTTCACGCAGCTATAAGAAATGCAAATATTGCTTCTAGCCTTCCCCCCTTTAACACAAAAGGGCTTATTATACATGTTGGCTATTGCCTCCATTGCAAATGTTCCCCAACTATCACAGCGAGCCCTTTTCTTTTTTGAGGCCTGTTTTTCCAAGGGTCACTCCTCAGTCCCATCTCCCCTTGCCACCCTATTTTATTTATTTTTCAAAATGCTTTATATATTTTATTTATGTAATCTCTTTACCCAAGGTGGGGCTTGAACTCACAATCCCAAGATCAAGAGTTGCATGCTCCACTGAATGAGCCAGCCCAGGACGCTGCCACCCTATTTTAAGCTGCATTCCCACCTTCTCAACCCCTCTTTCCCTACCCTGCTTTTAAGAAAATGACATTTATTACCTTTCATTATTCCATATAATTTTCTTACTGTCTGTCTACCCTCCACTAGAAGAAGGTGAGCTCCGAGGGAGACAAGAGCCCTGTCTGGTTTGTTTACTCGTGATTTCCAAGTGTCCGGTACAAAGAGGATACCTAGTGAGTATTTGTTGAGTAAATGATATTGGATATCAATTTTAATCTCCATTTAAAATGTATCATCTCTTGCTTACTGGATCTTTCCAGACATTAGCAAGATGTATTAAGAATTCCCCTTTGCAGGGGCGCCTGGGTGGCTTAGTCAGTTAAGCATCAAACTCTTGCTTTTCAGCTCAGGTCATGATCTCAGGATGTTGAGATCAAGCCTCACGTCAGGCTCTGCACTGAGCACAGAGTCTGCTTGTGAATGTCTCCCTCTGCATCACACCCCCTGCGTGCTCTCTCTCTCTCTCTCTCCCTTTCTAAATAAATAAGTAAATCTTTAAAAACAAACAAAAACCAGTTCCCCTTTGCAAATATTAGTAGCCCTGGATTTGCCACTACATGAACAAGTTCAAGAAGTAAAATAATGTAGAATAGTAGAAAGGAAGGAGTAGTTGAGCTTGGGGGGGGGGGTTGGGGAGAGGGCAGGGGAATACAAACAAGAGAAGAGATGGAGGAAACCAGCCCAGCCTCTAGCCCCACAAAGAAAGAAGCATCTTGGAGGGTGCTCCCTCATCAGATGCCCTGTACCTGATCCGTGCACCAGTACCAGAGAGACGGGATGGACATTCCAAGTAGGATCCCTGGCCACGGGAGATCAGATGTCAGAGGGTCTCGGAAAATATGGAAGGCATCTTCTCGAGGCAGTCCACAGCTGTTATTTTCACTCCGGTTGCTAGCCACGGCTAAGAAGTACTTCTCCTTCAGGCCTTCCATCCCGCCCACTGCAGCAAAACCTAAAATGCAGAGGAAGCCCGAATTTGCCAGAAACTCAGAGCAAGCCACAGCAAGGGTAAGGGGATGGCTGGATGGGTGACATCCTACTTAGAGCAGAGCGGACAAGGAAAGTTAGTCACCTTCTTTTGATGCCTCTGGTAGTGACTATGTATTGCTTCTAAGAATATTAATAACCAATGCATAATACAAAATATACAGGATTATAAAGGAAGCCATACATATTAAGGCAGTCATCAAAACACTAAAACTGTGGCTTAGTAGTTATTTGCTCCTTTAAACAGTAAGACCTAGCAGTAGGTCTAGTAACTAGTTACTTATTTTTAAGTAATCTCTGTGCCCAACATGGGGCTCAAACTCACAAGGTTGAGATCAAGTATCACACACTACACCATCCGAGCCAGCCAGGCTCCCTTGTAATAACAATTTTTTAAAAAAGATTTTTGCTTATTTATTTGACACACACATACAGAGATAGTGAAAGAGAACACAAGCAGAGAGAGTGGCAGGCAGGAGAGGGAGGAGCAGGCTCCTCACTGAGCAGGGAGCATCATATTCCATCCCAGGACCCTAGGATCACAGCCTGAGCCCAAAGCAGACCTGTAACAACTGAGCCATTCAAGCACCCCTCATTCCTGCCTCCCCACTTGTGCTCTCTCTCTCTCTCTCTCAAATAAATAAATAAAATCTTAAAAAAAAAGAAATATATACTATTCAAACACTGATAATCAAGGAAAAAAAGACAGTCTCTTCAATAAATGGTGCTGGGAAAATTGGATAGCTATGTACAGAAGAATGAAACTAGACCATTCTCTCACACCATACACAAAGATAAACTCGAAATGGATAAAAGACCTCAAAATGAGGCAGGAATCTATCAAAATCCTAGAGGAGAACATAGGCAGTAACCTCTTGACATTGGACCCAGCAACTTCTTTCAAGACATGTCTCCAAAGTCAAAGGAAACAAAAGTGAAAATGAACTTTTGGGATTTCATCCAGATCAAAAGATTCTGCACAGCAAAGGAAACAGTCAACAAAAAAAGATGCAACCCACGGAATGGGAGAAGATATTCCCAAATGACACTACAGACAAAGGGCTGATATCCAAGACCTATAAAGAACCCCTTAAACTCAACACCCAAAAAACAGATAATCACATCAAAAAATGTGCAGAAGACATGAACAGACACTTCTCCAAAGAAAACATGCAAATGGCTAACAGACACATGAAAAAATGTTCATCATTGGGGCACCTGGGTGGCTTGGTGGGTTAAAGCCTCTGCCTTTGGCTCGGGTCATGATCCCAGGGTCCTGGGATCGAGCCCCACATCAGGCTCTCTGCTCAGTAGGGAGCCTGCTTCCTCCTCTCTCTGACTGCCTCTCTGTTTACTTGTAACCTCTGTCTGTCAAATAAATAAATAAAATCTTTTAAAAAAATGTTCATCATCATTAGCCATCAGGGAGATTCAAATCAAAACCTCATTGAAATATCACCTTACATCAGTTAGAATGAACAAAATTAACAGGACAGGAAACAACTAGTGTTAGAGAGGATGTGGAGAAAGGGGAACCCTCTTACACTGTTGGTGGGAATACAAGTTGGTGCAGCCACTTTGGAAAACAGTGTGGAGATTCCTCAAAAATTAAAAATAGAGCTACCCTGTGACCCTGAAATTGCACTACTGTGTATTTACTCCAACGATACAGATGTAGTAAAAAGAAGGGCCATTTGCACCACAATTTTCATAGCAGCAATGGCTACAGTCGCCAAACTGGAAAGAGCCAAGATGCCCTTCAGCAGATGAATGGATAAAGAAGATATGGTCCATATATACAATGGAGTATTATGCCTCCCTCAGAAAGGATGAACACCCAACTTTTGTATCAACATGGATGGGACTGGAGGAGATTATGCCGAGAGAAATAAGTCAAGCAGAGAAAGTCAGTTTTCATATGGTTTCACTTCCTTGTGGAGCATTAGGAATAACATGGCAGACATTAAGAGAAGGAAAGGAAAAGTGAATTGGGGTAAATCAGAGTGGGAGAAGAAGCAGGAGAGACTATGGACTCTGAGAAACAAACTGAGGGTTTTGGAAGGAGGGGAGTGGGAGGATGGGTGAGCCTGGTGGTGGGTATTAAGGAGGGCACAGATTACATGGAGAACTGGGTGTGGTGCACAAACAATGAATCTTGGAACACTGAAAAGGTAAGAAAATTAAACAAAAAAAAAAAGAAAGTAAGTTTGGGGATTTGAATCAGAAAAAAAAAAAAAAAGAAAGAAAGAAAAGAAAAAGAAAAAGAAAAAGCTGGAGAGGCTAAATTAATACCAGGCAAAGGAGACTCTGGAATAAAGAATACAACCAGGGATAAAGAGGGACATCACATAATGATAAAGAAATTGAATCACTAAGAATGTATAACACTCCTAAATACGTATTCACCTAACAGTAGAGCTTCAAAGTAAATGATGCAAAGACTAGTGGACAAATCGACAACTATCATTGGAAATGTCAGTACCCCTTTTGTAATCATCGATAGAGAAAATAGATGAAAAAAGTAATAAAGATAGAGTATTGAACATTGTCAACCCTCTTGACCTAATTGGTACTGATAACACAGTATAGCCAACAGCAGCATACTCTTTTCAAGGACATATGGAATGTTCATCAAGTCAGGCAAAGTCTCGGGGCCACAAAACAAACCTCAACAAATTAACAAGAAACAATATCATATAAAATATATTCTATGGCTGTAGTGGAATTAATTAAAAATCAGTAACAGAAATATATCTGAAAAATCTCCAAGGGCTTAATTGTCTCTGTTTGTGGAACACGGGAATTATACAGAGGAAACCTTGAAGACTCCACCAAAAATTGTTAGAAGCAATAAACGAATTCAGTAAAGTTGCAGGTACAAAATCAATATACAAAAATCAGTTACATTTCTATACACGAATGAAAGGAGACATTTAAATAAACAATCATACTTATGATTGCATCAAAAAGGCTAAAATACTTAGGAATGAAAACTATAAAACATGGATGAAAAAATGAAGAAAGCACAAATAAATGGGCAGATATTCTGTGTTCATAGGTTGGAAGAATATTGTTAAAATATCCACACTACTCAATGTGATCTATGGATTTTTTTTTCAAGTAAGCGCCATGCTCAAAGTAAGGCTTGCACTCATCCCCCTGAGATCAAGAATCACAACCTCCAGGGACTGAGCCAGCCAGATGCCCCTCAATCTATAGATTCAGTGCAATCCCTATTAAATTCTGATGACATTTTTTACAGAAACAGAAAAAAAGTCATTCTAAAATTCATCTGGAACCACAAAAGCCCCAAATAGCCAGAACCACACTGAGGAAGAAAAACAAAGTGGAAGGCCTCACACTTCCTGATTTCAAACTATATTATGAAGCTGTAGAAATCAAAACAGTATGGTGTTGGCATAAAAAGACACATCGATGACTGGGACAGAACTGAGGGCACAGAAATAAATGCACACATATATGGTCAATTAGATGACAAACATCTAATAGATACAGCAGATTGGTGAGGATTTTTGGGGGCTGGTCTGCAAACTCTTTCCTGCCTGACCATAAGAATTAGGTAATGGAACTTCTGTGTCTGGAACCTATCCTTTTATGGAGAAAGATCTAGAGGTTTGGCTAAGAATAACAGACCCTGGGCAGATCTATTTTGGTTCTCTCTTGCCTCTGAAAACCTGTTTTAAGTAGCTCGTGTGGCCCTGGAAGGCTCAAAGTTTGGTATTTAGGACAGCGGCATTTCACGTATCTGTTACTCATCTATATTTCCTCTTTACACACAGGACACCAGTAAAGCTTTTCTTCTTCTAAGGTTCTGAAACACTTCTTGGTAAAGTTAGTAATAAGCCTTTTCTGTTCATGTTGTGAAACAATTATTCCATGATTACTCCGAAGTCTTATTTGTAAAGTTGAAAAGAACAGAAATAAAATGGAAACTGTGCAGAAAGACACCCTTTTAAGGTACTCTTGTTTATATCCTTCTACCCCTGTTCCTAGACAATTCCTGAGTCTGTCTTTATTTTACATGCTTTTAGTACTTATGAGGAACTGGTTAGGCTATGTAAAATGTCTCTCAGTCTGGACTTCTGATGGTTCTTCTGATGAAGCTGAGGTTATGTCTTGTGGACAAACATGGCACAGAGGATACATTGTACCCTCCTCCCCATATCAGGAGTTATACGGTATCAATGGCTCATTCCTGGTGATCATTTAGCTACAGTGGTGTGAGCTAGGTTGCTCCCGTGGAGAGTGGCTACTTTTCCCTTTTCAATTAATAGTTTGGGCATGATAATTGAGGCCATGCAAAGATCCTGTGTCTTCATGAACTTTAACCTGCCAACTTGAGAATTTATCATTTGATCTTGCCTGCAGATCACTGTGATGTCCTCATGGTGATTTTCTAGCTCTTCCTCTGTCTGTACTTATTCACTGGAATTCTTCTGTAAGGAACAGCTGTGCCTTTGCCCCTCTTACTTATTTATTTATCATTTTTTAAAAAAGATTTTATTTATTTATTTGATAGAGATCACAAGTAGGCAGAGGCAGGCAGAGAGAGAAGGGGGGGGAAGCAGGCTCCCTGCTGAGCAAAAAGCCTGGTGCAGGGCTCAATCCCAGGACCCTGAGATCCTGACCTGAGCTGAAGGTCAAGGCTTAACCCGCTGAGCCACCCAGGTACCCCAACCTCTCTTATTTATTAGTCACTTTTCCATATCAACATTGGAAGAACTATTCATTTTTACTTAAAAAACAGTAAATGTCGAGGCACCTGGGTAGTTCATCTGGTTAAGAAGCTGACTCTTGATTTTAGCTCAGGTCATGATCTTGGGGTTGTGGGATGGAGCTCCACGTGGCGCTCCTTGCTCAGTGTGGGGGGGAATGTCTGCTGGAGAGTCTTTCTTCTTCTTTTTTTTTTAAGATTTTATTTATTTATTTGACAGACAGAGATCACAAGTAGGCAGAGAGGCAGGCAGAGAGAGGAAGGGAAGCAGGTTCCCTGCTGAGAAGAGAGCCCGATGTGGGGCTCGATCCAGGACCCTGGGATCATGACCTGAGCTGAAGGCAGAGGCCTCAACCCACTGAGCCACCCAGGTGCCCCGAGATTCGTTCTTCTTATACCCTCTCCTCTCCCTCCCCCTAAAATAAATAAATCTTAAAAAAAAAAAAATCAAAAACCAAAACAGTTAAGTTTCCATAAGCCAAGTTCTCTTCCAGCTAAAATAACATGCCTGAAGGAAGTTCCCCATGACAGGAATGCCCTGTGTTATGCTTTTGACCCTGGGCTTGTTGATCACAGTGATGAAAGCAGATGTCACCAAGAGTGTGGTTGTCATCCACCCAAGTGACCCTGGGGCCCCACTTACTGTAGCCCATCAGGACGAGTGCTCCTATGAGCATGATCAGAGTCTGCAGGGCATCTGTGTAGATCACAGCGGCCAGGCCACCTGAGGGTAGGGGTGGGGATAAGGAGAGGTGAGCGTCAGGTATGGTGGTAGAGAGGAGTTACCCTGGGGAGCAGACAGAACCTGCAATTTCAAGACCTGCCTGAGGAGACTTCTTAGTGTCGTGTGCAAAGATGGCCACAGTGTCTCCTTCCTGAGCGCCTGCCCATTTGGCAGTGTGGCTTTGCTGTTCCTTCCATGTTGAGGTGAAGCTGATTTCTCTACCTCTTAATGAGAGTGTTGGCCAAATGGGTTGCTTTGATCTGCAGATTAGGGCGGGAGTGATATTGTGCAGCTCAGAGCCTAGGCCCCAAGGCCCCGGAAGCCTCTGCTCTTGTTCTCCTGTTGCCCTGAGACCTCCATGCCGGAGAAGCCCACCCTTGCCTACCTGAGGGTGATGCCTCACACAGGGGAAGCCCAGCTGAGAGCCCACGCCAACCACCAACCGCATAAGGGAGGCCACCTTGCCCCAGCCAGCTATTCCAGATGTCATCGACCTCCCCTTCTGAGCCAGGTGAGACCAGCTGATCATGACCATATAATGGCAGCAGGTCCATCAGCATCTGGACAGGGTGATCTTCCCAGTCTCTTCCCTGTACCATACTTCCCGCTTCCTTCTTCCCAAAGGGGAAAGAGATGCTTCTCTCATGTGAGCACGTTTATTCGTGGGCAGTACCAATGTGCAGAAAGTGTGCACGGAGCTGTGGTGTTCCACTCTGATTCCTCTCTCCTTGCCAGCACGAATAGGGTCCCCGTCACAAACATGGAGAGAGATCCGGTCTCCATTCTGGCCCTGACCCTCTGAGGCAATAATCCAGCCTGAGATTCTGCCACTAGAAGCTGGCATCGTTCCTATACTGATGATTACTGAGCAGTTACCACGTGCCAGGCCCTGGGTGCAGTGTCTTCTTCAATCCTTCCCCAAATCTCTCGTGAGCACCCTGCCAAGCTCTTTGTGGAAGGGACAGAGAGGCAAACAAACCAGCATGTCCCTTGTCTTGAGAGAGATCAGCGTAATGGGGACACAGACTCCCCAAACAAGGAAATGCCAAGATAAACTGACTTTGGCCGCTAGCCTTTCTCTTTCCTGGGGCTCCCGGCACATGGCCTCCATGAGCGTGGAACCCCCTGAGATCCTTCAGGGGCCTCTGCATACGTTCGATTTGGTTGCTTTTCCACTTAGAGCCGCCAGTGGAGATGCACGGCACTTAGAATAAAACCCAGGTGCATTTTGTCTCCTGCGATGTGCCAATGGCTGGCCTTTTGCACATCATTAGGGATGCTGTGCCACACAGGGTCGGGGGTACATCCCTCTCTGGTTTGTGGGCATGGCCCCCCAGAGCCGAGCAGGATGCACTTGAACAACAATTTCCTCGCTCAGCTTCAGCCACACTGACCACCCCTTTGTTCCCCAAGCAAGCATGTTCTCATCCTAAGAGTCTTTACATGTGACCATCCCTCTGCCTGGACTTCTCTTCCCCTGAGCTTCTCTTGAGAGCTTCCTTCATATCATTTAAATGTGGTTCAAGAAGGCCTTAGAAAGGCCTTCCCTGAACATTCTTTGTGGGAAAACAACAACAACAACAACAAACCTCCTTATCCCATCACTCCCCATCTCATCCTGCTTAAACTCCCTTCAGCGCACTTATCAGATTATAATAATATGTCCTGATATTATTTCTTGGTTGTCATGCTCTGTTGTCTGTCTCCCCATCCCCATTAGAATATAAGGTCCTTTTGGGTAAAGAATTTGTCTGTTTTTCTTACTGCTGTGCCCCATTTCCTAGCATGATGTCTTGCACATGCTAGGTAATATATAGATATATATGTAGAATGAATTATATTACACCAAGAGGGGGCAGAGCGGGATGAAGCTGGAGCAGAATGTGAAGATAAGAAGGCAAATATTCCAAACCAAATACTTGTCTGGGGCCTACTAGAGGCTGGTCTCTCTCCTAGGATGCTGCTCTGAGGGGGAAAGAGGAGACCACCCAACCTCAGCCTCCAGAATTAGGGTCGCTTCCCAACTAGCTTTCCAGAGTGTGTGTGGAGAAACGTGCTCAGCTCTGACAGTTCTCAATAAATAGTTTTTCAATAAATAAATGGGAAATAGCTTGATGCAGTTTTGGTGTGTTTTTAAATCCTCTTTCTAAAAGGGAACCCTCTTCCTTTGGACAACGGCCAAGAGAAATCATCTCATCTGGGGTCGTGGAGTGAGGTGTAATGAATGAATGGTTTTAACACATGGGAACATCAGAAGATGAGCCAGGAAAAGTCGGGGGACAGGCCACAGGCTCTCAAGCATCACCCCTTACTCAGACACACCTGCAACAGTGTACAGAGCTGTAATGGCGAGCAGCCCGACTATAGCCAGGTAGAGATCGAGGTGCAGAGACTGCTGAATAAAGATGGCGCCTGCATACATGTCCACCTGGGGAGACATGAAATTGATGGATGAATGAATGGAGGGACATTTTCAGCACAGGCTCCCCTAAGCCTGGATTCTGGCAAATACAGAAGAGTTCTCTACTGCTTCAGCCACCTCTTCCCAGATCGGGGGTCTCAAACTAGAGCCATGTGGGCCATTACATTTGACACCCATTCACCAGGCTAATACAACAACCTCCTCAGCGGTCTTCCTGCTTCTACTCTTGGTTCCACTCTCCATCCTCGACACCGCAACCTTATCAAATATTGCCATGATCATGTCATCCTTCTCCTGCCCATTAATATTCTCCAGTGGCTCTGCCCCCATGAACCCCAAACTTATATCTACATAAAAACATTAAAATTGCATTTCAGGCTTCATGGTCTGCTTGCCCTCATTTCCCTCATTCTCTTCACATTCCCTGCTTCCCTTAACAAGCCCTGTCTATCCATCCAGAATGCCAGGCCCCCTTTCCCTAGCTGGTAATCATCCTTGGTCGTAACTTCCCTTGTGAAGGCTTCCTACGTCTGTAGCTTCCCACCAGGCTGAGAGAGGAGTTCTGAACGAATGTTGTCATCTAACGTCTATCTTTCAAGCCTGCAGCTGGCACAGAATCAATTATTGTTGTCTGGATTGAATGGAATTCCTCTGCACTGCACCCACTCCCACTCTCCACACCTGGGGTAGGCTCTCCCCAGCCCCAGCTGTAAGCGGAGACAGCATCAGCATGAGTCAGGTCTGCTCTTGGCCTTTCTTGAAATCTGCCCGTCCAACCAAAGGCCAGGGTGGGGCAGTCTCCATGGGCCTCCACACACCTGATGAATACCTGATGACTGCCTGATCCCGGGAGGAAGAGAACAGTTCCCCACCGAGGTTTGGCAGGGCTCTCAGAGCCCCGTTCTTCAACCTTCACCATCCTGATATGTTGCCAGAGCTCTGGCAGTAGTGGAAAGAGGTGTCCCTCCCTCCAACTTTTCTCCCAACTTCCTCTCCCAGAGCTTACCCTCTTCCCTGACCCCTCTCATTCTCCAAGCGCCCTGAAGCCCCCCCAAGGAGAGGAAATGCATGGGCAGGACACACTACCAATGGCTGTATTCCATTTTCTCACCATGCTGTAGGGACGCGGCCAGGCTGGGTCCCCACCTTACCGAGATCTTGGTGAAGATGTAGATGAACAGGTAAAGCACAGCCAGGATGATGGGGATCCTGTTGCCGCCAAAGCGTTTCCTTAGGTATTCTGGCATCGTGGTGACCTGGAGGCCAGAGTTGAGCTGTCACCACCCACCTGATTTGGGGCACATGGCCTCCTGGCACTGCCCCTTCCCTCTCCCCTCCCCCCTTCCTCGCCCAACTCAGCAGCACTGATGGTCTTCTTAATCATAGACTTAGGAGAGAAGAAGAAAATGGGGTTAGGAGGGTGGCTCACTAGTTAAGTATCTGCCTTCGGCTCAGGTCAGGATCCCAGGGTCCTGGGATCGAGTCCCAAGTCAGGCTCCCTGCTCAGGGGGGAATCTGCTTCTCCCTCTCCCCCTGCTTGTGCTCACTCTCTCTCTCTCCAATAAATAAAATCTTAAAAAAAAAAAAAAGGAGGAGAAATTGGGGGCAGAGGGATGGGGTGTGGAGGAATTGAGGTTCTGTGCAGGGGGTTATCTATCACTCCCATCCCAATTGTATTACCCATTACTCACTGTTTTTATGTCTTAAAATGACTTTTATTTGACAGAGCGAACGAGTGATTTAGTCAGTTTAATGGATTGAGCTCCCACATTTTCCTATTAGAAGCAACCACAGCTACCATTTCAAGTCTCCCTGCCTCCTCTCAACCTCCAGCCCCCGAATTCCTTCCTCACTCTCAGCAGATGACATTACCTTTCCTTGCCAGAGAAAGTGGCCGAGAATGTCTGGCTGCCCTACCTGGGAAATAACCTGCATCTCCACCGATCTTTACCCCTTTCCAGAGGAGGTGTTAATACATAATTATTGCTGCTTTGGCCCAGAGACCCTCGGTCCCAGCCCAGTGTTGGTATACCCCAGATATTTTGCCCACATGGGAGCTAGTCCCAGGTGGAGGTGGGAGCCCCCTGCCAGCCACCCACTAAGGCCCTGCTTATCTTACTCAGACTCCGTATTATCTCCAAGGTTATTCATCCATGTACCCTTGCCCTTTACACAGGATCACACTACATTTGGTACAACGTAATTTTTCAAATGATTCCTTTTATCATTCAGCAAGTCTCCCTACTTGTGTATTTCTTTAACTGCCTCAATAAAAAGTGAAAATCAGTTCTTGCATCATTGAAACCACGATGGGACAGTATGATCTTGCCTGTGTGGTAGGATCCCTAAAACAGAAGGAAGTCGAGGCAGGAGGACTGACGCAAAGCTGTTGGATCAGAAACAATTTTTTAAACTACTTTTTCAAAAAGTCTTAAAGCACCGTCGTTTGGGAACAAAAATGTTGACGTTTCACATCCACCAGAAATAACTCTGTTTGTATAGTTTTCTATGCAAAGGAAGAAAAGCAGTAACCTGTTATGGATTAAGTTTTAAGACACTGTGAGTCTTGTGTCTGTGTCTTGGCATTGAGAAAAAAAAAGTGTTTTTGAGCCCCTGTTGCTTCCAGCCTCTGAAAAGCCTGTGTGCATCTCCCTCATGGGGCAGCAGGTGGGAGCTGCTAAGGACAGGGCTCCCCGCTCTCACCTGGGCAGTGACCCTCACCATGTGGGGAGTTTCCAGGGACTGGCTAATGGATGTCCTCAGGGGGGAGGGAGGGAACCCAAGGGTGACCCTCCCAAAGGGTCTTCCCATCCCAGAGCACCCCAACTCACCTGACCAGCGATGTAGATGGGCAGGAAGATCCAGGCCAACATCAACACAGAGAACAGGCCCTGCCCGAGAAAACAGAGTCAGGCACATCGAGGTGCTGGTTTGGATTTCCCTCTGCACTTGGCGGTCACCTGGCCTGGCTCCGTCTCGGGTTCAGTAGCTCATCCTCCCTGGGCCATCGTATTTCCGTGTTGAAATGGGAGAAGGGGAGGAAGGAATAGCAGCTTTCCTGTGACTCCTCATTCAGTGTCCCCCGAAACCTCATGTCATTCCCCCACCTCCCAGGGGTGGCCCTCCTCGTTGATCCAGGATGGGCTTGCTAAGTGAACCCTATCATAGGGTACTGTGCGTAGGGTACTAAGTCGGCAGCACAAAACGAGTACTGTAAAAATGTTAGTCACTGAGGGGGTGCCTGGCTGGCTCAGTGGGTGGAGCGAGTCACTCTTGATCTCAGGGTGGTGAGTTCAAGCCCTACCCTGGGCGTGGAGACAATGTAAAAATAAATAAATAGATAGATAAATAAATAAATAAATAAATAAATAAATAAAGCTTGTTTAAAAAAAATGTGTTAGTCACTGTGAAGATGAAACTCCCTACTAAGAGTGCATGCCCACCCCCTCAGTGAAAATCACACCCTGCATGAACCCTGCTACCCAGGATAATGTGTCCTGTCTCTAGAGTCTCTGTGGGGTTGCAGGAAGGTTGAGAGCCACGGAACCACACACTACATTTTTGTGATGCCAACTGGATCTAATACACAGATATACCCTCGGGTCCCCTGAGACCTTCTATTTTCTACATCCACAAGAGAGAGGTTCTAAGCCCTCTTCTCCCACACATTGGTTTTTTGGGGTCCCAGTCTTCTGGGCCAGGATCAAGCAAACCCAGACAAGCCCAAAGCTTGCAGACCCAGCTGATTTTTTGCTGACCAGGTCTGCCTTTGGTGCTTGCTTGTTTTCTCATGAAGTACAACTGTAGTTTTAAAAAGAACAGGGTAGGGGCGCCTGGGTGGCTTGGTTGGTTGAGCCTCCGACTCTTGGTTTCAGCTCAGGTCATGATCTCAGGAGGTCCAGGAATCGGGGCCCACCTTGGGCTCCACCCTCAGCAACGGAGACTACTTGGGATTCTCTCCTTCTGCCCCTCCCCATGCTCGTGTTCCCTCTCTCATGCTCTCTCTCTAAAATAAATAAATAAAATCTTTAACAAAAATAAATAAATGAAAGTACAGGGAATTCACATTGTCCCCCAGGGCTCTCTGGTAGGCAAAGGGTGAGCTGTATGCCTGCTGATAAAATACTTACATTCAATTCATAAGCAGTGACCGAGAGGCCCACAGCAGCGCCTGAGCCTGCCAGGCCAACGAAATGTCCACTTCCCACATTGCTAGCAAACAAGGATGCGCCCACCTGTGGACAGATGGACAAGTCAGATCTTAGAGTGATGGTCTATGGTACCTTTTCCCCAGCCCTGGTTTTTCTCATGCTCCAGAGGGACCAAGACAGAAGAAGTGGAGAAGGCAGGGCCATCCCTAGCCTATGTGGCACCTTTTTCTTTCCTCAAATTAGAAAAAGAGTCTTCTTCCTCAAGACTCTTTTACTTCCATCTATCAGATACTGGCACAATAGATATGCATATTTTTGATGGCTAAAATATGAATTGTTTGTCAGAGGGTTGTGCAGTGCATGACATGAACAACTGTATGCAGTATCCCTGGGGAAAGGATGACAGGGTCTTGTGGAAGGTGCTTCATGATGAGAATCAGAAAGCCTGTGTTCTATTCCAGTTCTGCTTCTAACTCAGCAAAGTAGATAGTCCTCTTTCTGGTAGAACAGTAAGTGGCCAAGCCTATACTCGATGACCCCAATCCCTGGTCTCAATGGACTGGACCAGACAGACTTGAGCACCTGGCCCAAGCTGGGCCAATTACATTTTCTCTTCTGGGAATCAAACTGGGACACCATCTCTGTTACTAAATCCTTGCTAGTTTCTCTCACTGAGGCCTG
Source organism: Mustela nivalis (assembly GCF_964662115.1). Lineage (NCBI taxonomy): Eukaryota > Metazoa > Chordata > Mammalia > Carnivora > Mustelidae > Mustela > Mustela nivalis. The sequence goes on from NC_139038.1 coordinate 23,000,912, forward strand.
CATTCTCTTGGTTAAACATAGAGATTAGCCAGAGACAGAAAGCTGAAGATACCTTAGTACCAAACTGTGACTTTTTCTTTTATAAAATCAAGAGGATTGACAGAGAATAGGAAAGGGAGTATATGCACACTATGTCATTTGGTGATATTTAATGCTGTGTCAGCAGGCAACTGAGAAATCTTTGGGCAACTGTTACTCATAATTCGGGGAACACTAGATTATAAGAGCTCCATGAGGGTGAAGACTAGCTCACTGAGAAAGAGAGAGAGAAAGGGAGGGACGGAGGGGAGAGAGAGAAAATCTCAAGCAGGCTCCATGCCCAGTGAGGAGCCCGACATGTGGCCTGATCTCTCAACCCTGAGATCATAACCTGAGCTGAAACTGAGCTGGACACTTAAGCAATTGAGTCACCCTGGGTGCCCCAGGGAGAAAATGTTTTGTAATGAATATTGGGTGGATTTGCAGTGAATGGCTTCACTGCAAATGGGAGATGTCCTCCCTCTTCTTAGTTCAAAGATTTCATCCTTATTTTAGGCGATTATAAGCAAACTATTATCCCAGACCACCTACCCAGGGCCCATGAAGTGTGCATACGAGTGCACATATGTGTGCACGTATGTGTATATGTGCATGTACGCATGTTTGTATATGTGTTTGGCAATGCCCCTAAGTCTGCTTGAAAAGAAAGTACTGGAGCGCCTGGGTGGCTAACCCAGTGGGTTAAAGCCTCTGCCTTCGGGGTCCTGGGATCGAGCCCCGCACCGGGCTCTCTGCTCAGCAGAGAGCCTGCTTCCTCCTCTCTCTCTGCCTGCTTCTCTGCCTACTTGTGATCTCCGTCCATCCAATAAATAAATAAATAAAATATTTTTTTAAAAGTTGAGGAAAAAAAAGAAAATACTAATTCGACTACTGTGTTTGTCATTTGTGTCCTCAACATCTATTCTACCTTGTCTCAGTAATGGCCTCTAGCCCCTTCTCATTTCTCATCACATAGGCTTCGGAGGGGCTCCCCCACCCAGCTCAGGCATTGACTGTGTGACCCAGGCTTAAGCCAATTAGCAGATCAAACTACCCTGGTCACAGTGACTGACACAGAGGTGGGCATGGGACCCAACCAGAGAAGAGGTATCTTCCAGGGATGCTGCCCTGGAGGCAGGTGCTCTTCCCACACTGGACTGAGCTTGAGAAGATGAAAGTCTGGAGCAGTGTCTGCCATCTTATTGCCATGAAGTTGACCCTGTTTGGGAATAATGCCCGTCCAGAAGAAGAGGGGTTGATATGGACAGATGGAAGGAAGAAAAGAAGGAAAAAAGGGATGGGCACGGGGAAGGAAACCAGGTCCTAGTGACATCACCTGAACCCCTGCCCTCAGCCATCCCTGAAACCAGCCTAATTAGATTTCTCCCTTGGGTGAGCTGATGAATTCTTTCTGTTCAAATACATTTGCACCGGAGCTAAGCCTTCTCTAGACCATGACTTCCACAAAACGTACAACCAGAGTCCTGCGAGACCAAAGCCTAACGGAACATCAGCCCTCGAAGAATCTTTGAGAAATGACTTTAATTGAACCAAAGATCACTTACTGGCCACCACACCATGTCCCCTCCAGCTAGGAAGTAGCCTTTCACCGTGTCTCTCTTGGTCTTCACTGTGGACTGAAACAGAGAAGAAGAAGGGAAATAATCAGAGGCATCCCAGAGCGCCTGAGCCATGGTTTACCTGCTGCGAGTCCAGCAGGCCAGATTTGGACATCAAAGATAGTTTGGGGTTTTTTAAACCCATGGTTTAAGAAGATTTTAATTTGAATGCTTTAGAAGAGATGTAAATTCTTCAGGCTGATGCAACCCCTGCCACCCTGCTCTGCATACTTATGGCTCAACTATGTGTTTGAGTTCTCAACCCATGGTTTATCTAGGAGAGCTCATGATGGGTACCATTTACGAGTGTTCGTAGGGACACAGTAGCTCAGCCTGCAGACACTATGCTAAATATTGTAGAGCATCATCTCATGGTAATTCCTACCATCTCCTATGAAGTTGGTGTCATTAGACCAATCTAACAGAAGAAGACACTGAGGCTCAGAACTTACCTATCAGAGGCTCAAAGTTACCTATCTTGTGCCATATTTCTAGATAGCAGGAGGGCTGGGAATTCAGACCAAGGTCTGAATGATTACAGACTCATATATCCTTCGGTCCGACAAACTTATCTGTTGTAGGAATTTATCCCACATTTTAGTTGCACACATCCAAAATAATGAGTGCACAAGATTTGCTGACTGCAACATAATTTGTAACAGTAAGAGACAGGAAGCAGTCCAAATGGCCCTCTATCCAAATGATACAGTACAAGTATCTTATGGAATCCTGTACAACTTTTCAGAAGGTGAGGAAGCATCTATGTGCTGATATGAAAAGACATCCAAGGGACCATGATAGGTGAAAAATAGCAAGGTAAAAAAAAAAAAAAAACAACGTGAATAATAAGTTACTTTCTATTTAAGAAAGAGGTAAATATAACGATAATATTTGCTTGGATTTCCAGAAGGAAACTCAAACTAATGTGCAAACAAGTTAATAAAAGTAGTTACCAGGGGCGCCTGGGTGGCTCAGTGGATTAAAGACTCTGCCTTCGGCTCAGGTCATGATCCCAGGGTCCTGGGATCAATCCCTGCATGGGGCTCTCTGCTCAGCAGGGAGCCTGCTTCCTCCTCTCTCTCTCTCTGCCTGCCTCTCTGCCTGCTTGTGATTTCTTTCTCTGTCAAATAAATAAATAAATAAAATCTTAAAAAAAAACAAAACAAAACAGTAGTTACCTGTGGAGGGAAAGGCAGTAGTGAGACTTTTCACTGTATGTCATTTCAAGTTGCTTTTAATTTTGAACCATGAGGCTTAATTGTCTTTAAAACAAAACGAAACAAAACCCTCACTTAAAAGAGAAAGAAAGAACATGGCCTTCAAAGTGAAGGAAATATGGATTCTAACTGCAGCTCTGTTAACTTACTAAAATATAAGGAACTTGGATTTTTGAGCCTCAGTTTCCTTACCTATAAAATGGGTACAGTAGTAGTGTCTTCTTTGTAGACATCTGTGCAAGTACATGGGGTAACACAAATGGAAGTGCCTAAGACAGCACCTGACATATGATCCACACTCAAGTCCATTTTTACAAGCATGAAGTTCAGATTACTTGATGACCTTGGGCGAATTTCTTCCCCTGCCTCCCGGGGTCTGGCTTACCCATAGTCCCACAGCCAGGACAAAGAGGAAGTACAGAACAAGCACTGCGATGTCACCTGGCTCCAGGTTCCTCTGGGGAAAAGCCTCCAGGGGATCGGACTGGGTGGGCTGAGGGCTGCTGGAGCTGCTCTCCATGGTTCTGAGCAAATGCTCAATCCTGTGGGAAGTGCAAATGCCTGTCAGATGCCAGAACCAGAGTGCTTTTCTCACCCGCTCCACAGCTGCCTCCTCGGAACACCCAGACAAGAGGACAACCATGGAGGGATGTGTGTGGGGACACGTCCCGCAAGAAGGCAGAGCCACCTACCCATCTGTCTGTCCATCTGCTCACTCATTCATTCAGCAAATTCAGTGAAGTCACTTCAAATCACCCGCTGATAGTTTAGCCCTTCAGCCAATTGGCAAAATATTAAAAAGAATAAACAGTGTGAGTAGCACAGATGGTTTCCCTCTCCAGGAGTGTGAGTAAAGCAAGACACCTGAGTTACTCCCCATTTCTGAGGAACCTCCGCTGGGTGTAGGTCAAGCTGACAACTTTGTCTGAGGGTCAGCTAGACACTATGACCTTATTCCTTTGACTGTTGGATGGCCCATGAAAGTGCACATAGTGATATATGTAGCATCTCCTGCACGCTGGGCATCATTCTAAGTGTTTAATATTAGTGAGCACTACTGTCATGGTCCCCATTTTACAGATGGTAAACCTGAGGCACAGGGAAGTTAAGTTACCTGCTTAAGGTAAGACAGCTCCAGTGGCAGAGCTGGGATTTGAAGGCAAATGATCTTGCTCCAGAATCCATACTTTGAACAACTATCCTAAGCTGTTACCCAGTATCCTGCACTTGTGTGCAATTTAAGGGATTTCTGTGGTGGGCAGATAAATGTCCCCTTCAAGGATGTGTCATTCTAATCCCCAGACCCTGTGAATATGTTAAGTTACATGGCCAGAGGACAGCTGAATTTGCAGATTTTTCCTGGATTATCTGAGCGAGCCCAAAGCAACCACAAGAGTCCTTAAAAGTGAAGGGAAATCAGAAGAGAGAACCGGAGATGACAGCGTGAGAAGGATTTGGCCAAATGTTGCTGGCTTTGAAGATGGAAAAATAGGGACCACAAACCAGGGAACTCAGGTGGCTTCGAGAAGCTGGAAACACAAATTAATACATTCTACCCTTAGAGTATCGAAAAAGAATTCAGCCCAGCTGTCACCTTGATGTCAGCCCAGTGAGACCCACTTAGAACTTCAACTTGCAGAGCCCTAAGATAATAACTGTTGGGTCCTTTGGATCCAAAGGAACGAGACTGAGACAAAGTGAAAGTTATGCAAAGCCTTATTCTATGCCAAGCATTAGAAGTCAAACTGACTGGCCAGGGCCGCCTCCGAAGAGAGTGACCACCTCTTGGTCTTACAGGCTAGTTTTATAGGGCACAACAGCAGACATCTACATATGTGGCTTTGGCTGATTGGATGTTTCCACCTGTCTGGCCTTGTTTTAGTAACAGTTACCTGGAACTGATATCAATAACTGTTGAGGCATTTATTAAACAAAATGGCCTTGTTTTAGGTATGTGTTTTAGCAACGGTTACTTGGAACCGGTATCAGTAACTGCTGAGGCATTTATTAAACAACAAATGGCTACCTAGGCAACATGGATTCACTATGGCTAAGTAGGCCCAGGCAGGTCCTAGGGGTTTAACAGGTTTTAACGAGGAATCGGCCCCAACAATAACCCTGTGTTGTTTCAAGTTGCTACACTGCTGGTAACTGGCAACTAATAAAATTTCAAAGAGTGATTTTTTGACCATGAGTGATTTGGGCATTGACTTATTCCTGTGTTAATGTGTGACTCCACTCTGGGGGTTTGGGAATGAAAAGACTCAGTCCCTGACCTCTCCGATGGGCAGCCCAGTAATGGGGAAACTCACTCATGAGATAACAGCACAATGGTGTTCTATATAGGGGAGGTGCTTAGTGGCAGATGTGTTCAGGATTTGAGCTTAGAAGCCACAGAGCTGGCCCCACCACAGAGAAGTCCCGAGAACCGGGACAAGTTCTCTAAATGGGCAGTGAGAGTGTGTACTGAGGGACTGTGGTGAGCTCATGCCTACGAAGGGCTAGGTGCACCGCTTACATAGTTGTGCCCCATAAATTCTGGCCATTATTACTACAAGATGCAGTGGGTGACAATAAGGACCACCTCATTGTCAATGGACAGATCCAAACAGGAGCATATAAGCTGGGTTTTGAAGAATGAGTCAGTGGTTCTGGATGTGTAAGCAGGGCCTGGGGACATTCCAGGCAAAGACAACAGCATCTACACACTGAGGTGTGAACGAGCATGCCACAGTTAAGAAACCACCAGATTCTGGGGTGCCTGGTGGCTCCGTCGGTTAGGCGTCTGACCCCTGATTTTCGCTCAGGTCATGGGCTGGGTTTGAGCCCTGCATTGGGCTCCCTGCTCAGCAGAGGTTCTGCTTCTCCCTCTGCCCCTCCTCCCACTCATTCTCTCAATCTCTCTCTCTCAAATAAATAAATAAAATCTTCCCCCAAAATTAAATAAATAAGTAGGGACCCCTGGGTGGCTCAGTCATTAAGCCTCTGCCTTCAGCTCAGGTTGAGATCCCAGGGTCCTGGGTTGCGGGGCTTCAGCCCAGGCTTGTTCGTCCCACACTCCCTCTACCTGTGTTCCCTCTCTCTCTGCCAATTAAATAAATAAATAAAATCTTTTAAAAATTTAAGTAAGTGGGACGCCTGGGTGGCTCAGTTGGTTGAGCAGCTGCCTTCGGCTCAGGTCATGATCCCAGCATCCTGGGATCGAGTCCCGCATCGGGCTCCTTGCTCGGCAGGGAGCCTGCTTCTCCCACTGCCTCTGCCTGCCATTCTGTCTGCCTGTGCTCGCTCTCTCCCCCTCTCTCTCTGATAAATAAATAAAAAAAAAATCTTTATAAAAAAAATAAAAATAAAATTTAAGTAAGTAAGTAAATAAATAAATTTTTAAAAGTCAATGCTCTAACTCCAAGAGAAATAAAAGGAAAGCAATTAATGATAAAATGATGAATGCGTCAACACGCAACATCCGTGGGCAGACCCTAAGAGGCCGTCAGACATTTGCACCTAAATGCTGAATAAGTTTTGATTTTAAGAGAAATAAGAAAGTCAGAAGCCACTTTACTCCCCAAGCTCAGAATAAAAAGTAAATCTGTGAAGGAACAGCAGCACAGAAACTCAGTTGAACAACATGGGGGGGAGGGGCGCTGACCCCCAGTGCAACCAAAAATCCACAGGTAGCTTTTGAGCCCCCCAAATTTCAGTACAAACAGCCTACTGCTGACCAGGAGCCTTACCAATAATGGTTGATCAATGCATATTTTGTATATGTACTACATACTGTACTCTTACAATAAAGATAGAGAAAAAATAAAATATTAAAAAAATAAGAGAAAATAGATTTCTAATACTGCACTGTATTTATCAAGAAAAAAAAATCCAAGTGTTAAGTGGACCCATGCAGTTCAAACCCATATCGTTCAAGTGTGTTGTTCGAATGTATATACACCAAAATGCTTAAATTTGTAAGCATACTTTGTGATTCCATTATTTTTTAAGGAGGCTCCAGGTCCAATGGGGGGCTTGAACTCACGACCCTGAGATCAAAAGCCAGATGCTCTACTGACTGAGCCAGCCAGGTGCCCCTACGATTTTAAATGTTTAAAAAAGTCCTGGGTGCCTGGGTGGCTCAGTGGGTTAAACACCTGCCTTCGGCTCAGGTCATGATCCCAGGGGGCTGGGATCGAGCTCCGCATTAGGCTCCCTGGTCAGCAGGGAGCCTGCTTTTCCCTCTGTCCCTCCCCCCATAGTGCGCTCTCAAATAAATAAATCTAAAAAAAAAAAAAAGTTCAAGAAATTACCACGATATGCCATCTTTTAAAGACCAAGCACTCTAAAAAATATTTGAGACAATGTTGTGAAAATAAAAGCAGGCACATTCTTTGCTTTAAAATTTTTGTTTAAAAAAGCCAACATATTGTTTTTCATGTATACTGGAGGTAGGTTCTAGTCTCAGTTATAAGCATGCTGTTCACCCACATGAAGAACTGGTAGACTATTCTGAAAGTTCATGTTGCATGGGGCAGCTCCATATATTTCAGGGAGTCTAGCATCTCTGGCCTCCGTGGTACCCCCAAATCATGGTCACAACCCAAAGTGCTCCCATACGTGTTCACTGCATCTCCCGACAGGCAGCAATATGTCTGCTGTACGCCTGCGCTCTAGGATAAGGGACCAGGGAGTCATGTGCTCAGATAGGGGTAGGGGAGGCTTGTGCAGAAGCAAGAAGTGGGAGAGGAAGGTCACTGTGTAATGACTCAGACTTGAGATGAAGTAGAGAGAGGGGCAAGAGAGGGTCCGAGAAGTAATTTGAGGTTAAAATCAATAGGGTCTGGTGATTAGTTGACAGGGTAATAAGGATGGGGGAGTGCTTTCATGCTTCTGATCAGAGCTGCCCACAGACAGAACAGCCTGATTACCTGTGCAGGATGGTCCTTGTTTCTAGAGTAAATTCCCTCAGCTTCAAAACTATTGACGCTTTGGGCCGGATAAGCTCTCCGGATCAGCCGGGGGGGGGGGGGGGAGGCTATTCTGCGCATTGCCGGCAGTTTGAACCACCTCGCTGCTATGCCCTAATGAGGCAGCTGGAAGTTCACTTAGAGATGCCTCAGGGGGCGGGGGGCAGGATCCTACGTTCCCTTCTGATGCCAAGGCTTGCTCTAGACTTCTCCCAGGGGCTGCCCCTTGCTTTGTTGTGTTGGAAGCCTTCTCAGGGCTGCTCAGACCTTGGAAGCGGTGGCCCTCTCCCGGGAAGGAAGGACCCAAGCAACCAGGGATCCACTGCACCGATAGAGAGGAAGAGGGTGGGAGAGAGGGAAGACAGCCCCGACTGGGCTCGCCCAGCTCAGACACCTCCTGTGCCCTAGTGTGGGAGGAAGGAAGCAGCAGAAGCCAGGATTCCCCTCACCCCTCAGTCTAGATTTTATGACCATTGTCATTTGTGAAATGCGATAATAACATGCTCTGGACGAACCCAACTAAACTGGACCCCTGCAAAGCCTTTGTGCAAGGAAGTGGGAAGGAGGCTGCGATGTCTAGGGTGGGAACAGAAGCCCATAAAGGAAAGGGGAGCCTGGGTGGCTCAGTCGGTTGAGTGTCTGACTCTTGGTTTTGGCTCAGGTCATGATTCTGGGGTCAAGAGATCAAGCCCTGCGAAAGGCTCAGTACTCCATGCACAGTCTGCTTGAAATTCTCTCTCTCTCTCTCTCTCTCTCTCTCTCGCCTTCAGCCTCTTTCCCACTCACACTCTCTGAAATAAAATCTTTAAAAATAATAATAATTAAGGAGGGAGAGGCACATTCTGGAGGCTTGGGGAGAAGGGGGCTAGATGGTCTGTTAGGTTATCTCAGGGGTAAAATCCCTCTCAGGTAGTGTGACTGTACATTACAGGTGAGGCGAGGAACTTGTGGCTCTGGGAGGTTTAGCATCATGTCCAAAGTCAGGACTTGAACCCACAACTGTATAGTTTCACAGCCTGTGTTTTTAAACACTTCAACCTCCAGCTTCCAAATCTAGGGGCTTTGGGGAAGGTGACGGGTAGGAGCTTGGCAAGCAGTTCAAGGTAGAGACTGATTGCTGAACTGGGTGGTGGAGTAGATTGTTCTAGAACCACCAGGTTTGAAAGGGAGGCAGGAGGGGCGGGCACTGGGATGATCGTGGGACCAGGCCCTCCCCCAGCTGCCCCTTGCAGGCCTCTGCCCGCCAGGCACCGAGGGCGGTGGGAGCGGATAAACAACTTATTCATCTCAGCCCTGGGCAGGCTGGCACTGACTCCAGGCTCTTCCTGAGTCCCAGGGAGGTGGGGGCCTTGCCAGGGGCCGGGAGGGCCTGGCCCTTCTGCACGACAGGAACAGGAGCAGGGACCAGAGAAGCTGGGAACCCCAGTGCTGCCACCTCGGCCACAGGCTCACAGGCTAATGCACCTTCTTGGCAAACCCTTAAGCACTGTGCAAGTGTGGGGCATGGGACCCGCTTTACAGCTGCTCTCTTACTGCATCTGGTTAGCCCCGCCAGGCAGACACGGTACAGGTGCGAAAGGGAAGCATGAAGACGTGGAAGTTTGGGTCCTATCCCCCTTGCTTCTAGGGCACAGGAAATGGCAGAGGTGGGATTTGAACCCAGGCCCTCAAATGCAGGAGCTAGCATTACCCAATACTGGCTGCTCTATCTTTATCCCCTTCCTTCCTTTCATCTGTTCTCCTCTTTCCCTTCTTCCTTACATCCTTCTGTTTTTTTCCACGCATTTATGAGGCACCAGCCGGGTGCCAGGCTCTGTGCTAGACAGAGAGGACGGAGCTGTGAGCCAGGCAGCCACGGTGCCCATCCTGGTGGGTTCCTCTGCCAGCCCCTTGCAGCGCTGTGCACGAGAGACCTTCGCACTGCTCCAGGATGGCCAAGCTGGGTGGGTTCCAGCTTCACCTCCTGTGAGGGACCCTCTGGGGGGGGCTGGGTTAAGGGGAGTGCGGCTTTGGACAAAGCTGGCGTTGTGACATTGGCTTTGTTCGCGAGAACACCCTGGCCTCACAGTCACCGATAGGCCAGAGAACAAAGGAAGCCCAGCACCCAGGGACGGCTGCTCACCCTTTGCGTTGTAGCCCTTACATAATTTGCCATAGCAGATGTGGAAATTTTCCACACCCCAGTGGGAGGACAAGACTGCGAGAGGTGGTCGCAGGTAGGGTTGCGGGCCATTTGGTTCTGTAGGTTGTGCGTGCGTCCACAGACAGGGGGTGGGTTCCAACATGATTCTTTAACTTTTGTGGGTCTTGAAACATTTCATCACAAAAGAAAAGAAACAGAACAAATTTTACAGCATAAAAAAATCTACATATATTAAATACATTCCAAGACACTAAATAATCTGGGAAGTATTTTGTCAGGACGTAGGCATTATTTGCCCAAGAATGTCAAACACATCAGTGGGGACAGAGAATGAGCAAGAGACAGTAGGGGAGAGGCACTGCAGGGACCAGAGATGACAGCTCACTATAAGATTTTTTTTTTTTAAAGATCTTATTTATTTATTTATTTATTTACTTGTCACAGAGAGCAAGAGCGAGCGCACAAGCAGGCATAGTGGCAGGCAGAGGCAGAGAGAGAAGGAGGCTCCCTGCCAAGCAAGGAGCCCGATGCGGGGCTTAATCCCAGGACCCTGGGATCATGACCTGAGCCGAAGGCAGCGGCTTAACTGACTGAGCTACCCAGGTGTCCCCCTACAAGTTTTAATCATAGACAAAAACTCCCTGGAAAAGAGATGTGCTCTAAGAAAATGTAAAGATGTAAGAATTGCATTGCCCAGTTCAAATCCGAGCTCTACCTCTTACTAGCTCCGTGATACTGGGCCAAGAAGCTCTCTGAGGCTCAGTTTCCCCCATCTATAAAATGCGGACAGAGTAGCACCTGAGTGGCTCGGTCAGTTAAGCGTCTGACTCTTGGCCTCAGTTCAGGTCTTCATCTCAGAGGGGTGAGTTCAAGCCCCGAGTTAAAGAAAGCCCCTACTTGGGGCATAGGTGCCTCGTTTGGTTAAGTATCTGCCTTCAGCTCAGGTCATGATCTCAGGGTCCCAAGATCGAGTCCCCTTTGGGCTCCTTGCTCGGTGGGAGTCTGCTTCTCCCTCTGCCTCTGCCCTTCCCCTGCTTGTGTCCTCTCTCTCCCTCTGACAAATTAACAAAACTCTTAAAAAAAATTAAAAAGCCCCTACTTAAAAAAAAAAAATGGAGACAGTAATCAGACCTGTCACAGGTTTGATAAGAGCATTAGGCAAGTTCATTATATAACATGATTAGGCCTAGAATACTTGGGTCTGTCTCTGTCCCTGTTACACACACATACACACACACACACACACACACACAGGCCTGGACTTTGTGGTCCAGCAGATCCTGACCACCTATGTGTGTGTGTGAATCTCATTTTAAATGCACAGCACCCCAAGAGGTCAGCTCTTGGATTAACCCCATTGAACAGGTGAGGAAAACCAAGCCGAGGCCCCGGGGCCCAAGGTCACAGTGCTGGTAAATGACTGAACCCAGGTCCAGCCCAGGCTTAACCCCTGAGCTCAAAACCACCGCTTGGCACGTGGACCTTTGGCAGGGAAAATTCCAGGGGTGACACCCTTCAGTGATGATCTTGTCTCGTGATTTCCTAGAGAACAGAGCATCCAAATGACAACACGGCCTTTCCAATGAAACGCGTCCGACTCGGAGACCATGCTCACACAGGGCCACATCGCCTACCCTGACGCTCACATGGGTCACTTGAGAGCCTAAAGTCATGCATTCACTCATTGACTCATCCGTCAGTGGCCCGTGAGCACCTGTCATGTGCCTGAGGACAGCAGCGGCCACAGCACGCCAACACAGCATGAAAGCACTTACAGTGTCTTTCTCAACTCCCAGAATCTAATAGTCCCTAATTCATTCCTTCTACTCCCCCCGCATGGCTGAACCCATGCATTTTCCCTCACCTTTCCTTCCAGAGCTTTCATCTATACTAGCGCAAGCAAGGACTTTCCACCTCCCCTCCTTCCAATCTGCCCCTCACAGCCCGGCCAGAGGGATCTTGGACCATAAACCAGACACAATCATCAACAGATGAGTGCAGCCACTGACCAGCTCTTCTGTGGCCCACCCTCCCTGCACACTGGCCCTCTTCCTTAGCTGTGACTTCTGGCCTCAGGGTCTTTGCTATTCTGTTCCCCCTGCCAGGAACGCTCTTCCTTGTGGCCTCGGCTTGACCGGCTCCTCCACGTCCCTCAGATTTCATCCTACTGTCCCATTCCCAGAAGAGCTTTCCTTAGCCTCAGTCTAAATTGGGTGCTTAAGCGATCTGCTGTCACAGCAAACAGGACATTTCCTCACTGTCAATCAAACGCCATATCTCATTTGTACAGGTCATTGCTGCCCCTGCCTGCGACACCAGAGGCTCTCTGAAGGCAGGGACTGTGTAAGTCTTACTCACTTGGTGTCCCCGAAGCTGGCTTTCAGAGCTTTTACTATATACCCCCGCATGTTGTGGCCCCTATTCGCCAAAGTGCTATCCCCAGGACCTGGGGAGGGCACCTCGCTCCTGTGTGTCCCCAGAACCGTCCAGCCAAACACTGTCAGAAAAACCAGACCTTGTGCATCAGCTCGTGGCTGGGAGGGTTGGGTCTCAGCTTTGCCACTCATGATTTGTGCAAACTCAGGTATGGTTCTTAATGGCTCTCCATTGGTCTGTGAGTTCAGGTGGCTGTGTCCTCAGAGGTAACTGGCCGGCGAAGCCAGGCCCAGGAAGGGAAGCCCTCTGCAAATGCCCAGCACATTTCAGTGAAACTCAAATTTGCACCGTATTGCTCCAGCCTCCTGTTGTTTAAAGAGATATTTCCACCTGCACTTCTCTTTGGGGCCTTGGGAGACACCATGCCTGTAGGCTGGGCTGGGCTGGGCTGGGCTGGGCTATGCTGGGCTAGGCTGGGCTGGGCTGGGCTGCAGTTTATAATCTCCTTTAACAGATAAGAATCTGAGACTCCCTGAGCTGAGTGTCTAAACTTGGGATGCGGAATAACAGGGACCTGTGCCTGGTGCCACCGGTCGTCCCCACCCCACTCACCCGCAAAAGCACCCCACTCGCCTGGTATGGGATGAGCCTTCTCCAAGGAGAGGAGCTGTGCCTCTCCCAGCGAGAGTTCTCTAGGCCACGGCAGGCTCCTGTTCCCACACCAACCTCCCCAGTTGGGGGAATGCCTGTCAGGTTGGGCCTGGTGCAGGCAGGGAATCTTACCTTCCTCCAGAGGCCAGGCTTACCTGCCTGGGGGCCCGTCCGTGGCTCCTGAGGCAAGGGTGGCTGCAAGAATGGGGGACACCTGGGCTCCTCTCCCCTCACAGCCAGAGCTTGAGAGGACAGTGGCCACCCTCTCCTGCACCGCCTACAGCTGAGAGCCTCCTTGCGGGTCAAATTCCAAATTCCAGCCTCACTGCAGTGGGGAATCAGAGGAAGAGAATGATCTTCCCAAGCAAAGGAGAGGCTGGGCCCAGCCCTGAACCCTTGAACTTGAACTCGGAGCAGGCCTGTGTGGGGAGGATGGCGTGCTTGGAGCTCCGCCCCTGCAGTCTTCATCCGGGCCCTCACCTGGAGGGGGGTCCATTGCAGGGAGGGGTAGGGGAGCCACAGGAGCCCTGCACTGTCCTGCTTCACTCCCCCACTGGCCCGCCTCCATGCTGGGGACAGGCGGGCTTGGGACGGGCTGGGGAAAGGGGGAGGAGAGAGGCTGGCCGGGGAGGCAGGGGACAGTGGAAAAATCCCAGGAGGGCCCTTGCAGCCACAGCCCCACCACCGCAGCCACAGGGACAGTGCCCACACTTTGTTCAGCCCCTTTTCGCGGGTACACTCCAGACGAAGGCAGGGAAAAGAAAAGACAGGCATCTGGAGCCCTGGAGAGCTGTCAGGAGTGATCAAGCCACGGCCAGGGCCCCAAGACACCAGGAGAGGCAATGTAAGACAGCAGGAGGCTTTCACAGGGGCATTCAAAAAATAAAAAAATTAAAAATGGGTACTAACATTTACAAACCAGGAGATTTGCAACAAGGCTCTGATTTCCCATATTCATAAGACATTCTTAAGATTTGGCCACACCAGGTCCACATAGTCACAAGATAGCCACTGGCTAGAGCAAAGTCGTGCCCCCCCTCTGTGGCCACAGACCCCACCTCCAGCCGACCTGTCTCTGTCAGGAGCCCCAGCCGGGCCCTGGGAGCGCCGCCCCCCCCCACCGTGCGCAGTGTGATTCAGAAAGATGAGTGAGGCTGACTGCGTACCAGGTTTCCTCCCTCCAAGGGCTTGCTTTCCGATCTTTGCTCACTTGATCTTTGCAATGAACCTTTGACAGGTGTCTATCTCCCTTTGACTGATGAGGAAGGAGAGGTCAAGGCAGTAACGGGGGCGAGTTGGAAGATAGGTAGGAAGGAGATAGGGTCCCCGTCCTAGGAGGAAACCACCCTTAAATGGGAAAAGGCCCCCATCCTCTTCTAGGCTTTCTAGAAAGGGAATGGCCTGAGGCATCCTAACCCAAGACCTAACGCCAGCCCATGGGATATTTAAACAAAGAGCTTGATCTGAGTTCAGGAGGCTGTCATGCCTTAGGGCAGGTCTGGCCAGGGTGGTGGCTGCCCTCTTAGTCCTGAGGCTAGGAAACACCGCCCCAAAGGGAGCACTCCACCCTTTCCCGGGGGAACTACCAGATAAGTAGATAAGCACGTGGACATAAATTGGTGATTGGGTGACAGGTGCGTGGCAGGTGAATCACATTAAACAGCCCGCCCACAACCTCCTAAAAACCCCTAGACTGAGGAGCTCCAATGGCAACCCTCTGGGGTCCGCTCCCACTTCAGGAGCTTCGTGCTATGGCCCAATAACCTTTGCTTTGTTGCCGCATTCCTCCCCTAGCCTGGGGCCCAGCCCTGACCACTTGGGCATGCGTTGGGGGCCACAGGCATGTTTCAGGTTTCCAGTTCTTATGGAGGAGGCATGTGAGTGAGCTGGGCTGTGACCCACTGGAGAGCTTGTGTCCCAGCCAACATGGAGAGTCATGACCCAGCTCTAATGTGGAGAACTCAGGCCCGATGGGCCGAGGCCATCTGGTTGTTCTAAAAAAGTAAGTCCATAATTTTGTATAGTGACATGCTGTTCATCTGTGTGGGCCACACTGGCTCATCCTCTCTGACCGTTTCGTTGGTTTTCTACCCTCTCTCGGAGCTGTGAAGACCAGGAAAGGACAATGGTACAACCAGTTGGGAGGACTTTTTGAAAGTTTCTTACCTCCAAGGTGAACACACGTTACTCTATGGCTCAGCAATTCCCTTCTCAGGTGTTTATCTGGAGAAATGAAAAGAGATGTTCCCACTTGTCCACAAATCTACACAGTGATCTTGCTCATGAGAGGCCCAGGGTTCATCCATGGGTGAAGGGATGAGGAAGACTGGGCTGGGGTTCCGGAGGGACAAGCTACTGACAGGCACTGCCCTGGACGGACCTCAGAAGCTGAGACAGACCTGAAGAATACACATACCTTATGATTCTGGAGTGGGGGCGCAGGGGTGTGGCTCCCCCACCTACATTGAACACAGAATCCAAAGGCAGAGGAACTTCCTCCAAAGTGCTGACAATACTTCCAGGTTTATAGAAGGAAATGTGAGACAAAGGTGGGCAGTGAAGGTCAGGTCATCAGGGTCTTAGGGTCAAACACCTGCGGGGTCTTGCTGACTCAGGGAAGTCCTTACTGCTGGAGGGGGTTTTTTCAGGTTGGACCCAAGATAGGTTTGCCTGAGTTAAGAGATAAGCTGGAAGATTTTATTCTTTTGACCGAGAGAGCAGAAGCAGGGGGAGCGGCAGGCAGGGGGAAAAGCAGACTTCCTACGGAGCAGAGAACCCAATGTGGGGCTTGATTCCAGGACCCTGAGATCATGACCCAAGCCAAAGAACTTAATGAATTAGAAAGTCTGAGGTCAGAATGGAGGTTGTTGAAGTCCTCTTTTGATTCCATTTCTATGAGGTTCAAGAACTGGAAAAATGGGGTGCGTGGGCGGGTGGCTCAGTTGGTTAAGCATCTGCCTTCAGCTCAGGTCATGATCCTGGGGTCCTGCGGGGGGGGGGTGCCCTGCTCTGCAGGGAGCCTGCTTCTCCCTTTGCCTCTGCTTCCCCCCCTGCTTATACATGCTCTCTGACAAATATATAAAATCTTAAAAAAAAAGGAAAAAAAAGTACAGAAAGGATGAATAAATGCTGATAGAAGCCGGAGGGTGGGAGTGAGTCAGGAAATGACTGGAAAGGGGGCACCTGTATTTTTGCTTAGGTGGGAATTTTATGGGCATCTACTACAACTGTTCAGACACACAAAGATAAGAACCAAATTAAAACAGTAGCACAGTTTCATACAGTTAAATGACAAAGGGTTATAGAAATACCATAATAAATATGACAGTTTAACTTGGGGAGAGGATCTGTACATTTGACTGCATGTGAATTATACCTAAAAAAAAAAAAAAACAAGGGGTGCCTGGGTGGCTCAGTGGGTTAAAGCCTCTGCCTTCGGCTCAGGTCATGATCCCAGGGTCCTGGGATCGAGTCCCACATTAGGCTCTCTGCTCAGCAGGGAGCCTGCTTCCTCCTCTCTCTCTGCCTGCCTCTCTGCCTACTTGTAATCTCTGTCTGTCAAATAAATAAATAAAATCTATAAAAAATAAAAAATAAACTTAAAAAATTAAAAAAAAAAAAAAAGAGAGAGAGGGGCACCTGGGTGGCTCAGTCAGTTAAATGTCTGCCCTCAGCTCATATCACGATCTCAGGGTCCTGGAATCGAGTCTGACATCGGGCTCCTGCTCAGTGGAGAGTCTGCTTCTCCCTCTGTTCCCCATCCCCCCAGATCCTGCTTGCACATGTGCTCTCTCCCTCTCAAATGAATAAAATCTTAAAAAAAAAAAAGCATAAAAACAGGAGAGAATGTACCAACAAGGAGTTGTGCAAAGGCAGTCCATGCTTCCCCGGTGGTAGACGCTGTGGTCCTCGCCCAAGTATTACCTCCCAGGAGCTAGTCCCAGCCTACTGTCTCCACTGGAGAATGCAGTCCCAATATCGCCAAAGTGCCCCATTTTTTCAGAGAAATCCCAAAGTAAATCTGGGTTTTATGTGAAGCCTCCTGATGTATAAACTTCGGCAAGTAATTTGATATTAAACAAAAAAAGTTAAAAGATTGTCCTTTGTAACCCTGTGTGATACTGATGTTGTGATTTATAACAAATGTGATCTTCATCACATTTATAATAAATGTGATCTCCATCAAAGATATGTGGTCTTCATCTTCATTTGTCTTCATTTCTGCCACAGAACTTCCAAAAGCCCTCAGAATTTTGGGGGCAGATAAGAGAAAGTAAGGTGACTTTTGTTATGTTAATGAGGTGACTTTTGGACCCACTCAGAAGGGTTGGGGCTGATTTCCCTCCCCACCTCACCCTGGAGTTAAACCCTGAGGGTTAGCAGCCTGCTTTGCATTTAGTTGTCACTGAGAATCTCAAACCTTTTTCTTTATGAGGATCCAACAAGGAAAAATTGTACATTTTTTCCTCCTCTATCTCTTTCTTTTTTTGTTGTTTTGTTTTGTTTTGTTTTGTTTTGTTTTGTTGTTCTCCAGGTCATAGTTCTCAAACACCTGGGTGGCCTTCCATCTGCCAGTGGTTTCACGACAGTGGGGGGAGAGGGGGGGACTCTCCGAGTGGGGGGGACTCTTAGTCTGTGTTTTGGTATAAAGAAAGTGCCCACATTCTCTACTTGGAAAGAGGAGGGCCTCTTCATATTACTGAGCTATTTTATCGGGAAGGCTGAATGAGATAATACCTATAATGTTCTTAAAGATTTTTTTATGTTTCTGAGGGAGAGAGTGCATGAGCAGTGGGGGGGTTGGGGGGAGCAGAGGGAGAGAGGAAGCCGACTTCCCTGAGTACAGAGCCGATTCCAGGACCCTGAGATCACAACCTGAGCTGAAACCAAGAGTCCGACCCTTAACCAACTGAACCACCCAGGTACTCCTATAATGTTCTTTACACTACTAAGATGTCACCTTTCTTTTTTTTCTCATTATTTCCTGAACTCTGGTGGAGTTTTCCAGAAGATGTCACCATGGACTGAATGCTGGAGCGGATGTGAGAATCCAGCTGTCTCCTATTAAGCCAGACATTCCAGAGCTTTGCAAATTTGTGGAACAATGTCACCCTTCTCACTAAATCTTTCAGGAAGAGGGTGGCTTTTCATTACCAAAACAAAACAAAACAAAACAAAACAAAACCATTATTTATTTAACATGCAATGGATTTGCTATTGTTACTTTTAAATAATTAATGCATGTTTTAAGTTGCTTCCTCATTTAAATGTCTAATTCTGTAAGTTGCTCTAGCTAGAACCCACATAAAGGGGAGCTCTTCGGGGTTCTTGTAAATAAGTCCAAAGACCAGAAAGTCTGAGATTTGTGGGACGAGTCTATGCATGGAGGAAACTCTTGTGAACTCTCTGTTTAAGCCCAAACCCATGCAAGGTGTGAAAAGGTGTGTCCTGTTGCAAGAAGTCCTCCTTGGAAAGCCCATTGGTATGATGTGAGGGTCCCTGTGGAGAGTGTTTGTAACTGCACAGACCTAGCTGCTCTGCATGGAGTGGACTGTTAATGAATGAACAAGCCTCTAGTTAACTTAATTGTTAAACGCTTTAACAACAGGTCATTCACAGCAGAGAGGTTGACGTTTGGAGTGTCACTCTGACACATCTGGAGATTATCAGAGTGGAACAGCACCCCGTGAAAGCCGGCTTGACCAGAACTGCCAGAAGCCCAAGCCCGGGTTCTAAGAGACAGTTGTGTGGTCAGCCCATTGTTCCCGGTGCTGTGGGAGTTTTGGTGCAGGGCCAGCTGTATGTCCCTGGGGGCATGGGCTCTCCCTTGCATATCTGGACACATTCTTTTCAACTAAACTTTTTTTCATATTCATAAAATTCAGAGTTAACTTTCAGGAGATCACTGTCAGAATTAAGTGGACCCTCCTTGATAATTATAGTCACTGTTTATTGCTAAACTGCCAGACAGACCTATATTTCTTCATAGGGCTGGACTGTATTTTTAGTTCATTTCTATCCAGGAATGTAAAACAGTACCCAAATAGGGGGAGTCATATGGATGATAAGGATCATCACCATCTACATCATTCTCCTCCTGCCAAAGAACTGCTCTAGCTGGAAGGAACTGCTCATCTCCCTCATCCAGCTTGTACTGAATGCTAGCCACAATGCCACACACAGGGCTAGGGCCAGGAGATAGCAGAGCCCCGACTCTCGCTCCAGCCTGGAAACTTGTTAACTGTTTATCATTTAATATCATCTAATTCAGTGGTTCCCAACCAGGGTGACTTTATGTCCAAGGCATATCTGGCAATGTCTAGGGATACCTTTGGTCACAGTGAGGGAAATACTATTGGTGTCTACTGAGTCGAGGCCAGGGATGCTTCTAGGCATTCGGCGATGCACAGAAAAGCTTCCACAACAAGAGTTATCCAGCCCAGAATGCCAAGACCATACCTACTGGGACACTTGATCTAACTTCATTTCCCCATTTTTCAGAAGAAGAAACTGGGGCCAATGTCAGTGATATACCCAAGATCATCAGTTCCTCGTCAGGGTCTAGATGTGCTGTTCCATTCTATGTGCAAGAGATCTTCAGTTTCCCTTTTTTGAACTGAAATTGAGGACTAATTTTTCCATGTTTATCTCTTCCTCAAAACAATGAGTTCTGCAGTGGCATCCTGGTGGAAAGCAGCTTTAGACAGCAATGGAAAAGCATTCACCTTTGATCTACATGTTTCACTGCAAGAGATGGACTCTAGACTGAGTGACACAGGTGCCTTGGCATGGTTGCATATGGCTTCTGATTTTTTTTTTTAAAGATTTTATTTCTTTATTTGACAGAGAGAGATCACAAGCAGGCAGAGAGGCAGGCAGAGAGAGAGGAAGGGAAGCAGGCCCCCTGCTGAGCAGAGAGCCCGATGCGGGACTTGATCCCAGGACCCTGAGATCATGACCTGAGCTGAAGGTAGTGGCTTAACCCACTGAGCCACCCAGGTGCCCCTGGCTTCTGATTTTATTTGAAAGGAAGGATGCTGTGAAGAAAAGCATGGACTCAAGAAGTTCCATTTATTCTTTCTTTTTCTTATTCATTCACAGAATCAACAATAGCATATTGACCTCCTACCGTGTGTCAACCACCAGGCTAGACACCGGATGCATAAGGATGAATTAAAAGTATGTGTTCTCTCCTCTCAACAGCCTGCGGTAAACAGGAGACACACACATAAACAAGGCATTACAGCGTGTTGAGAGAAGCACTAGAGGTGGCAAGTGCAGGATGGAATAGGCATGTGTCAGTCAGAGCTGCAGGCTGCAAGTAACAGAAACCAATTTTGGCTTATTTAAGCAGGAAAGAAATTTGCTGGACACATCCCCGGGAGCTCACAGAAGCACCAGAGAGCCCAAAGAACAAGGCTCAGAAAACAGGCAGAAAGAGGCTCAGTGCAGCTAGTACCCCAGTCTCAAAACGACCATGGTGAACACTCTGCAGCCCTGCTCAGGGACCACTGGCCATCTCAGTTAAACAGCACTACCCCAGCACTGACACTGTAAGCTGCACTGGACTCCTCTTCTCCCATGGCCCTAGAGCCAGCAGCTATGACAGGATGGCTTCTCTCACTCTTTACCTTGCCAGATCCCAAAGAAAAGTCTTTGGATTCACTTATTCTATTTTTTTTTCAGCTTTTTGTCTTTTTTAATTAAGTTCTGTAAGCCATATAGTACATCATTATCTTTTCATGTAGTGTTCAATGATTCATTAGTTGAGTAAAACACCTACTGCTCATCACAACACATGCCCCCCTTAGTACCCATCACCCCATGACCCCATCTCCCTACCCAACTCCGATCCCAAACCCTCAGTTTGTTTCCTGGGGTCCAAAGATTCAGTTATTCTAGATCCCTCACCCTCAGTCTAGCTGTAAGGCATGCTGGGAAACTGAGCATCTCACCTGGTGAGTTTCTACAGTTGGAGACCCACTTTGTCTCCCACCACCAAAACTCCTACAGTACGGGGAAGCCCTCTTTCCTGGTTTTGCTCAAAAGTCACCTTCTCAGTGAGACCACTCTATTTAAAACTCTAATGCCTCCTTCCCCTAGCATTTGTCCTCACCCTCCATGCTATATTTTCCCCCCAATGGCTCTTACAACCATTTCATACACTATATGTGTACTTATTTATATGCTTGTTTATCTCTCCCTACAAAATGTGAGCTCCAGAAGGAAGGATGTGCATCTGCTTTATTCACTGCTGTGTCCCCAATGCCAAGAACGGTGCGTGGAACACAGCAGGCTCTCAGTAAACACTGTCAAACAAACGAATGAATGGATGAACGAATGAATGAACGAATTCTCCAAACACAGGGAGATCAAAGATCCTGAGAATCCAAACTTTCAACAAATTCTCACTATAAAAAGCCTATGGGAAGGACATATAACAACCTATCTAGGAAATAAATCAGACAGAGCTCCCTAAGGGAAAGGATACTTGAGCTGAGTCTTCAGAAAAGGCAATGAAGACAAATCAAAATTAGGAAAGACTGAAGCAGTTAGGTGGGATTCTGAGAATGTGGTGTGCTATGTTTTACACAATTGTGGATGCTCCCTAGCAAAGCTCCCTGCATCTTTTCTGTATGGAAGAGGCCCTCGTTTGGACCAGAGCAGCATCAGGATATCCATCAAAGGAGAAATGGACAAATAAATGGGGCACATCCATACAATGGAACCCCACTCGAGGAATGAAGTACTGACAGGTGTCAACACGATGAATTCGGAAAACACTACACTAGGTGAAAGAAACCAGTCACAAAAGGTCACATACCAAATGATTTCAGTTATTTGAAATATCCCAAATAGGCAATCCACAGAAACAGAAAGTAGATGATGGGTTGCTAGGAACTGGAGAGAAGGGCCATGGGGAGAAAACTGCTTAATGAGCACAGGGTTTCTTGTCAAAATGTTCTGGAGCCAGTTAGAGGTCCACAACCCTGTGAATGTACTAAATGCCACTGAATTAGTCACTTTATTTTTTCATTAATTACTTTTCATTCCAGTGTAGTGAACATGCAGCCCTCTATTAGTTCCAGGTGTACAGCACAGTGATTCAACAGTTCTGTACATCACTCGCTGCTGCCCACGGTAAGTGTCCTCTTAATCCCCTTCAGCTGTTTCTCCCATCCTCCCAGCCACATTTTGCTGCTGCTGTATTGTACTAAGATCGCACGGTCCAGTGTGGGAGCCACTAGCACATGGGGCTGCTGAGCGCTCCACATGTCGTTCGTCCAAGCCACAGATATGGCGTGAGTGTCAAATACACACTGGAGTTCAATGGCATAGTATGACCAACCGATGCAAAATATCTCATTAATACGTTCATACTGATTACGTGTTCAAATGCCAATATTGTGAATAAACTCAGTTAAGGGGGCGCCTGGGTGGCTCAGTGGTTTGGGCTGCTGCCTTTGGCTCGGGTCATGATCTCAGGGTCCTGGGATCGAGCCCCGCATCGGGCTCCCTGCTCCGCAGGAAGCCTGCTTCCCTCTCTCTCTCTGCCTGCCTCTCTGCCTACTTGTGATCTCTGTCTTTCAAATAAATAAATAAAATCTTTAAAAAAAAAAATAAACTCAGTTAAGGAAAACAATAATAAATAAATAAATACTTCAAAAAGTAAGTTTCATCCATTTTATTATACTGTGTTTGGGCGGTACAGGGAAATTTTAAATTACACATGAGGCTCAAATCATATTTCTCCAGGGCAGGGTCAGTTGAAGTTCTAAGCAGGTTATTGGATGGAGGCAGGGGAATGGTCAGAGCTTCTCTGAATTCCAGGAGTCCTTCTTGTCCATAGTGGGCAGGTCAGACTGAGCACAGAATTAAGTGGGGGTCATTGCAGAGGAACAAGGAGAGAAGAGCAGGTGGGTGAATGGAGGACAGGAGAACATCATGCTTGCTGAGAACTGGAGTTCCCAGGACCAAGAGGATGCAGCAAGCCAGACTTGAAGTTCTGGAGACCTGTGCTCTTCTCCCTTACAGTGTCCCAAAGGAGGCACCCCTTGGGTGGGGTGAAACTTGAATCGCAGGTGTGATGACCAAGAATGAGACTTTCAAGGCCACAAGGAGGTCCTTATCTGATCCACAGCTCCACTGAGCCACTGCACACAGCACTTCCCACAAGGACAGCTGAGGACCACACCCATGCTGGCACCCACAGGAGCTCGAAGATTTTATACCGTCTCATTGTGGGGCAGACAGCCCAATGATGACAGACAGTACCCATCCCACCAGTCATGGGAGCGGGGCTCAGAGCCAGATTTCATTTCACTTAGGAAAATGAAGAAATTTGAAGTTTTCTGGACCCTAACATTGTGAAGCAAATTCATGCCTGTGTCACACATTATCTGTGACTAAGTTCGCAAG
This sequence comes from Mustela nivalis, assembly GCF_964662115.1. NCBI lineage: Eukaryota > Metazoa > Chordata > Mammalia > Carnivora > Mustelidae > Mustela > Mustela nivalis. The sequence goes on from NC_139038.1 coordinate 23,024,307, forward strand.
TCTTCAAACATTCAGAGTATCGGAAGCAGAAGGTCCATGTGCTTTTATGCATCTGGCTGCCTCCAGGTCTTCACTCCCATAGCCTCCACCTCAAAGCACCAGGATTCAGATGTATGCTTCCCAGATGCATACACCTTCTTGAAAACATACTAAGAATTTCCAGGGGCCAGAAGCGAAGAGAACTAATAATGTGAAAGCCACCAACTCCAAACCTCTGAAGTCAAAAGGATCTATAGGGATAATAGTCCAACTATTTCGTTCTAGTGGGAAGAAAGTACAGCCTCGGTGGGAAGTGGGCAGGGAGGACTTGGTCAAGGTCATACACTGGAGGTCAGGTCTCTAACTAGAAGGCACCCCTTTTTTCTCTCCTGGACATGTCACATGGCCCGACAGCTAGCTCCTCAACACTGTCAATCTCACATCTTTCCCTTTCCAAACAAACCAGACACTCTGCAACATGCCAGGCAGAGTCTTTTGAGCTGGAAAACATGTAGATATCGAACTGGAGACATTCCATCTCTACAGGGAAGAAATTGCCTGTACCGGAATTACACGTGGGTATACATGCATTGTATGGAGCGAAGACAGAACTGCATACGGCTTCTGTTACTGAGACTCAGGACAGCGGCTTAAATAAGAACCTCCTTGATGTCTCATGAAACAATCTGGAACAAGCAGGTAAGGGCCAGTAAAGAGGCTCCAGAGTGTGTGTGGTCCAGGGTCCTCCCGCCATGTTGCTGTTCGTCCACACATGGGGTTTGCTCTTGATGGTGTGGTGCAAGATGGCTCACCCCCCTGCCTGCATTCCAGCCCATGTCAGTGAGGACCCAGGGGGCATGGGGAGAGCACATCTGCCCTTCAGAGGCATGCCCTAGAGGTTGTTCACAGCATTTCTGCTCACATCCTATTGATCAGAAGTTACTCACTTGGCCAAACCAAGCTGCAAGGGAGACTACAAAGCAAATCTTGATTCTGAGAAGCCACATAACTAGCAAAAAGTCTATACCATACAAGAGTAGAATAATGGATATGGGGGACAACTAGCAGTACGGTTTTCATATTCACGGACACAGCTGCTCGTGTGTCCACACTCACCTATAAACCTGCAAGCTCACTGTGGTCTCTGATGCTCCGTCCCTGCAGACTTGCCTCTTGCTTCTAGCATCCCTCCACATTCCTGCACAATGACATGCGCTTCCCCCACATGCCCCCACTCTCTCCTCCCTTCCTCACAACTGCTGGCACTTAGAAATTCCTGCTCACCTTCTCCAGAAGCCCCTCCAAGCCTCTCTGGCAGGCAGGAAGACTGGATTAGGGGCTACAAGAAGAATCTTCATGCAGGCATGAGGCTTGGCCCTTTTGGGCGATGACGGTCCTGGAAAACTGCCCTTTGGTTCACTTCACCCTTCTGTCAACACAGAAGAATGTGCTAGGTGTCGCCAGGGAGCCATCCTGGGTGGGCAGGCAGCCAAAGGGTCAGCTTCTCCCAAAATATGAAGAGGGAACAGGATGTCCATGATGAGGACCTAAGGAAGTTTCCTTGAGGACCTGAGGGGATCCAATCTCCGCTCAAGCAGTGTCACTGGTAGCTGGGTGCCTTCGTGAGAACCTGGGAGCTACGTATCCTGTTTGGGACTTTTCTCATTCTGTAAGATACTGTATCCTTTACTCACGACATCTGGCTTCCTCTTCTCCAAACACAGCAACGTCACCTCCATCACAACACACAGTGCCTCTCTTCCAAGAGCCCCTGGCACCCTTGCAATTCCTCTCTTACACTCCTTCTCATGCTGTATATGCCATGTGTTGAAGAATGTGGATTCAAGGGGCACCTGGGTGGCTCAGTTTCTGAGCCTGGGATCCAGCTGCTCCTTCCAAGAGCTTCACCATGGGGACATCTCAGTCCCACCAGCCCCCTCTAGAGGCCCGCCATAAGCCAGGGGTCACCTCAACACTGACCCTGCAGTCCCCAGATCAACCTCAGCTTTGCCGATGGAATCCCAGATTTTACTAACAAGGGGTCTGTCTTCAGTTGCACCTTCACGACTCAAGTTCTCAAGATTAATGTTTACAGCCGAAAAGTTCATTAAATAGGGTTTCAGAGCAAAATTCTCATCATATGGGTTTGGTCCCTCTAACTCCACACAAGCAGCACTTTCTCTCCCTGTCAACAGCCAAGTAATATTGAAAGGACACGTGACGATCAGCCACTCGGGAGTGGCAGGACTTGGGTGAATCAAATCTCAGCAGCATCAAGAGAAGATGGACTGATGCATCCATCTTAGAGGAACAGATGGCCTGGCCTCATCCTGCTTCAGCCTCACTCAGGGACACTTCTGTGACTTTGTGCTACACCCATCGGTACTAATCCTGACTAGCTCCACACAGGGGTCCTGGACAGTCCCTTTGGGGGTGGGGCTAGGAGCCTCCACACGAATACTTCTTTCTATCAAGAGGTTTTTTTCGGGATGCCTGGGTGGCTCAGTTGGTTGGGCAGCTGCCTTCGGCTCAGGTCATGATCCCAGCGTCCTGGGATCGAGTCCCACATCGGGCTCCTTGCTCGGCAGGGAGCCTGCTTCTCCCTCTGCCTCTGCCTGCCATTCTGTCTGCCTGTGCTCGCTTTCTCCCTCTCTCTCTCTCTGATAAATAAATAAAATCTTTAAAAAAAAAAAAAAAAGAGGTTTTTTTTCACTTGTCACCAGATAGTTCCTAACATGACTGAAGCTTAAAGGTCTTCCTTAAATATAAAACTGGCTTTGCAAGTTATTTGGGGAGACACCAGTGGTATGTTGGAATGTAAGAGGGTGCTTGCCTCTCAGAATTATGTAATGTTCAGGATTGCTCTTTTTTAAAAAGATTTTTACTTTTATTATTTATTTGAGAGAGAGAGAGGAAGATAGACAGATTGAGAAAGCATGAGAATGGGGAGAGTCAGAGGGAGAAGCAGACTTCCTGCTAAGCAGGGAGCCTGATGACGGACTGTAGCCACAGACTCCAGGATCCTGACCTGAGCTGAAAGCAGTCTCTTAACCAACTGAGCCACCCAGGCGCCGCAAGGATTGCTCTTAGTTACTAAGCCCAGCCAGGCCCACCCTAGGAACCGTAGCCTCCATTAATTAAAATTAGGTACACTCTGATGGCCAGTACTCCAGGGCAACCAGAAACAATGGGATGCCCAATCAGTTCTTTCCGCTACTACACAGTGTTCTCTCACACTGAGGCCCACTGACAGAAAGTCTGATCTTCACTGACTGGACACAGATAAGTCACAAGCTTCACTGGGGACTGGGTGTGTTAGAATGGTCAGTCTGAAGAAAAAAAATTATAGCTCTTTACTGCCCCCTTTTGACGAGGGATCTTCTTCCCCAGTGGGTTTAGGGAAGCTGGAGATCATTATAGTTCATGTATATTTAATCTACACCTTACAGATCTGCAGTCCCTATGCAAAGCCCATTTGCTTGGTAAGAAGAGAACCTGCTTCCAGCTCCTCTGTGGGTACCAGAAAGGTAGTCCTTAATCAAACTGATGCATTAGACATGACCTTTTAAGGGTCAACTCTTGGGTATTACGTGACTATGTTTATTTTTAAATTAAAACCTTATCCCTCTAATCTGTAATTATTTCACAGCTCTAAATAATTGGAAATCTATACCACTTATCAGAAAAAGAAGGCAAAAAAAATACAAATAACATAACATCGTTAAACTCTTAATAGATACTGTCATTTGCTAAAGGCATTTAAACTGAAATTTGCTTGCTCATCATAAAAAAATTTGAAAATCACTTAGTATTAGATAACCGTTAAAAATGCAGTAGCCACCGATTGAGACACCCTTGATGCTATCTTCACAGGAACTGGAAAAGGATTTTGTGTGAGAAATAAAATCCTACCCATGGAAGAGTGGGACTTGGTGTTCTTTAAATGCTCTTAGAATGTACCTTCTAAAATCATTTCACAGAGGAAGAATGGACATGTCCCACCTTCTAGGAATATTTTTATGCCAATAAAAACAAAATCTTTAAACAGCAATGGCTCTAAGTCTCTATATCCAACCTCATCTTAGAGATGGTCATAGCAATACAAAATCCATTGGTCACCTCAACACTATATAAGTCATCTCTGAAAAAGGGTTGATTAACATGATACTGAATGATGAAAGACAAAATGCTTTTCCCCTAAGATCGAAACAAGACAAAGGGGCGCCTGGGTGGCTCAGTGGGTTAAAGCCTCTGCCTTCAGCTCAGGTCATGATCCCAGGGTCCTGGGATCGAGGCCCACATCGGGCTCTCTGCTCTGCAGGGAGCCTGCTTCCTCCTCTCTCTCTCTGCCTGCCGCTCTGCCTACTTGTGATCTCTGTCTGTCAAATAAATAAATAAATAATCTTAAAAAAAAAAAAAAAAGAAACAAGACAAAGATGCCCAGTTTTACCACTTCTACTCAACACAGGATTGGAAATTCTAGCCAGAGCAATTAGGCAGAAAAAAGAATTCAAATTGGAAAGGAAGAAGAAAAATCATTCCTGCTTGTATGTGACATAATCTTTTATGTAGAATGCCCTAAAGATTCCAACACACACACACACACACACACACACACACACACACAAACTAACATATTAGACTTAATAAATTTGGCCAAGTTGCAGGATATAAAATCAACACACAGAAATCCCTTTCATTTCCTTGCACTAGCAATGAACAATCTGAAGAGGAAATACAGAAACAATTCCACTTACAATAACATCAAGAAGAATAAAATGTTTAGGAATAAACTTAACCAAGAAGGTGAAAGACTTGTACGCTGTGTTTAAAAAGAGATAGCATGCCCCAGAGGGGGTCACTTGTACTAAACCCCAGCATCAGCAAACCAAGATTAAACACCTAACCTAACCACCATTTCAGCCCCCCAGGAATGCAAACTTGAACCAGTCACCATGGAATTAGAAGGTCAGCACTAATGAGATGATTCACCCATTTGACTCCTTCCGTTCTGCTTAAGAAGGTGACCTCCTCGGAGACAAGTCATTCTTTGGTAATCATTTCCTTTTTCCACCCCGTTTCCACCTTTAAAAACCTTCCCTTTCCTACAGCTCAGCCGAGCTCCTTTCTACTTGCTAGAGGGGATGCTGCCTGACTCCGGAATTGTTAAATAAAGCCACTTTGATGTTTAAATGGACTCTGGTGAATTTTTGTCTCAAGGATTTGATGGCATCTCTGGGACCACAGGAGACTTCCAAGAGCTTCAGGGACAAGAAACACAGGTGAGGTACCCCACAGACCCTTTGAGCTCATGGACTTCATCACTTCCAAAGGCTGTGGGTAGGCTCATGCTTGATTCTGAGCTCCACTCTCATTGGGTCAAGCTCGGAACATTCGTCCAGCTTTGGGGATTCATTCTGTTTGACAGAGGAAAGCTCTCCTGTTGACTCCTTGATGGTACTGAAAGAGCAATTTAGTGGCACTTAATTGTTACCTTAAATTAATGGCTGCCTGAGCCTAGAGAGCTTACCATCAGGGCCAGAGTGGAGGAAGAGGTGACAGTGGGCTTCCAGTGGGACTGTGGTCTCAAACGTGATCAGCTTAGGGAGAAGCACCCATCCCCCAGAATTCGCAGGTGGAAAGCAAAACTCCCCAAACCCGTGATCTCAGTGGCTTGTCTGCACGGCTTTCCACAATCGGTCCTTCTCTGAGGGAGGTTGTTTGAATTCTTTCCCAACTCTTCCCAGAGGGTTTTGGAAATCAAGAGGTTTTGAAATAACTGAGCCTCGCCTTCAACATCCACTCACTAAGTATTTATTCAATATCTACTCTCTGGCAGGCACGAGGCATGAGAGAGAGAGAGATGGCAGTGCGTCACCCAGAGAAGGCTGCTGCGCTTAGGAGGGCTATGGTCTAGCTGGGATGTCAGACATCCCCAGTAACTAAGTAGGCACTACCAGGGCACCTGTGTGACTCAGTCAGCTAAAGTGTCTGCCTTCGGCTCAGGTCATGATCCCAGGGTCCTGGGATTAAGCCCTGCAGGCGCTCCCTGCTGAGGTGGAGGCAGGGGAACCTGCTTCTCCCTCTGACCCTCCCCCCTGCTTGTGCTCTCTCACTCTCTCTCTCAAACAAATAAAATCTTTTAAAATAACAATAATAATAATTAGTTGTTACCTCAGTACTATAAATAAGATGTACAAACTGTCTTAGTCCATTTGAGTTCTTATAACAAAATACCACAGACTTGGTGACTTAGAAACAGAAATCTACTCCTCACAGTTCTGGAGACCGGATGTCCAACATCAGGGCGCTGGTATGGTTGAGTGAGGGCCATCTTCGGAGGCACAGACTTCTCCTTGTATTGCCACAGGGTCGAAGGGGCTAGGTAGATCTCTGGGCTCTCTTTTCTAAGAGCACTACTCCCATTCATAAGGGCTCCACCCTCATGACCTTTCTCTTTTTTAAAATTTTATTTATTTATTTTACAGACAGAGATCACAGGTAGGCAGAGAGGCAGGCAGAGAGAGAGGGGGAAAGCAGGCTCCCTGATGAGCAGAGAGCCCAGTGTGGGGGCCGATCCCAGGACCCTGAGAGCATGACCTGAGCTGAAGGCAGAGGCTTAACCCACTGAGCCATCCAGGCGCCCTCCACCCTCATGACCTTTTGCTGGAGTTTTCCAGGAAGACACATGAAGCCTAATGGAGACAAACCGATTGTCCGGCAGAGACCACAAGCCCTGCCTTCATGGCTCGGCTGTCTGGCTGGAACCATCCTGGGTGGAGAATAAGGAAGTGGAATCTGGGGAGATGCGATTCGGTCTAGTGACGTCTCAAGATCTTGCTTAGACTTGGTGATTCTGAGAAAAAGATTTAGACAGTTCCCCTTCACTGTGGCTCCTCACACTCCTCACCACTCAGCCTGGCCACCCAAACTGCCACCCCAGCCTAGACCAAAGGCTCTGGAGGAGCTGGGAAGGGGCAGGACAGAGCGGTGCTCAGGAGACTGGCTCTGGACTTGGACCACTGGTTTTGCAAAGCTGCTCTCCTACTCAGTGCTAGCAGTGTGACTGTGTGCACTACTGCGCTGCTCTTGGCCTCATGCTCTGGGGGGACGAGCATAGTGGCTCCTGCTGTCATGCTTGGGAAATCGAGTGACTTAATCCAAGTACAGTGTGTAAAACTGTCCTTGTGGTACTAAGTACTCAGTGAAAGACCAGACAGACACGTACTCCCATGGTTGTGGCAGTATTGTTCACAAGAGCCAAGGTATGGAAACCAGCTAAGTGTCCATCAATGGGTGCGTGAATAAAGATGTAGTAGATAGCTACAATGGACTATGATTCAGCCAGGGAAATTCTGCCACTTACAACAACAAATACAGATCTTGAAGACATCATGCTAAGATAAGCCAGAGAAAGACAAATAACGTACCTTTTTTCTTAAAAAAAAAAAAAAAGATTTTATTTATTTACTTAGAGACAGAAAGAGAAAGAGCACATGTGCAAGTCGGGGAAGGGAAGAGAGAGAGAAAGAATGAGGGAGAGAGAGAGAGAATCTCCAGCGGATTCCAGTTTGAGCTTGGAGGCGAATACAGGGCTTGATCTCATGACCCTGAGATCATGACCTGATCTGAAATCAAAAGGTAGAAGCTTAATTGACTGAGCTACCTGGGTGTTTCTAAACCATATCCTTCTATGTGGCATCTAAAAGAACCCCAAATTTGTAAAAACAGAATGAAGTGGTGGTTACCAAGGGCTGGGGGCAGGGAAATGGGAGAGGTATTGTCGAAGGCACATAGTGTAACTGAAGGTTCAGTAAGTCCTGGAGATCTAATACACAGTATGGTGATTATAGACAACAATGATATCAGAAACATTAAACTTGCTGAGAAACTAGATTTTTTTTTTTTAAGATTTTATTTATTTATCAGAGAGAGAGGGAGAGAGAGCGAGCACAGGCAGACAGAATGGCAGGCTGATGCAGAGGGAGAAGCAGGCTCCCTGCCGAGCAAGGAGCCCGATATGGGACTTGATCCCAGGACGCTAGGATCATGACCGGAGCCGAAGGCAGCTGCTCAACCAACTGAGCGACCCAGGCGTCCCGAAACTAGATTTTTTTAAAAAAGATTTTATTTATTTATTTGACAGACAGAGATTACAAGTAGGCAGAGAGAGAGAGAGGGAAGCAGGCTCCCTGATGCGGGACTCAATCCCAGGACCCTGAGATCATGACCTGAGCCAAAGGCAGAGGCTTTAACCCACTGAGCCACCCAGGCGCCCCAAGAAACTAGATCTTAATTGCTCACAACATTAGACGAAATAAGAATTATGTTACATGATAGAAGTGTTAGCTAATAGTACAATGACAACTGTATTAAAACACAAAAGTATCAAGTCACCTTAAACTGACACAATGTTCTATGTCAAATATACCTCAGTAAAAGTAAATAAACTGTATTTTTATTACACAATTCTGGACCCAGAGGGCTGAGCATACAGACTGGTTCATAACTGGAGATCTATAAAGAGTTGTGTAGGGGCTGCTGGGTGGCTCAGTGGGTTAAAACCTCTGCCTTCAGCTGAGGTCATGATCTCAGGGTCCAGGGAAGAGCCCCGCAACGGGCTCTCTGCTTGGTGGGGAGCCTGCTTCCCCCTCTCTCTGCCTGCTTCTATGCCTACTTGTGATCTCTCTGCCAAATAAATAGAAAATCTTAAAAAGAGGTTGTTTAATATAATATGATATCAAGACTACCACCACCACCATCATCGTCATCATCACTGAGTCCTTCCCATTCCAATTCTTTGTGAAGTCTTTTGCAGATGCTTGGGTTTCTTGGCTTGTGGTGAAGGAGAAACTCTAAGAACATACGTCCACCACCAGTTTTTCTCAGAGACTCAGCACTTTCAAAGCACATTTTGGTCTGGCAGTTGGATATGGACAGTGGCAAAGCAAAGGAGAAAGGAAGAATGAACTGGGAGAAACTGTTCTCCTGAGCAAAAGAGCCGAGATTTTTGATGTGTCAGGAATGGTCTACGTCCATATGACACCTTTTTACATTGGAGTTCAGCTAGGTCAGTTAATGAGTTTTACCTCAGGGATGATGGTCCTTCCTTTTCCCCTACTTCTTTTCTTTTTGTTCTTCTTCCTTTCTTTTCTTCTCTCCTTCCTTCCAAAGGACAAAGACCAAGAGTTGATGAGCTAAGACATACACAATCAGGCCAATACCCAGACAAGCCAATGCACCAAACACCAACTGAACAAGCAACTCCCTGAAAGCCAGTTGGCTGAATTTCCTATCCAGCAATCATCGTTCCCTGAATTCACCTAAACCCGAGATATAGCTGAAGATGGAAAAACAGAGACAAAGGCAACAGGGCCCTTGGAGAATGGAAGACATGAAGCCTTGTCTAAAGAGTTGTTCAAAGATGGTACCTATGGCTGAGGGAGAAGTGGGGGAAGGGGGGTTAGGTTTCTTCAACAGACCCAAAGGGAAATGGGCACTGTGGGCTTAAAATAGGAGGGATTATGGGGACTCCTTGGTGGCTCAGTTAGTTAAGTGTCTGCCTTCAGCTCAGGTCATGACCCCAGAGGTGACAATCATGATATGGGAGGGAACTGGCAATCGCTGGCCAGCTTGTGGGTTGGCTCGCGTTCTGTTATGTCACATGGAGGTTGCCATCCATTTCCAAACTAATGTCCCATCCTGAGAAAAAAGTGAATTGACTGTATCTAGGAGGGAGGTGTCACCTATGTAACCTGCATGTGGCCTGTATTGGTCTCCAAGGCTCCCCCCTGAGGTTGGCAACCACAGGACATGCTGACTGGTGTGCTTGAGTTCCAGGGACTGGGTGTTGGGCCAGTGCTTGATGCTGACCAACAGATCCTATGGGGGAAAGCACACCCCAAGCACAGCCCTGGGGGCGGCCCTCTGTGTTGTGGGTGGAAAGGAGGGAGGCTGCGACCCCAGGGAAATGTAAGAATGGCTCCCTGGCTGCCTCCTCAGTCACTGTGGTTCAGGCAATGGGAGTGGCCTTGCAGGGCTCCTGAGCTGCCGCTCCTCTCCCTGTTACCCTGCGTCCTCCTGAGCCCTCAGGGCTCTGAGGTACACATCCATGGCGGCGCAGGGCCCATGAGCTGATGCAAAACAGAAAAGTGGAGGGAGGGGGCGTTTGGTGTTCTACTTCTCTCCCCGTGGGAAACCCTCAACAGCACATTTGCTTTTCTCTTAGTGATGCTGCTCCCCATCTCGTCAAAAAGATCATGTGGCCATCCAGGGGCCTGAGGCTCCCAATCCAGCCATGAACAAAATGACCGTCCCAGCTGAAAAAAAAAAAAAACAAAAAACGGAGAAAGACGAGCAGGGTGAAAAGACACATCTCCACCCGACAAGTATATCCAGGAACAAACAAATCGGAAAAAAAAAGGAAGCCCCCCCCCCCTTACTTCTGTGCATAGAAGCATCTTCACAAGGGCTGCGCACATCCTCGTGGTCTGTGTCTGTCAGGGAGGAAGAAAAGGAGGTGAAAGAGGGCGACCTCAGGCTAGTGGCCATGGGCGTGGAGGTTCTGGGATGCTGTGCCCACCGGGGACACGGAAGGCGTCCAAGACACGGAGGGAACCAACCAAACGCCGAAAAGACAGGAGAGACGGACCGGCTTCCACCGCTCTCCGCTGGCGCAGCTCGATGACGCCTCTGACGTCCAATCCCCCAGACACCTTCCTGCTCACGGTAATCTAGACGCTTATTGGCCCGGGTTTATTGGCCTCCTTGGCCCTGCTCTGGGGTCATTGGATAATTCTTTCGTTGCCACCCACACAACCCGGAAGCTCGCCGAGGGGGCGGGGAATGGAAATAGACGCCTAAAGGGCACCGAAATGCTTTCTGGGAATGGTAGTCATCGGTGCGCCAGGGGAAAGCCGGCTTTCTTCTGGCGGCTTAGAGCATTTTAGACTCATTCACAGAGGCGAAGAGGTGCCAGGATCCTCAGCGCCGGCGCGAAGCGCAGAAAATCCAGCGGGAAGAAACAAGTGTTAGTGTTACGGGTAGTCCGGGCTCAGTTTTAACCACTGAACGAATGTTAATGGAGCGCAGACTGGGCGCCAGGAGTCGTCCTTAAGGAAGGACTTTGCGCCCAGAATCCCTTTCAGAGGTGGAGGAAGGAATGTGTGGAAAACCGGTACGATGCCGAACTGTAGGAACGTGAAAGCGAACTAGGGCTGCCAGTTACAAGCCCCAGTGGCTGAGTTTCAGAACCATACTATGGAGTGAAAGAAGGGAACAGAACATTTTTATGACTTTCAAACCAAGCAAAACGCATGTTCAGAGAAACACACATATATAATCAAATACTGCAGAGAAAAAGAACGGAATGGTGGGAGGAGAAACAAGAATCACCATATTCGTGACCTTTCGGGAGAAGGAGGGTAGAACCCTGGAGGAGAAGGGTTCCCGGGGCATCGCAATTATTTCTGAAGTTGGTGCGTTCACGGGTTTTATGATTATGCACAGTTAAGATGTTCTGTACATGTATTTTGTCCTGCATTTATTAAAAAAAAATTCTAGACAAATAAAGAAGTGGGCTTGTAGGTTCCATTTCTCTGCCCCAATGCTTTAGATCTGCCCGTTGAATGACAGTTATAATAGGTTCTGAACAAGGAAAGGACACCCGGGTGCTCCCCGCGCCCCCAGGACTACAATTCCCAAAAAGGATTGCTTACTCCCGGGCCCGTGTCTGCATTTGGTGGATGTACGAGCTATCCAATGAGCCCCTCTGCAGCCCGAGGGGGGCGGGGAAGTTGTCCAATCAGCGACTGGGCAGACGCGCCAATGGGCGGGAAGGTTGTTCGCTCGCGGCCTTGACAGGAGCGGCATCCCTGAGTGGGTGGAACCAGCCCCTCTCACCGGCCTCTCAGAGGCTGGCGGTTTCCCTCGGCACCCCGCTTCCCTCTCTCGGTGAGGCACATCATCCGGGAACACCCGCGCCCAAAGCCAGTGACCTGAGGACGCCGTCATTCAACTCCTGTTCTTCCTCCTGGACAGACACAGAGGAGGAGGGAGTGCGCGGGCGCTCGTGAAAATGCTTCCATGCTCTGAGGTACCTGCGGGCCGGGGCTCAGGGCCCAGCGACCCTGGGGGTGGGGTGGGGGTGGGGTGGGGGCTGGGGCCTTGGTGGGAGGCGGGGCTGTGTCTCAGGAATAGGGTCTTTCGCGGTCACCTCGTGCGCCCTTCCTTTCACAACTGTGAAGAGCCCGGAGCGGGGCTTCGTGTATGGAGCGGCTGATTATCTCACCTGTGCCGTGCGCCGGGTCTGGGGAGAGCGGGGCTGGGGATGCGCCTGTAGCAGGCAGACGGGGTGTCGGCCTTGTTGGGGCTAAAGTCTTGCCGGAAGACCGGTGGCGTGAAGGGAGTAAGTGTGGAGTTGTTGGGGGAGAAGTTCGGGTTCTCCCTCTTTTTTTTTTTTTTTTTTTTTTAAAGATTTTATTTATTTATTTGACAGAGAGATCACAAGTAGGCAGAGAGGCTGACAGAGAGAAGAGGAAGCAGGTTCCCTGCTGAGCAGAGAGTCTGATGCGGGACTCGATCCCAGGACCCTGAGATCATGACCTGAGCCGAAGGCAGCGGCTTAACGCACTGAGCCACCCAGGCGCCCCCGGGTTCTCCCTCTTAAATAGGTTACATTCCACTGGGGGTTGTCAGGATCCCCACTGTGCACCTGAGATCAGGCCAATCAAGGCGGCGGGGTGGGGGGGGGGTGTGGTATGGAGGGAGTGCGGGCCCAGGACCGCATCATATTGGCGGGCAGAGCCAGTCCTTTCCAGAGCTTTTGCGTGGAGGCCACCGGAGTCTACATTCTCAGCGGTGTAGTGGGGGCAGCGTGGTGCGCACAGATGTTTGTGACATATTGGCAAGCACGAGGCCGGAGTGTAGTTCGTTCAGCAGAAATTGTTGAGAGCGTACTTTGTGGTGGGCCCTTCCTTTTGGGTGGGTGGTTGATGGAGATTGGGAGCACATGTTAAATAGTCTGACAGGTATCTGAGGTGCTCACCACCTGTTTGGGCGAGACAGGAAGCAAATAATTACCCGTGAAATACGTAATTAGAGTTTTCCCTTGAGTGCTGAGAAATACAGGGTGTGTTTGAGTTTGTAATTTAGGCAATAATGTCTCAGCGGAGATCGGAAGGCTAAGACAAATGGTAGACGTGGGAGGGCGTTCCATTAGAACAGGTCGGGAGTGTTAAAGGAATTGAATGTCCTTGAGGCTGGGGCCACGTGGGGACTGTAGGGTGGGGAAAACCAAGGTTTGGGCTTAAGACTTGCACTTTCTGTAGGTTCTTGGAGACTAAGCATAATGACTGAAACCATGGAGTCCAGAGCCAAGCTGCTCCTAGCTCTGCCACTTAAGAGCTGTGTTACTGAAGCACTCTTTATCTCAGTTTCCTGATGTGAGAAATGGGGATGATAATAATCCTACTTCATAGATGATTGTAAAGATGAAATGATATTTAATGTTAATAAAAGACTTAGAGCCATGTATGAAATGCAATAGGTGTTAGTGGTGGTTGATTCAATAAATAGATAAATACATAAGTTTTGAAGACTTGGAGACAGTCTGCAGTGACATTTGTGAACTTAAGTGGCTTCGACCCAACTTCATTTCTTCTCCAGTTTGTAGGGGCTGTTGATGCCATGTGTAGCACTGTTGAATCAGAAATAATTTTTCTTGTATCAACTGCTGTTGGCTAAGGGAATCTGATGTACCATTGAAATGATCAGAGAGAAAGAAAATACTTTTTTTTTTTTTAAAGATTTTATTTATCTATTCGACAGAGAGAGATCACAAGTAGGCAGAGAGGCAGACAGAGAGAGAGAGGAGGAAGCAGGCTCCCTGCTGAGCAGAGAGCCCGATGTGGGACTCGATCCCAGGATCCTGAGATCATGACCTGAGCCGAAGGCAGTGGCTTAACCCACTGAGCCACCCAGGCTCCCGAAAATACTTTTCAATAGCATATTATGATTATGTTTATTGAAAAGTTAATATGGATTTATTTAATATTTGTTGGTAACAGTTTGTGTAAACTTGCTTACTTAAAAAAAAGTAAACTGTAGAGTAACTCATACAACAAAAGGAGAGAGAAGTAGCATAACTACAGCTTACCTTTTCTTGTCTCTCTATGGTAAAGCTATTATAATTTCTCTGTTCCTCTCTGCCTCAGTTTCCAATGCCCCCCGTGTCTGCCAACCACTACACATTGTAGGGGAAGTTTGTGTTTGGAATTGCAGAGACTCTAAGGCAGTCGTACCCAGGCCAAAGGGCACATCAGCAGAGCCTCTGGGGCTTTTTAAAGAAAAACAAGGAGGATTCTTAGATCCTCCTCTAGACTCACTGAGTCAGATCTTCTGGGATAGGTCCCGGGCTGTAAAGACCAGGTATGTTTGCCATGTGGATGTGTTTCATGACAGCTTTTTTGCGCTGGCCTTTCCTTCATTGGAACAACATGCAAGAAGATTGGGAGAATCCACAAGTTAATGTTTGAAGCCATTTTGCAGGCCTCTGTCCTTCAAGTTCCATGGTTTTGTGATCTGCATCTTCACTGTGGTGTGTTAAATCCTTAAAACTTGTCAGAGAGTCATGTTACTAATAACACAGGGATTCCTTGCAAGAATCATTGACAAATCCCTTTCTGCCCCAGTCCTCTCTTTGGAGTGGGGCTAAGAATGATAACCCGCCTGTGGGATGTAAGGACTAAATGAGAAATAGATCCAAGGCAGTCAGCACAGGATCTGGCCCAGAGTGATGCCTTTCACAAGTTATTATTACTACTTTTTGATTTCGCTCCATTCTTTTTTTCTTTGTACATATGATTTATTCATTTATTTTAGAGAAGGAGTGCACGCCCCTGTGGCAGGGGTGCGCACGGTGGGTGGGGAGAGGAGTAGGGAAAGGGAGGGAGAAAGAATCTCAAGCAGGAATGCACAGTGAGTGTAGAGCCTGATGTGGCGATAGATGTCATGATCCTCACGTCATGACCTGAGCCTAAATGAAGAGTCAGGCACTCAACGCAACCCTTGATTTCCCTCCTTCTGAATATTATTTGGATGTAGTTACTGACTATGTCCTCACTGTGGATCAGGCTGGTTCCTGCCTCCCCAGGTTACAGCCATGTTAAGAAAGCCAGTTAGCCTCCCAAGAGTCCTAGGATGCCACTGCTTTGATGTATTCCTGCCTTCAATACAGAGCCCTCCTGGGGCTAGCCATGCAAGGAATTTCCAGAGAAGACTGCTGGGAGGACTAGATACGGAGTGTTCCCCTCAGTGCCGGGCGCACAGCTGGTGTTCAAGACTGGTAGTGAGTGTCAGCACCATGTCACCATCATCAGTGTCCTGACCTTCATCATGGACTGGTGCTCTCACTCCTACCATCCTACAGTTAGAACTCTTCTATTGGACACATCGGGCTTATATGTTATTATATTCTAATAATTCCATTTGGTTCAATAGGACTCTTTCAAGCACTTACCGTGATCACCAACTCTCGTGACTCCCAGTTCCTCTCTCCCTTATCTTTCCATTCTGCTGTTCCCTTAAGGCAGTTCCCTCTTTTATTTCCTGTGACCTCCACCCCCAACCCTTCCCTGTATCCTGGGAAATTAGGAGTCCATTAGCCATTGCCTCCGTGTCTTTGGACCCTGGTCCTTCTTGGGGGGACATCTGTTCCTGAAACTTCCTAAGGTGCTGCCTGTGTTCTCATACCCCACATTATTCAGGATTGGGGGGTTCAAGATGGTATCTTCTCGCTTCTTTGCCCCCATGCCATTTCTTTGAGATCTGTGGTCCCCAGGGAGAGCATCCTGACCTCCTCATCATTACTGTTTTCTCCCTTCCTCGTAGTTATTCACCTAATTCATTGAAGACTTGGGTTCCAGGCCCACAGCCTCCTCTGTCTTGATTCTTGCCATTAGCTGGGGTGGCCTCAGTGTGTGCATGGAGGGCCCAGCCTCCAACAGGCATTCATTTTCTCAAATGCCTACTTTGCCATGATCATCTCTGCCACCACTATCACCGTGGTGCCTTGGATTTCCACCCTGGTGCTGCACCACCTTGCACGTGAGCAGTGCGGCACCTTTCAACTCCAATCTCTTTCCAGTATGTTCCTTCTGTCATTTCTGCTCTGCCATCTGCGTGCTCTTCGCGAGGACCTCCTTGGATTTCTCCGTCTTTTAGATGCTCCCTCGAGGCTCTCATCTCTCACCTGAGCTTGGATTTCCCAGCCCATGATTCAGCAGTTGTCCTGGCAATGCTTCTACCACCCTTGCCTTTCATCTGAGTAAACCCTAAGCCATGGGTGAAGCAAAGCATCCATGTTCGCCTTGAATCCTCGTGGTGGGAATCACACAGCAGGGCAGCTTGGAACAACTGCGAGTTCTTGCGAACCAGCCTCCCCTGTGCCCTCATGGAGCTCCCCCATTCTGTGGTTCCCTGGGCAGCTCCCTTTCCCACTCTCCAGAATCCTTCCAGCAGACTTTTCCCACTCTCCTCAACCCTATGATTGACGCTACCCTCCTTCATTCTCTGCATAACATGGGCCATGGGATGCATACTGCTTCACAGAGAAGATGGGAACCTTCAGATTGGAACTCCATGAACATCCCTCCAAGAAAGGGAACCGTCCTTTCCTCTTGTGACAGTGGTCAGCATCCCCCCAGAGGCCACTGGGAGCACACCTTTCCTTAAACACAGTGGGTTCTGTTACTCATCGTGGGGGAGAACCCACATCATGGGAATTGTGGGGCTGATCAGTAAGAAAGAGGGTGTTAGAACATACAGGATTTGGGCTTTGGGTGGATGTTTTGGGTAGCAATCAAGGAAGAAGGAGTGTGCTCTGGGCTGGGTGCTTTGGGACAGTTCTGGGACTGGGTAGGTCCATCGGTCTTCTCTAGAAGGAGGTGTGAGTAGTGAGACGAACAGTGTCGATTCAGAAGGAAGGCACTCGCTCCTATGAGCTGGGAGAGAGGATGATTGGTATTTTGTGATGGGCATGACAATCTGGTTTTGTCTGTTTGGACAAGAGAGGAAGTGGGCCTGTTTTGTCTCCCTTCATCACCGTGGCCAGGTCACCTCGTGCTGCAATTCTTTGAGGTCGCATATGTCCAACAGGGGAAACACATGGCCTCTCTGTGTCTGCTGTGCAGCCTTGCTCATGGTGCCAGGCCGCCTTCTTGATGTCAGCACTGCTCTTCCTTCTTTCCCAGTGGAGGAGGGAAGTCTTCACAAGACAAATAGGTGTGTGCCAGACAGGAGAAACTAGCCTGGACACTGAAGCCCAGAGCTGTGTCAGCGGCACCTGACGTGTCGGGGGGCGGGTAGCAAGAGGGCATCCTGGAGAGGCTTTCAGAGAGTGAAATGCAGGGGAGGACCCAGGGGTTTCAAGTCAGGGAGGTGATGTACTCTGGGTTTTTGACCATCTCCAGGAGCTGCGTGAGAGCTGCTTTGGTGAAAAAGGGCAAGTCTCTTCCCTTTTCTTTCCCTGGCTCAGGCCCCTTCTCCTATCTGGTCTGTTGCAACACTTTCTCCTTGTTCTGCCTGCTTCTCATGCAGCTCCTTCTCCCACCCAAGTTCCCCTGATCTGGCCAAGGTGATCTTTTTGGAATCCCACATCTTCTCCTGTTACTATGTTACTGGAAACCTTTTGATACCCGACCAGCCACAAGGTAGAATCTGCACTGTGTGGTGGGACTCCCTTTGCTTTTCATGATCCTCCCATGGTGCCCTTGGTCTCCTGCTGCCAACTGGAAACCTGCATTTGGATTATCTCAAATCCAGTCCTTCCAAAAGTGCTTTGAGATCCCCTGCCTGTTTTCTCCTCCTTGCCACCCCCACCCTCTGAACTCCATGACTGGGACCAGTGTGCCCTTCAGCTCCCACGTGCAAAAGGGAAGAGTCATTTTTGAACTCTGCTTTGACTTCCTTTCCCCCTTCTGCGATCATTCACCCAGACGTGTGATTTTGTCGGCTAATTTTTTCTGGAATCTACCTCCTTTTCTCCACCACTGCTTCTGCCCTCTCATTCCGAGCTATGGTCATTTGTGGTGTGATCCACAGTGCTAGTGTGATTGGTGAGCTTCCAGGTGCATCAGCCTCCCCCAAGAACTTTCTCCCCTGGAATCCAGAGATTTGTGGAAGCCCCATGCATTCATATCACTGCCTAGTTTCTTGTTTCCTGGCTGCTGCTGCTTCTTTTTTTCTTAAGATTTTATTTATTTATTTGACAGAGAGAGACACAGCGAGAGAGGGAACACAACCTGGGAAAGTGGGAGAGGAAGAAGCAGGCTTCTTACTGAGTGGGGAGCCCAATTGGGGGCTCGATCCCAGGACCCTGGGCTGAAGGCAGAGCTTAACGACTGAGCCACCCAGGTGCCCCAGTTTCCTGGCTTCCTGTAGCTGTTGGAGATGGACCCAAATGTTCCTTCAGTGTCTGCACACCCGGTCCATCTTCCTTCTCCAGTCCTGCTTCCCAATCACCTTTGCTGCACTACGGGATCTGGTCAGTCCTTCCAGTGTGCTCTGTGCCCACTGGTTTTGGGGCAGCTCGGCCGCTCCCTCTGCCCAAGACACTTTCTCCTCAATCCCCCCTCACTCATGAGCTCTCATCTCCCCTCAGGTGAATGCCGTGACTCCACAATCTCTATTGAATGGTTACTCAATTGCCGGAGGCACAGTTCTCACATGGTTCCAGACGTGACCCAAACAGATCGGGGTGGAACAGTTAGTGAGCCTTTCTTCCAGTGAGAAGCAGCCAGAAAACAGAGTCAAGAAATCTGGCATGTCAGCGGGTGCTGGATGCTGTAGGAAGGTTGGAAGTGGCTGTCATCTAAGCCGGGATGGCCAGGTAAGGCCCCCTGAGGACAAAGGTGGGAAAGCCTTGTAGGAGGTGAGGGAGTGAGTCCTGTGCATGTCTGTGGGCACAGTGTCCCTGGCAGAGTGAAGGGGGAGTAGGAAGGTCTCTGTGGAGAGAGCTGGGCTGACTTGTTCCAGGAATGACAAGGCCAGAGTGGGGGAGAAGGGGGATAATAGCAGATGGGGTCTTAGGGACCTAGGGTGGGAGTCACTGGAGGCCAGGCAGGGGTGGGTGGGGGCGGATTTTGAAGTGAAGAATGAAGTGACCTGAGTTGGATTTTAATGGGATCACTTCAGTTTTCTGTTGAGAACAACGAAGGTGAACTCAGTCAGATCAGTTTGGAGGCTCCTAGAATATTCCAAGACAAGAGATACTGTCAGCTTGGATCAGGGTGGTAGGAGGGGAAGTGCTGTTAATCGACCAGAGTCTGGGTACATGTTGAAGGAAGAGCTGTTGGGATATGCTGACAGATTGGATGTGGGTGAGGCCATGAGTCAAGAAGATGCCCAGCCTCTGACTCTGCCGGTTCATATCAGACGCGGCTCCCTCTGGAGGCCTCTGACACTTACAGACAAGGTCCAGCCCACTATCTGTTCTCTGTGCATGTCCTTCGGGGCAGTCAGTCCTGTCTCAATGCAGAGTCTCGTTTAATGTTTGTCCTTCCCCCTCCACTGTGAGAATAATGGTGCTGAGAGGGACCACATATGTCTCAGTGTCCCATGCCATGTAGACTCCTAGCAAGTATTTCTCAGCCAGCAGAGTGACAAGGAACTGAATGTAGACGCTCAAGGTTCTGTTTCCTGACAAGGTCTCAAGACTACCATGTCCATTTCATTGGTTTTGAGTAGTCTGTGTGTTTTAGAAACCAGGCCAAAGGCTGTTAAGACTGAAATTCCATTGTGAAAAAATTAATTTGCTGTCACCTGCATTGAAAAATGTCACTGTTGATGTGCAAGTGGGTCACAGGATCACGTCTTGGCAGAGGCAGCATTTTCCGGAGACCTACGCCTTCCTTCCCAGCACAGTGTTGACATCTACACAGCTCAGCCCAGAGAGCAGGGTTGAAATTTTGACCTGAGATATTCTGAAGGTGAGGGGATGCTGTTTTCCCTCCCCAGAGAAGACGTGTCACTTTAGAATGAGAATATTCTGGTGAGGATAAATTAGCTGCCAAACTTGACCATCGAGAAAGTCGAATAAATCATGGCTTTTCTGGATTTTTGCCACCCCCCCATTTTTTCCAAAAGGTAAGAAATTAAATTTGGAAAATATATATGGAAAGCACTGGCCTCAGATCTAGAATACTAATTACTTTTCTTTTAAAGTTGTTTTTTTTTTTTTTTTTTTTTTTTTAAGATTTTGTTATTAGGGAATCTCTACCTAACATGGGGCTGAATTCATAGCTCCCAGATCAGAATCACCAGCTCTTCCAGCTAGCCAGCAAGGTGCCCCTTGAGGATTAACATTTTCTTTTTCTTTTTTTTTTTAAGATTTATTTATTTATTTATTTGTCAGAGAGAGAGAGCGAGCGAGAGCGAGCACAGGCAGACAGAGTGGAAGGCAGAGTCAGAGGGAGAAGCAGACTCCCTGCGGAGCAAGGAGCCTGATGCGGGACTCGATCCCAGGACGCTGGGATCATGACCTGAGCCGAAGGCAGCTGCTTAACCAACTGAGCCACCCAGGCGTCCCGAGGATTAACATTTTCAATGACAAAAGTGAATACATTTTCTCCACTCGGTAATCTAATTTGAATAAATTGGGCATATAATTTATTGCCTCTTTTTTTTTTTTTTAATTGGCCAATGGTATTCCACAGTGTGGTTTTACTTCATGTGACAACACTTGTTTGTCATTTGGGTGGCTGTTTAGGGCTGTGTTAAACATTTTTGCATGTGTGTTTGAATTTTTCAATGAGATGGGTTTCAGGGGAGAAGTGTCTGCAAAATGGTCCTCAGAAGAGGTTACGTCAATTTCTGTTCTCACCCATGGTAAATGAGATGCTATCACAGAATAATCTTAGTCTCTTAAATTGTGAGCTGGGAAGTAGAAAAAGATTTCTTTGTATTTTGAGAGAGAGAAAGAGGGAGAGAGAGAATGGGAAAGGGGCAAAAGGAGAGGGAGAGAGAGAATCTGAAGCACATTTCCTGCTGAGCACAGCTTGAATGGGGCCAGATCCCACAACCCTGAGACTATTACCTGAGCCAAAATCAAGAGTCAGATGCTCAACCTATTGAGCCACCCAGTTGCCCCTTAAGTTTATATTTTTATAATCAGTAGGAAGACTGAGAATTTTCAGTTGGTCACTGTTACTGTCAGTTTTTTATATGAACCTTTTCTCCTTAGCATTTTCCCGGTGGGTTGTCTCTTTGATTTTTTATGTTTTTGTTATTAATTTTTTTATTTTTGGATTTTTTTCTTGAGTTTTTGTTTATTTATTTGACAGGGAGTGTGTGTGAACATAAGCAAGGGGAGCAGCAGAGAGAGAGAGAGAGCGAGAGCGAGCGCACAAGTAGGCAGAGTGACAGGCAGAGGGAGAGGGAGAAGGAAGCCCCCCTCCAGAGCAGGGAGCCTGAAACAAGGCTGGATCCCAGGACCCTGGGATCATGACCTGAGCCAAAGGCAGAGCTACGCAGGTGCCCCTTTATATTGATTTGTAAGAATTTTTATATGTAGAGTGGTAGTCTTTGGCTTCTGTATTTGTTGTAGTTTTTTGTCCCAAACTCTTGCTTGTCTTTGAGTTTAGCTTGTACCATACATTTCATGATACATTTCATTCTGAATCTTTATGGTACCAGATTTGGCAGTCTGACTTCATTGCTTTGAGATAATGCTTTAAAGGGCCTTTTTCAGCCAGTACTACATTTTACTTTAGCACTTTTATGGTTTTGGCTTCTATTGTTTAGACCATTTATCTAACCTTATTATTTTGTATAATATAAAGTAGCCCTTTTTGTCCCTACACCATCTAGCAATAGTCTATATCCCTCATGGATTTGAAACATAACTTAGATACTAAATTCTTACATATGCTTTAACATAGCCATGCATATATCCTTCCTCACTTCCAGTTGGACTTGCTGTTTTCATTTTGATGCCTACACGTTTTGACTTGCGATGTAGCTTAATTGTGAATTGATTGAGAGGTCCCATAGCTTGCTTCTCAGAGTAAAAATAGGTTTGTGCCAGGGAATAGCACCATTTTCTTAGTTCATTTGAGCAGCTGGACTCCAGGGAGGAAGAGAAGAAAGAGACACTGACGAAAGGCACATGTCTAAGTCTGTGAGAGCAATAGCGTTTCAGGAAGCCATACTGTGTATACTTCAACATACATGTCATTGGCCAAAACTAGGCATGTGGCCCTACTCCTAGCTGCAGGAATGTGTGGGAGGGGAGAATTTCTCACAGGGCAGATTGGTACCTTGAACAAAATTGGGGTCCTCTTACTAAGGAACAGGGATAGGTGTATGTTGAAAGGGGAACTTGGAAGGTCAGCTGCATCTCTCATTGGTTTTTGTTTTTGTTTGTTTTTGTTTTTCTTTAGAATTTCCCTAGGTAGGGGTGCCTGGGTAACTTAGTCGGGTTGAGCATGTGAGTCTTGATTTCAGCTTAGGTCTCCATCTCAGGGTTGTGAGTTCAAGCCCCATGTTGCATTCAATGCTGGGCATGGAGCCTTCTTAAAAAAAAAAAAAAAAAAGAAAAGAAAATAAGGATTTCCCCAGGTATTCCAAAGAGACAGAAGGGTGGGGAAGACTGGAGGTAGGTGAGCAGGGGAGAAGACATAATGTATAAAAGAAAATGCTCAGTCTTCATTGTTCAGTTTGATGAGCATTAAGAAATGTACACAGTTGGCTCTTGAACAACATGGGTTTGAATTGCATGAGTCCACTTATATGTGGATTTTTTTTATAAATATAGCACAGTAATGCAAATGTATTTTTCTTCATGATTTTCTGTAGCATACTTTAGTGAAAGAATAAAATGTATAATACATATAGCATACAAAATACCTTTAATCAACTGTTTCTATTACCAGTAGTGCTTCTGGTCAACAGTAGGCAAGTAGTAGTAAAATTTGGGGGGAGATGAAATTTACATACAGATTTTTTACTACACGGGAATGGGTACCCCAACCACTGTGTTGTTGAAGGATCAATTGTGTATCTGTGTCCCAGCCCCAAACACAAGACATAAAATATATCTGAAGCTCCAGAAGTTACCCTCGTATCTCTTTGTACTTAGTCTCCTTACCCCCGCTGGTCATTTTCTGATTTCAGGATCTACGGTAGATTAGATTTGCCCGGTCTTGAACAACGTGTGAATGGAATTTTGTCATATGCAATTCCTTTGTCTTCTTTCACTCAGCGTGTTCTTTGAGATTCATCCATGTTGTGTGCACTTCCAAAGGTAAACAAACCCTGATGGTTCAAGTGGAGAAGACAGATTTTAATCAGTAATAACTGTTGGAATCAGGAAAAGAGTCCTGCCTGAATGAAACTCTGCCTTGATTTGTACAGAGGGCATTTTAAAGAGAATGAAGAAGTAAGGCCAGGGATGAGTAAAGTCAGGGGAGGAACAGATGACAAAAAGTAGAATACGTATTGGTCCATATGAAACCGCCTGTATTTGCTAACTGGGAGACAAGGGCCTGACTTTTCAGTAGATGCCTTGAGTTTCCTCAGGCAGGCACTAAGGGGAACCTGTGTTGCAGGGTTGGGACCTGGAGCTGTTAGAAACTATGTTAATGTTTATTGGAGTTGGTATATGATAAGCCAGGTTTGAGAAGAGGGCTCAGAGCAGTCTGGCTAGAGTTTGGTCAAGGAAAGAATCTTCATCAGTGTAAAGTAGTTTCCTCCTTTCTATGTAGTGTGTGTTTTTTTTTTTTTTTTTAAAGATTTTATTTATTTATTTGTCAGAGAGAGAGCGAGCGAGAGCGAGCACAGGCAGACAAAGTGGAAGGCAGAGTCAGAGGGAGAAGCAGGCTCCCTGCAGAGCAAGGAGCCCGATGTGGGACTCGATCCCAGGACGCTGGGATCATGACCTGAGCTGAAGGCAGTTGCTTAACCAACTGAGCCACCCAGGCGTCCCCTATGTAGTGTGTTTAAACCACGATTTGTTCATCTGTTCATCTGATGGTTAGACATTTTGTTGTATCCAAGTTTTTGGTCATTGTGAATAGGCTACAATAAACTTTCTTACAGAAGTCTTAAATTTCTCCTGAACTTGCTTAGTGGGATTGCTTAGTCACAGGGTGGGGACATATTGAAGTACTAGCCTAGTTTCCAAAGTGGTTGATCAGTTTACACTTCCCACCAGCAATATACTGACACTCAGTTGCTCAGCATCCTCGTTAACATTCTGTGTTGTCAGTGAGGGTGAAATAGCATCTCATTATGCTTTCACATTGCATTTCCCTGGTGACAAATGATCTGAGTTAGGCACCTTTTTGTGTGTTTAGTGGGCATTCCTACATCTTTGGGCTCTGTCTGTTCATCTTTTGCCCATTGTTGTCAATGTTGTTTTTGGTTTTGACTTTTTGGAGTTATTATGTATTCTGGATAGGAATTCTTTGTCAGACAGATGCATGATAAATGTACATGGATAGGAGAATAAAAATTTAAAATATTTTACAGTAGCATCTAAGACATAAACTGGTTAGGTGGCTGGGTGGCTCGGTTGATGACTCATCTGACTTTTGATCTCAGCTCAGGTCTTGAACTCAGGGTTGTGAGTTCAGGCCCTGCTTTGGACTCTATATTGGGCTCCATGGTAGGTGTGGAGCCTGTTTAAAAAACAACAACAGCAACAAAAAGGCAAACTGGCTGGAAGTAAGTCTCATGATAGACATGAAACGCCTACAGAAAGCAAAACATTGTTGAGAGGAATTCAAGAAGAGTGAAATCAGTGGGAGATATGCTTTGTTTATGCATTGGAAGATATGACATCGTTGAGATTTCTGTTTTCCATGATTTGATTCATGCAAACAATGCAATCCCAATCAAACTCCTAGCCATCTTTTTCCTCTTTTGTAGAAAAAATGAACAAATTGATGCCACATGTATATGGCAATGCCAAGGGTCTAGAATAGCCAAACAAGTTTTCAAAAGAATGCAGTTGAAGAACCCACACTACTTATTCCTGCTCAATTTCAAGACTTACAGTGAAATGACAGTAATCAAACCCTTTGGTGTGAAGATAGATCAATGAAACAGAATAGAGTCTAGAAATAGACCAATCACAACAGGTACTGTTGATTGATTTTTGCCCAGAGTGTCAGTTCAATGGGGAAAAGGAAGTCATTCAATTTTATTTTTTTAAAGATTGATTAAGTTATTTATTAATTAATTTATTTATTAGAAAAGAGAGAGAGAGAGAGAGAGATCATGAGCAGGGAGGAAGGGGAAAGGGAGAAGCAGACTCCCTGCTGAGCAGGATGCCCAATGTGGGGCTCTATTTCAGCACCCAGGGATCATGACCTAAGCTGAGGACCATGCCCAACAGGTGAACAAGCCAGGTGACCCAGGGGAGTCTTTGTAGTGAATAATACTGGATGAATTGGATACTGAAGTGGAAACAAAACAGACTTTGACCCCTACCTCATTCTTTACATACACACATAAATTTGGGAAGGATCATGACCCTAAATATAAAAGACTTAACCAATTTCTGTCACTCACCCTTTCCCTTTCATTCTCTTCAAATACTTCTGAAGGGCGTTTTCATCAGCACAAACTCAAAATCAAATTAAAATTCTAAGCAATAGGAAAAACACTGACCAACTGAAAGTGTTTCTTCTTTCTTTTTTCAGTCTTATATTTGATGGTGTCTTAGAGTGAAATATGGCATATGGGTAGTGTAGAAAAATTTTAAAACAGAAAAATTAACACACACACACACACACACACACACACACACACACACACACACTTACAGAGACCCCAGAAGTCTGAAGTTTCTCCTGTTTCTCTGCTGTTCTTCAGCCTCCCTGCCTACCTGCAGCTACTGGAACATTCCAAGGCACTTCCTGCCCAGAGCATTTCTATCAGCTGCTCATTCCATCCTTAGTGCCTTCTGCACAGCTTTCTCCAATTCTGTGGGAGTCCACCCAGCCCTCCTCTTTTCAGAGAGGCCTTCCCTTTGACCTTGTCTGACGCAGGTCCTTCATCCCCTGCTATTGTCCTTCATCTGGCATAAGCTCTTACTTTGTCTCTGTCTCTGTCTACCAATGCCTGGACTTTGCAGACACTCAAGAAGTATTATTTGTCTGGATCAATAGTGTCAAGCTGAGGGCGAATACAGAAGCTGCTCCGTGTCATCCAGGAGAGGGCAGTAGGAAGTCCAGGGAGGAGCTCCCAGAGGAAGGCAGCTTGGTCAGCTTTTCAGCAGGTAGAGCTGCTCAGCGGTGGAGCGAGTGCTTTCTTTGTAGGGCGTGCTCAGGCGGTGGCTTGGTGTTGTTGAAGGGTTCTTGCCCTGGATGTCAGGGTTGACCAGGTCATTGGGAAGGTCCCTTCCAACCAGACAGCCAGCCGTGCTTGAGGACTAGTCTCCTCTCTGGTCTGTGGTTCTTTCTCAACTGCAGATGTGGCTCTAACCACTAGAGGGCACTAGATGATGCCTTTGAGGACAGTGCCCATCAAATCACCAACAGTGAGAACACAATTTTCTCTCTTTTAATTATTGAAATACAGTTTGATCTATACAATGTTATGTCAATCTGAGGTGTGCAGCATTGCTGATTTGACAAGTCTGTACTTTATTCAGCACTCACCACGATTATGTGTATTCGCTGTCTGTCACAGTACATTATTATGATATTATTGATGATATTCCTGAGGTACTTTTCATTTTTGTGAGTTATTTATATAAGTGGAAGTGTGTGCCTCTTAATCCCCATCACCAGTTTTGCTACCCCCCTCCCCCACTACCCTCTGGCAGTCACCATTCTGTGTTGAAGAGTCTGTTTGGTTTTGTTGGTTTGGAGAACAAACTTCTCAGGGCATTTATACCCCAAACACAGACTTCAACAACAGCTTCACAAAACAGTCTTTAACTCTTATAGTATGTAATGGATGCTGATATTTTCTGTTTAACTCTTACCATCTGCATTTTCTAAGCCAGGGATTTGCAGACTATTACATTGATTTTGTGAACGTGTATGGGTCACAATTCATTGTTTGAAAAGCACTGTTTTAGACAATGGAGTGTGTTCACCCTTGTAAAAGTCTGTGGGTCAGTTTTCCTTGACAGTCTGGGCTTGTGGGTAATTGTGTCCCTTAGTGTGTACTTAGTGTGTTTCTGTGCTGAGTTGCTGCCTTGAGTAGCCAAAGGTATTTGCTTCCTTACGGGTGTCTGCTGAGGTGGGCACATGGCCGTCTGTGGGAGACTGGTGGGGACAGGTACAGGATTAGCACAGACCATAGTCAGGACAGCAGTAAGCCCTTGTCGGTGGATATGAAGAGAACATATGTTATCTGTCTGAGATGGATATCTGAGAACTTAGAACCTAGCTGGGTGAAAACACACACACACACACACACACACACACACACACACACAGACACACACACAGTCGCGTGTGCCCTACCCTTTTCAACTTACTGATCAGGCAAATGGGAATGAGGTAACGTACTCAGGTTAGCACTTAGGATGTTTCATGGTAAAATAACAGAAGACCAATTCCATTTGATTGATTTATTACTTTTTTTTTAAAGATTTATTTGAGCGAGAGAGAATGAGGGGGGAAGGGCAGAGGGAGAGAGAATCCTGAAGCAGAGTCCCCATTGAAGATGAAGTCTGATGCCGGACTGAATGCCAGAACCCAGAGATCGTGACCTGAGTTGAAACCAAGAGCTGGCTGCGCTACCCCGTTTGGTTTAAATGGTAAAGATGTTTATTAATTCCCAAGATAGCCATTGAAGGGCAAGGGCCAAAATGGCTTCACATGGCCTTAGGGATCCAGGCTTTTTCTGCTACTTCTTGTTTTCCTAAGGCTGGTTCCTTATGGTTGGCAGAAGACCTTCACTGGTAATCTGGGCTTCAGCTCCTGGTTTAGAAAACTAAAACTTTGGTTCCTTGTAATATAGACCGGGGAGAGCTTAGGCTACCATAGCATTTTCTAGGTTGTGTAGACCAGAGTTCAGGCTACTGCACTATTGTTGTAGCTGTTGTGTTTATCGGTTCCTAGTTTTCCCATTATGACCTGCCTGAGGGATGTGGAAGGACTGGTACCTAATACAGAGCTGGGGGAAAGGCTTAGGTAGTCTTTTGTGAGTTTTAGGAAACAATCTCGGATCTCCCTTCCTACAAACACAGGAACTTGTGGTCAAGCAAAGTTGTCTGACTGGCTCTTGCCAGTGAGTTTGCTGAGGGAATAAATGGTGGGAGGTCTTCTAGGTGAGGTATGAGGTGAGGTGCTGTGCTCTGTAGGGCCCTGGAAAGGGAGTTAGGCACATGAGCAAAGAGAGAGAAGAAATGGTCGCCGGGGAAGGGAGGCTGGTGATGAGGGGCCATGTATGTGAGCACCAAGATGGATGGCTGAGTCTGCTGAGATTTGTAATGGAGCATGAATCTGCCTCTGTTGGCTGTTGGAGGTAGCTGATGGTCCTCTTTGACCTGGTTCCTGAGAACTGGGTCAGAACCTACTGACCTCGCCTCACCTGCCTCCTTTCTTCCCTTTTAGGTCTGCAGTAAGCCTTGGCTACTGGCTTGACCCTTCCATTCAGCATTTTGTAAGACCGTCTAAGGAGAGGAAGGCCCCCAGAATTAATAGAGGCAAGTGACTCCCTCCCTCCCAACGTCCCCTCATCAGACCAGAGGCCCGAGGTTTTAGGGATTCCTTCTTCAAAAGAGAGTGTTCACTCTCTCCAGTGGCGTATGAAAGTGCTCATTTCCCAACATCCTCACCAGCACAGGAACCTTTTCATTGTGGTTAATCTGGAAAATGGTATCTTACAGTAAATTTGTTTTATTTTATTCCTCTTATTTTGGGGCTGAAGTTAAGGATCATTTTATATGTTTAAGAGCCATTTCTGCTATCTTTTACTGTGAACTGTCTAAGTAAGGAATCACCTTTTTGGCCTTATTAAAGTGATAGTAGCACTATTAGTCTCTGCAAGTCCTTTCTATCAAGGCAGTGAAAAGATTTGAGACAGGATTTGAGATTGCGATTGATTCATCTCAATCTCAATCAGATTGAGAAATTAGCCAAATGATCCCAGTCCTTGGGCATGCAGGGAATCCTGGCCCTAAAGATGGAGCTTGTGGGTAGATTCTGTAAGAAATGCAAAGAACGTTTAAAGTGGTGGTCCCTGACTATAAGGACATGGATCTTACCTTGAGCTGAGGGTGAACCAGGCTTTAGGAAGATGGGGCCAGGCCTACCTAAGAGGACTGAAGCCTCCCTCCTGGGCGCCTGAGGCAGCTTTCCTAACCAGAGGCAGGGACCCACCTTGGAGCCCTGGGGAGCTGGGTGCCCCAGGCAGCATGTCAGCGGCCTGCCTGCCTTCTTCCTCTGCCTGGGCTGGCATGTCCAGGCTGCAGCACACAAAGAAAGGGCTTCCCAAATAGGATGTGGTGAGCATCTTTAAAGTTTTTGTTTCAATATCCAGTCTGTTGTGGATGATATTCTATAATATAAAATAAAAATGATTTCCTAGAAACATAAAATGCAAGATAAACTGTAAAGTACAATCTCAAATTATGTATTAGGAGAATCAATAGACCTAGAACTCTTATATCACATTTCAGTAAGTGTCTAAATGCTACTCAAATTTCATTCTTGAGATAGTTATGCTTTAAGCAACAGGACTTTAGAACATGGATTTTATCTTCCTTTTCCACTCTTTTATTTCCCATCTTCTTTACACAAGCTCCCCACCCTGGAGCTGAATAAGTCAATTTTGGGGGCAATGTTTGCTCATGCCTTTCTCTCCCACAGACGGTCTGTGAGGTCATTTTATAAGCATAGAGGCTTTTACCTACGCAGGATGAAGATGAAGGGACCATGGTAAGAAATACGGCTTTATTTTTTTTTTATTTCATTTTGCTTGGCCATTTATCTACAAATGGTCTACAAATAGTCTGGCTGCAAAATATTATTTTGTTATGATCTCGCATTTTGAGGTTTAGCTGAGTCCTATGTAGTTTGTACCTGGCCTCAAAAAAGCATATTTCAAAGAGGAACATTAGATCTGATGTTTTGATGTAAAACACTTGTCTTTCCTATGTACAATCATGGGATATTTTATTTTAATTTTTAAAGATTTTATTTATTTATTTATTTATTGAGAGGGAGAGCATGACTGGAAGGGCCAGAGGCCCACATTGGAGCAGGGAGCCCAATGTGGGCCTTGATCCCAGGACCTTAGATCCTGACCTGAGCCAAAGGCAGACTCTTAACTGACTGAGCCATCCAGGTGCTGCAAGGGACATTTTATTTCTATGATCTTTAATTCCACCATTAAATCATTAAATAGATTGTACTTACTGTGGTTTTAGCAGCTTTAAATTTAAGAATACAAAAAAAAAAGTAGGGAATATGAAAGTTGATTTCTCCCATGAGTCCACAGATAAATCACTGACCCGAAAGAAGAGCAGCAGAATCCTCATTTGCTCTTCTCCTGGGGCGGCTCTGCAGGGACGCTTTCCGACCTCACTGAGGGATAGCTTGTCTCTGTGTCTCTCTCTCAGGATATTTTGGTCGAGTCCATGTCGTCAGTCAGCTGATAAAGGCATTTCTACAGGAGACAGAATGTCATTGTCAAATTCTAAATCTTGGGACTATGATGGAGACCACCTTCTGGAGATTAAAGGTAAATGAACATTCGCCCTCTTCTTTCCCGAATTGTTTCATTTGTGAAGGTGCCCGTCTAGTTCAACATGTTAAAAATATATTCAGAAGGAATACAGTGACTGCCTTCTCATGCCCCTGTCCCCAGCTGCTTGCATCTGCTGCCACCGTCAGCCACGTACTTGATGTCACCGGTGCCCTCGTGAAGGATGGGTGCTTGGCTTCTCCTCCTTTGCTGTTACAAACAGGGCTTTTGACAAAAACCCTTGTAGACGTGTCCTCTGCATGTGTGAAAGACCCTGCCAGTGGGATTGTGAGCCCCAGAGCCCCTGTGTCTGTTGTATTGACAATCGCAAAGATTTTATTGTCATCATGACATTGTCTTCAGTATAGTTTAGAGATGTGCAAGTCTGGGTGATAATGATATGACACAGAGGCCTTTCATAGCTATTCCCTGATTTGATCCCTCACCTGCTCTGTTAACGAGCAAGCACAGGTATAACTACGCTCACTCACAGGAAACGAGATGGGTCCGGTTAGTGGCAGAACCAGGAGTGAATAGACTGTAGGTCCCGCAAGTCCAGGTTGCTTCCCTGTTCTCTGTCCAGAGCCTTGTGCTTGCTCAGGGGGGTCTTTGTTGTCCGTCAGTCGGTGGTGCGTCTCAACCTCAGTGACCATGGTGTGGTGGAAGGAGCTGGAGCAGAATGCAGGGGCAGAACGTGTGCATGTGAGCAGAAGCCACTGGAGAAATGCCTCCTCTCAGCCCCACACCCTTTCAACTTGGTCCCGAGGTTTGGTTTCTCCTTCATGTCATATAGTTGAGTCGACAAGGAATAAATCTGACATTTTAACTTCTTTTTTAAAAAGTTTTATTTATTTATTTGACAGAGATCAGAAGTAGGCAGAGAGGCAGGCAGGGAGAGGAGGAAGCAGGCTCCCTGCTGAGCAGAGAGCCTGACTCGGGGCTCGATCCCAGAACCCTGGGATCATGACCTGAGACAAGGCAGAGGCTTTAACCCACTGTGCCACCCAGGTGCCCCCTGACATTTTAATTTCTGGTCCAGGTACACTGAGACTTAGGTACCCCTTCCAAGAAAAAAGGTAATCTGCCAGTAGTAAGGAAGGCAAATAGCACAGGGTAGGAAAGATTTAGTGGAGGTGTTTTGGATTGGTCCAAAGGGTTTTTTAAAAACTCTTGTAGCCTTGAAAAAAAAAAAGAATGCCTGTTTGGACTTTGGAGCCCAGGCTGAAAGGGCCAAATTTCACCTACCCACCGGTCTTTGTAAATAAAGTTTTATTGCAACATAGCCATTCCCATTTATGTAAGTCTTCTCTATGGCTGCTTTACCAGCATGACGGCAGAGTTGAATAGTTTGAGGAGTTGCTGTCTGGCCTGCAAAGGCTAAAATACTTTCTGGTCATTTGCAGCAAGTTTGCTAATCCCCGAATTGAGAGATCTGTGCTTCTAGACAGTGTGGAGAAAATTTTGTCTGCCAGTCTCATGGTCTCATGCACCTTCCACCCTGTATGGTCCCTGGGCTGTACCAGCAGAGGCTTAGCAGCGGGTCACAGGCTTTCTACTTCCACCACGGTGGGAGCTCATTCTGTATGATCTCGGGCCCAAGACTGTGGGAACAGTTGAAGGCTCCTGCCTCTGACAGTGGGCAAAAGTAGGGCCCAGGAGAGCCAGTACCATCACAGATAAAGAGTCATGGGGTAGTGAACCCATTTAAGGGACCTTGGCTTCTCTGTATCTCCTAAATTCTATTTCCACACAACCCTAGGATCAAGGATGCAGGGGAAGGGTGTCACCTTGGGCAGCCTGTGCTGCGGTCAGCCCTGCGGGATCCTCTTTGAATCCGAGGGCTGTCCTTCCTCACAGCTGTCCCTGGCTGCTGTCCTGGAGCAAGGCCCCGTCCTGGGTGTCCTCCACACCTCCTGTGACATGCCAGCTCCTGATGGTATCAGACAGGCTTAGGAATCCCAGAATCAAAAGTGGAAGTGTCACATGCTGCAGCTGCTTTGCTCCTTTGCCAAAGCCGAGAAAGAAGATGTCTGTTCCTTAGAGGCTCCAGGTGTGCCTCTGGATAGCTTTCCCTCCACAGTGACCCCTTATTCAGAATTCTTCTGAGGGTCAGGTATCTGATGCCTGGGAAACTCTCTTTTTTTTTTTTTTTTTTTTTAAGATGTATTCATTTATTTGAGAGAGAGGGAGGCGGAATGAGCGAGGAGGGGCAGAAGCAAAAGGATACAGAGAATCCGGAAGCAGACTCCCCACTGAGCACTGAACCCGACTCATGACTGGATCCCACAACCCTGAGATCATGACCTGAACCGAAATCAAGAGTTTGCCACTCACTTGACTGAGCCCACCCAGACATCCCGAGGGAAAGCTCCTTATAATAAGGTAAGAAGTCCAACACAAGGTATAGTAGTGTATGCTGTCTTTAATTTGCTTGCAATCGTTCTCATTGTCTTGGAATTTTAGACTCTCCTTAACCTTTCCTATCGTGGGAGTAACATTCTGGAAGGGTGTTGTGGGGTATCCTAGCAGAAGTTACGTCCTCATCTGCTCCAAACATTTCCTCCCAGTTGCCTCAGGTGGCTCAACCATCACTGCATTCTGCACCAAACCAGGCATGCGTGGCAGCTGTGAGTGTGAACGGTGGGGATGGCCCGGCCTGTGTCTTCTGATACGCCAGGAAGTGGTCTTGTTCTCTGCCCTCCTGTCTCCCTGTCTCCCTGCCTCTCCCGCAAACCAGACCCCCTGAGATTTTCCACATGGGTGGGCAGTAGCTGGACTTACAGTTCTTACACTCGCCCTTCGGGGTCCCCTCCTATTAGGAAACGTTTCCTCGTGATTTCTGTCCCCATCATGCTGACCCCGGGGTGGGCGACCTCCCAGTCTCTGCTTCCCGTCGTGGGTAACTGTCTGCATTCACGGTGCTCTTGCTGTGCAGCGGCTCACGTCAGAAACGGGGGTGTCCTCCCAGGCTGCAGTAGCGACACCGCGGCCAGACTCTGGATGCCAGCACGTGGCTTTGCTTTCGTCTTTTCCCCTTGAGCAAACTGGCTCTGTATTTCTGGAATAGAAGTACCGGTGGACACGGGTGTTCAGAGAATACATGGGGGGGGACTGCCGAACAAGTCAGCAGGCGCGGAGCACCTTGTTTCTTGCTAGGCCGTAGGGTCGTGAGGAGCTGCTGCAGGTGATACACGGGGTGTGGTTGGAAGAGGCCAGAAAGGGGTGTCTCTGCAGCTGGGGGTTGAGGAGAGGATGCATTCAAGAATAGTCATCAGGGCTGAGTGGACATGACAGACATGGAGAGAACGTGCTAGGATGGCCAGGGGGTGACCAGACTGCAACACAGATGGAGCTGGGCCGTGAGTGTGTGTGTCTGTGTCTCTGTGTGGGTGTGTGTACCTCCGTGTGTGTGTCTGTGTGTCTTTGCATATGTATCTCTGTGTCTTTCTGTCTGTGGGTCTCCATATGTTTGTGCGTGGGGCTCTGTGTCTCTGTGTAGATGCGTTTCTTTGACTCAGTGTTTGTGTTTGTGTGTTTCTATTTGTGTGTGTGGCTTTCACACTTTCCTTACTGCGACCCACAGTAGAAATAAATACATGGCCCAGGCCAACCCCACATCTGTGTGCACGTATCAATACATCATAAAGACCCACCCTTACTCTGGCAGGTCCTGCTGTGAGTGCTGCTGGAGTATTTATTTCTACAGGACTCCTCACAGCCCTGTGAGGTGCTGTCCCTTTCTCTACTGTGTGGATGGGGAAAGCTTGGCCCAGGGAGTTGAGTGACTTCCCAGCACCTTGTAGCAGACAAGTGGCTGAGCTGGGATCTGAACCCCATTCCCCGGCTCCAGAGTGCCTGCCCTTTCCCCCACCACACTCTCCTCTCACAGGAAAAAGTAAATGTAGCACAAACAGTGCTTGCCCTCACCATGGTGGGTGCTTTGTGATATTTGCTGTTGTATCCTGTTTGATCCCCCACTTGCTGGCCTCACCCCCACATCGGTTTCCTGACCCTCCCTAATCTGTCTCCATCTGCTTTTTGGCAAAGTCTGTTAGGTCCTACTTCCCCAGGGCCTCTCAGTGCCTCCCTGTCTCCATCCCAGTGGCGGCTCCCCCAGTTCCGGCTCCCCATGACTTCCTCCCTGGACCTTCTTCCTGGACGGCTGTGAGCACCTCCTAACTTTCATCCTCCGTCCGTTCTCCACACGGAGACTGAAGTCACCTGAAACTTGCATTTTTCACCATATCGTTCCTGATTTGGGCCCTGAAATACTCTGTTGCTGTTTGAGGCTTAGTACTCGGTGCATGAAGATGGTCAGTGTATGAGGGGATATAGAATTAGGAAACTTACTGCGTATTTTTCCTCAGGATGAAGATCTTCTCCCAAGAAAATATTTTGAGGTTGACTTTCCAGTCATAGTCACGAGAAAGCTACACAGCATCAAGTAAGTGTGGCTTGGACCAGACAACAGAGCTGGGTAGATTCAGAGGCAGCGGTTAGTAGGTGGCCGGTCTGCATTCTGGGGACCTCATTTTAGGGGGCTCTTCTCTTGGACCCCCTCCCCACTTTCTTGCTGGCCCTGGCATCCTCATTCCAACCTGTGGAGCAGTCTTCCAAATGCAGTACACCCTCCGTCGTGACAGTTCTGTCCGTGAGCATCATTTGTCTGAACCTTGAAAAGAAATAACCTACAGTACTTTGATCATCTGAATTGTTCTGTGTGTTTTGTCTCCTTCATTATCTCCAGGGGATAGAGAGGTGCCCGGCCCAGAAGGGACGCATAGTAAATATTGTTCGAGTGAATGACAAGGAGGCTAAACTTGGGCATTTACTATATGTGAGATATTCCGGGTGCCACCTTGAGGTCAGGTTTTAAGAAATTTGCAGAGTTGTCGAGGACGAGTTTGTGAATCTCTGCTGGGAGCTGTTGTAGCACCATGTGAAATGCTTCACTTGGATCATCTCATTCAGTGCTCAGAGTAGACTCATGAATTCCAGTGGGGAAACCCAGGCTCAAAGCAGTGAAGAGGATTTCCATCAGGGCACCTGTGGGAGAAGGGGTGGAGCTGAGATTTAAACCATGGCCTCGGGACGCCTGGGTGGCTCAGTTGGTTAAGCAGCTGCCTTTGGCTCAGGTCATGATCCCAGTGTCCTGGGATCGAGTCCCACATCGGGCTCCTAGCTCAGCGGGGAGCCTGCTTCTCCCTCTGCCTCTGCCTGCCATTCTGTCTTCCTGTGCTCGCTATCTCCCCCTCTCTCTCTCTGATAAAAAAAAAAAAAAAAAAAAAAAAATTTAAACTATGGCCTCAAGCTAAGGTCAGTGTTTCCTAGTGGTTCTAACCTGTGCTCTCTTCTCTCTTTATAAATGAGTCATTTAAATAAAATGCCAAGTCTTATATTTTTAAAAAAAGATTTTATTTATTTATTTGACAGGAGAGAGATCACAAGTAGGCAGAGAGGCAGGTGGGGTAGGGGGGCGGGAAGCAGGCTTCCCGCTGAGCAGAGAGCCAGATGTGGAGCCCAATCCCAGGACCCCGAGATCAGGACCCGAGTTGAAGGCAGAAGCCTAATCCAATGAGCCACCCAGGCGCCACACTGAATTTTTAAAAATTCTGAGTTAACATAAAACTTTCCAGCGTTTCCTTCAAAGATGTCTAATTCTCAACATCTGTAAAGAATTTTCTAGTATGAGGCTATTCTACTATATCCTATAAAAACCGGTTTTCACCATTTCCAAATAGAAGATTCTGTTACAGTAAATACGCCTTTTAGTTGCCGCCTGGCATCTGAGACTGTATTGGCAGAGGAGGATCTAGCTTGGTAGAACCCCGAGTGACATAAGAGTAAGTGGGCTCTCGCTTAAGCCCAGAGGTGGCTTCTAGGCTGGAAAAGGCATTGGCCTTTGTGTGTGGTTGTTGTGATAGAGGATTCGGGTGTCTCAGGTCTGATTTTTTGCATATCCTGGAGGAGAGGACTCCTCACATAAATGTTAGTGACTTCAGGTCTGTGTAGGAGTCGGTTTTCCAGATAACTGTGAGCAGTAAGCACTGGGTTATACATTTTGTTGGAGAAGAGGCAGGAAACTAGAGACGACTTGGAAAACACTGGAACATCAGGCAAATTCTTGCTGACCCTTCTTGAGCAATTTCTGAGTCTTCAGTATTTCATGATGAGATTGAGAGTGGACATCCGATTTTGAGTGTCCTGCTTAGTGACCTCCCCTGAGCCCTGATCTGTCAAAGTGTGACTACGTATGCCGAGGGCCGGATGTCACGGAGCCTTGTTCAGTGAGCGGCCCTTGCTTTGACAGGAGCAGGATGTGTTTGCTGTTTCTGGGGAGGGTATTTACAGTTTTGCTGAAACTGAGCTCCTTGCCTCATTTCTGTCTTTCCTATCTTCCCACAGAGTCAAGCCTTTTTATCACAACCCATAGAATTACATTCAGAGGACCCACTTACCCTGCACCTACGTGT
This sequence comes from Mustela nivalis, assembly GCF_964662115.1. Classification (NCBI taxonomy): domain Eukaryota; kingdom Metazoa; phylum Chordata; class Mammalia; order Carnivora; family Mustelidae; genus Mustela; species Mustela nivalis. The sequence goes on from NC_139038.1 coordinate 23,061,464, forward strand.
TACGGTATGGGCTATGGAACTCTCTTTGCTTTCTTTCCCTTTCTCCTTTGAAAAGGGTGTGTGTGTGTGTGTGTGTGTGTGTGTGTGTGAGAGAGAGTCTGAGCCTGCATATGTGCGCCCATGATGTCACATGGCATATACTTCTGTGATATGTTTACACTGCATCGCATTTACTGTGAAGGAATTTAAAACACGTGTGCATAGGTCCTCATTCTTAAATCTTTACAAAATGTGTTTCAGTGATTTCCAAAAGATGCAAAAGTAGATTTTCCTGAAAATCTCTTTTCCCAGCTTTCCTTGGGAGCATCCATTCCGGCAGCATCAGACCCTCAGTCCCATCCCCACTGCTCCCCACTGCCTGTACCTGACCTGCGCTGCTGATTATGTCACCTCCTCGGCCCATCTGCTTGGGTTTTCACCCTCACGTTTTAATTATGAGTGTTGCCAGCAACACTCTGCTCACCTCTAAGCTTTCTGAACCCAGGGGAACCTCTTCCAGAATGTTCCATTGTTTTCAGTCTGTGTCTGATGGAGTAGTTCAAGGGACTTCTTAATAATTGCTGTCAAGAGACATGCCCAGAGAGGATGTCCTTTGTGGTTGGTGGACACAGATGACACAGGAAACATCAGATAACCAGATAGGCCTCTATGCAACCACAGTGCCATACTCGTGCTCCTAGTGAAGAAACTCCTCCAGAAAAGAACATCTCCCCCATCCTTTGTTTCCCTCCTATGAACTGTAAGTAGATCCTCTGCAGGCTTTGCCATTTCCTGGCCTAGCTGTTTTCTCCACACTGTAGCTGTCACAGTTCTTTGCATATTGGGTGAATACTTGGATCAGGATGGTTACTGATTATAAAAGAGCTACCACTTTGCATTAGCTTTGATCCATCAGTGCAGGAATGTATGAAGTAGAAAGTAAACACGCTCCATAATCTGCCCCCGCACCAAGAAAAGCAGCATTCAGTGTGTTTTCTCCTGTGGATGAACAGCACACCTAGAGACGGATAAATATCACACATTAGAAAACACACACAGAAGGATAATCCAGTGCCTGGCATGTACAGGTTTCCATAAATTTTTGATGAGAGACCATATATACACAATGAATGAATACATAGGTTGTAGTTCAGTATATATCTATTGAATGAGTGAATCTGTATTTCTCAAAATCAGTAAATTCAGGTGTCCTTTTAATAAAGTGAATCATTTATACGTCCTGCTCTGTAGCTAGCTCGCTCTTTCTGCAACCTAGCGACCCGTGATTATCTTTGTGTCATCATATCTAGGTCTGCCTCCTCATTTCTGATGGCTTTCTAGTTCTCCTTGGCATGGAAATTCCATTTTACTTAATGTATTCAGTACCCATGGTCCTTTAGATAGCTGCGTGTTTTATGGTGTTCTCTTAAGCAGTGTTATAGAAAGCAGAGGTACACGTGCATATGTGCAGGAACTGCTGGCTCAAGGAATTGTCCCTTGTGAATTCTAATAGGTACTGCCAAACCTGAGACCCTCTTTACCGATTTGTATTTTCACGAGAGTAGATGAGGGTTCCCTTTCTGTACACCCTAACACTGGCTGTTTTCATTTAAAAAATTCTGCCAAACTGCCAAACCTACTAATTTAACATGTTTTAAAGAACTTTGTGCTAATGAGATGGAGTATCCTTCCTTCCTTTTACTGGCCTGCTGGATTTCTTTGTAAATGTCCATTGGAAATGTTGCAGTTTCATTTTCTTTTTAATTGCTGGGAATCCTTTAGAACATAAAGATATATATATATATATATATTTTTTTTTTTTCGGCATAACAGTATTCATTATTTTTTCACCACACCCAGTGCTCCATGCAATCTGTGCCCTCTATAATACCCACCACCTGGTACCCCAACCTCCCACCCACCTGCTAATTCAAATCCCTCAGATTGTTTTTTAGAGTCCATAGTCTCTCATGGTTCACCGCCCCTTCCAATTTCCCCCAACTCCCTTCTCCTCTCTAACTCCCCATGTCCTCCATGCTATTTGTTATGCTCCACAAATAAGTGAAACCATATGATAATTGACTCTCTTTGCTTGACTGATTTCACTCAGCATAATCTCTTCCAGTCCCGTCCATGTTGCTACAAAAGTTGGGTATTCATCCTTTCTGATGGAGGCATAATACTCCCTAGTGTATATGGACCACATCTTCCTTATCCATTCGTCCGTTGAAGGGCATCTTGGTTCTTTATTTTATTTTATTTTTTTTAAAGATTTTATTTATTTATTTGACAGAAATCACAAGCAGATGGAGAGGCAGGCAGAGAGAGAGAGAGAGGGAAGCAGGCTCCTCGCTGAGCAGGGAGCCCGATGTGGGACTCGATCTCAGGACTCTGAGATCATGACCTGAGCCGAAGGCAGCGGCTTAACCCACTGAGCCACCCAGGCGCCCAGTTCTTTATTTTTTGATCAAAGTCCCTCATGAGACTTTTTGGGCAGATTTTTTTTTTCTTCGTGTTTGTTTGCTTGCTTTTGAACTGTGGGTTTGTATCCTCTTTAGGCACATTTTCTGGTCCTGCACCTTAGAGTTTCTGATTTTGCCATCATAGTGTCCAGAGCTCACAACCAAGGAAGAATTCTTGAGGTGTCTCTGGTGCCGCAAAAAGGTGATTTTATTAAAAATCGCAGACAAGTCCTGTAGGCAAAAATGCTGCCATGGAGTCATGAGGAGTGACCTATTCTATACTTTTAAGTTTGAGGGGTTTGAGGATAGTGTACGTCTCCAAGGAATTCTGGTAGGAAGGTTTCCAAGACCATGAGGGGCTAGCTGTTGTTGGCAAAAAGTCATTTATTACGGTCTCGTAAAGTCTTAGTCATGAGACCCTTCAGGCCTAGGTCAGTGGGCCTTATGCTTGAAGGATGATTGCCAACATGTATCTTGGGGGCTAGAGAAAAAGGAAATTTCCAAAGTAAGTTTTATATGTTAAAGTAGGCTTCCAGGATCCTGGGAGGAGGATTTGGGCTAGGATTGCCTTTTGCCCTTCACAGGCTGTCAACACAGGCAGTTGAGTCCCTAGAGGAATGCCCCTTGCCTGTTTCAAGCAGTTGTCAATGGGCTGCAGGTAGTAAGGACATTTCATAATTGCTCTTCAGCCTTTGTTTCCACATCACATTTCACCTCAGTGAGGAAAAGTACTGTTGTGTGGAAAGCACAGGCAGTGGTGTAGTGTGATACCACTTCGGGGGACATTGAGGGCCAGGTGTGTTTTCTGTGGGCAGGCCCATGGGAGCACGTACTCAGGGCCCATCTGGGATAGCCACCAAGGCGGGGGGAGAAGGGGAAGAGCCCCAGCTGGGGTGTGGGAAGTTGTGGGGATGAGCTGCTGGGACCAGGACCAGTGGCCAGAGCCGGTCTGCTGAAGGGTCCCGGTCTCAGCCTTTCCTAGCCACCTGGCCTGTAGCAGCTGGGCCCCAGGTGAGCGTTGCCTACAACTGCCTATTACTTTTGATTCTAGACCTCCCTCGGTCAGGAGTCCTGGGATACTTGGCGGGGTATTCCGACCGTGCAGGATGCTTTTCCACAGCAGACCAGGTCAGTTTTATGACCCACAGTGTTCTCCTGGGTTGGTGGCCAGGGATCTGGCCTAGGCCATTCCCTGGGGGTGGCGGTGGGGGGTGGATGGCAGACTTCCTTCACAGGCCACACCTTCAGTTTCTCCAGAGATGTGCTGGACTTTGCTGATGTCATCTGGGTACAGCAAAAATCAACAGACCCTCCAAACACGATCCTAACACTGAAGGCGGAAGTGACACAGTGGAAGAACTTGTCCCAGTCTTCATCGCAGGGACTGAAGAGGTCAGACTCAGCTGAAGTCTGGAAACTGAAGAACACCGTCAGGGACAGAACAGCATCGGGTGAGGGAGATGGACGACCACATCAGCTTGGAGTGGCGGGATTACAGAATATCCCTCAGGAGCTTCCCCAGGAAAAGCGTTTGGATGTTGGGAGCATAACCGCCACACCCTCCATCGCTCGGTAGTCGCCTCAGCCTCTGCTGGCATCGAGCAATAAAGAAACACAGACAAAGGTCAGTGCAGAGTCCCCATTGACTCTATCCAGTTTTCATTTTCTCATACTTGGGCTCACCTCGTCAGGGCGGTATGGTAAGAACTAGATTTACCCTTGAGTTGACAATCTTTATGGAGTTTCTACCCAAGGCTCCACAGCAGGCACTAGAGAAATATGACAAGAGCTCTCTCGAGGCCTTCCATTTACTGGAGAACAAGAACAAGTAAATAGGCCACTGCATCATAGAAAACCGGGTGCTGTGTGGAGTTATGAAATTTCCCAGGATGGGTCCTCCAGTCTTTGTTGGAGCATCAGTAGCATCAGTGAAGGGCTTTTAGAAGAAGAGACCTTTGCCTGGAGAGCAGAAAAATGAGTAGGTGGCAGCTACAGGGCTGGTGTGGTGAAAGGAGCTCCGGAATATTCCAGGGAGGGGTGAACAGGTAGGAATCCTTGGCCTGCTCTGGAATCTAAAAGCAGGGCATCTATGGCTGAAATGGAAGTGTGAAGAGAGAAGCTGTTGCAGAGGAGGTTGGGCCAAGGAGAGCCTGACCATCTTGGGAGCTTGAAAGGGCTCAGAACGGGTGTGCCTGGGTAGCTCAGTTGGTTCAGCGTCTGCCTCCAGCTCAGATCATGATCCCAGGGTCCTGGGAGAGGGGCCCGAGGTCAAGCTGCCTGCTCGGTGGGAAGCCTGCATCCTCCTCTCCCAGAGCTTGTGTTCTCGCTCTGTCAAATAAAGAAAATGAATAAAAGCCTCAGGATTTTGTGCCAAAAGAGCAAACACCCATTTCCTGATATGGTGTATAAACAGGCCAGAACGACAATGTGATAAATCTGTCTTGACCCTCACTGAATATTGATTTCACAAGACATGTTACTAAGACTCCCAAGGAATTATCTTAGAATTCATTTACATATTCTCCATTGAAACATTAGCCCCCACACCTGATGAGGGAGCAGAAGGCTAGTTGAGGTCAAGGCAGAAGCTGACACCCTGCACTCACCTGCCCCCACGCCTCAGTGGGACCTGTGTGACCTTCGTCCAGGAAACTTCCAACCATCTTCATGTTCATTCCTTGCTGGAAGGTAAGACCACCTCACTTGGCCATGGCAAGGTCTCCAGTATCATGTAGGTCCTCTTTAGCATAGGAAGGTGCTTTTGAAACCCTTCCCTTCCCTCACCTCCCCCACCTTCCAAGTGTGTATCAGTTGCCCCCACAACCCTGATGCAGCTATTTCTGCCCACGGATCCTGTCCCTGTGCTTTAATAAAACCACTATTTTGCACCAAAGAGGTCTCAAGAATTCTTTCTCGTCATCGGCTCTGGACCTCACCCTGCCAAATGTTACTTACATTCCAAAACTCTATCACTGCTCCCCTGTCTACCTGCTACTTGGCATTACTTCTGTCATTTCCCACAAATGATGGAAAAGTAGGCACCGCTAGGCTTTAGGGGACAGGCTTCAACTCTGGAAACAGAATCAGTGCACACTAAGATCATAGTGTGGGGTAGCAACCAAATTAAAAAACAAAACAAAGCCACTAAGCAAAAAGTTCTGGGGGAGGGACCCCCAAACCCTCAAAAGCAAAAAAGTTAGAAAACAGGAGGGGAAGAAAAAGCATTTTGGTACACACACACCAAAAGAACTTTCACACATGCTTTGGCCAAACCACACTCCCCCTTTGACCCAGGTGTTCGGGCAGGGGGAGCAAAAGCTGCGGATAACTCACACTTTGCTATCTCATTCAGAATAAACAGTCAGTAGGCCCAGTACAGCCAACAGCCCTAAAAGACCTTGAAAGCTGTGCCCCAGATAACTGGGCACATGACCATCACCTCCAGGAGCTCTCAAAACCACCAGTTGTTTTCTTTCCAACAGCCGGTCTACAAACCCCAGTCTCTGCTGTCATTTCATAATGGATAATGTTTCTTGTCAGACATTAAAGCAGAACAAAAGAAACCTGGAGAAGGATCTGCTTCCAAACCCAAAGGGAGAAAGGCTTTTTAAAAAAGCTCTTTAAAAAGTCAGCTAAGGCGTCTCCACCATTCTTTCCTCCCAGTTGCCAATTTCTCCATGTCAAGAACTTGGGCCCTTCGGTCCACAGGGGCACCGGTTTGGAGGCAGCAGCACCTCTACAGTCCCTCCATGGATGCCAGAAACTCCTGAGGTGGATCCTGTGGACTCTGATCGCCCCTTATTTCCTGCCCTCAGGCACGTGGATTCAGAGGGTCTGCAGAGGCGGGCCGCTCCCTGAAAGGCAGAGAACACCGCCCCCAGAGCCCAGCGACCAACAGGCCTCCAGCACATCCGTGACTGGAGTTTTTGCCCAGGGCAAACCCTGGGGGAAGGGCAGGGGAAGGCTCAGGTGCAGTACCCCCAAGGCGATGCTGGGCAGGGCCAGGACATAGGGCAGCGGGGACCTGCCCAGAGGGCATCTCAGGAGGCTGACCCATTAAGTGGCTCCTCTGGGACTCTGGTGGCGGCCCCAAGCTGGGCTCCAGTCTGTGGAGAGGTGCAGTCCCGGACCGGGGACCCCTGTGCCTCATGCCTGTTGGTGGCAGGGGCTGGGAGAATGCCACCAGGAGAGCAGTCAGCCCTCCTGTTCCTGCCCCAGCTGCGCAATCGCAGTGGGCTTGAACGGACACATTCACCTGTCCAGGCTCTGGTTGGCCGCATGCTTCATGGGGTAGAATTGCTGGTGGAGGCGGCTGGCAGGGCTCCCGCAGGGCAGCTGGGGGGACAGTTCCTAATAATAACTGGTGGACTAGCGCCAGGGCGGGACTGCAGGGTGGACTTGGGCCTCTGCCAACCCACACCTGGGCACCTCTGCAGAGCGGAGGACCTGAGGACCAGGCACCGCCACCATCCTGCACAACCGCCAGCCTGGTCTAGGCGCACAGCCATGGGAGGCCAGGCAGTGGCCAGTGAAATGCCAAACCAAGGAGTGGGCCCAGGTGTCTTCACAGGACTGATGGGGCAAGGAGGGATGGGGCACGCTGGAGCCTCTGGAGGCTGGAAATACCCAAAGTCTTGGTGAGGGCCATTCTCTGTGTGGGTATAGACATCTGTGAATGCACCTAGGAGCCTCTCTCCTAGCTGGATGAATGTGTGTGACTGCTTATATTTCACCTCAATGAAAAAGATACTAGAGCGTGGAAAGCGCATGCCACAGGATTTTGTGTACTGTGATCCCACTTAGAGGGAAGTTGAGGGCCAGGTACACTTTCTGGGGGCAGGCACCTGGGGGCAGTCAGGCTGGAGCATGCATGAGGGGCCCTCCCAGGACAGCCACAAAGTGTGTGAAGGAGGGCAATGGGTCCAGCCTGACGTAGAAGTCCTGGGGATGAGCAGCGGGGACCTGGATCAGTGGCCAGAGGGCCTTGGCTGTTTGGAGCTACCTGACCAGCATTGGCACTCTGGAGAACAGGGGCGTGAGCCATGGAGGTGTGGGTGGAGGGGCATGCAAGTGTTGCCTGGAAATGCCTGTTGGCTTTTGATTCTTAGCCTCTGGCAGGCAGGGGTTCTGGGACACTTGGCGGGGTAGTCGGACTGGGCTGGACGCTTTCGCACCATGGACCAGAGCAGTTGTATGACCGTCAGATGTTTTCCTGGGCTGTGGGCCTGGGCTCTGGCCTAGGCCATTCCCTAGGGGCCGTGGACAGCAATGAGACTTCTTTGACCAGAGACATCTCCCATATTAACAGACACGTGCTGGGGAAAGGAACTTTCCCTGGGGACACCATGGATTTGGCTGATGTCATCTCAGCCCAGACACAGATCAATAGACTCCTCTGTGAGATCAAAACACTGGAGGCTGAAGTGACTCATTGGAAGAAGATGTGCCAGTGTTCCACCCAGGGACCAAATACCATCGACTCAGAAGCAGTGTGGAACTGAAGAGCCACATCAGGGACCTAGAGCAGTGGCGGATGCAGGAGATGGACGAACATGAGCTGGAAGGGGCGGTGTTGCAAAACGTCCAGCAGCAGAAGCTAGCAGACCTCACTGACCAGCACCGCAAACAACTAATAGACTATCAACGATGGACAGAAGACCTGCAAAACCAAGACTGCCGGGAATGTGAAAGATGACTTACTTCAGGAAAGGGAAACTGAGCTGAGAAGGTTGAAGCAACAACTTAGACAAATGCAGCGGCTGAATGACAGTTTGAACAACATTGCTTCTGATCTCTGAGCATAAAAGCAAAAGTTGGTCTGGGAGCTCCAAGATGTAAGACATCAGCTGGAGAAATCTATTCTGCACAACAACGATTCTCTGGAAAACAACATTGCTATGAGGGCTTTAAAAATAGAGAAAGGGCAGTTAGTGGCGAAATTGTGTCTAGCTGAAAAGAAGCTGTTGGAAGAGACAAACTAGTCTGAGCGCAGTTTCAAAGAGTGGTCACTGGTAGAGCATGTGCATTTCATTCAACTCGGTCAAGAGAAAAACCTGGAAATATGTCCATCGAGCAGATGGACGCCGACCATCAAGAAATGAAGGAACTGCTGTCCTTTGCTTTGGAGGAGCAGAAGCAATTGACATAATGCGCCAGAGAGCAAGATGTGTACATTAAAGAGCTTAGAGAAAGGCCAGAGCTTCAGGAGGAATTTGTTTAAGTTGCCCGGAACCTTAGAAGCAATGACATTTTACAGCCATCTTTGGAGGACAAAGACATGCATCTCCCATCCGTGACAGACGAACATCCTCATATGGATGAAGACCTGGAGCGCCTAACACAACAGAGTCCTGCTGTCCCTGTGGTTGACCCTAAAATCCTAGATGAGAGTGTAGAACTAGACTGTGAGGTCTTTCAGCTCAATGAGTTAAAAGATGATCTGGAGGAGGAAATAAAAGAACAACAGAAGATCATTCACAACCAGCAGCAGGGGAAGAGAGCATTGCTTCAGTCCTTACAGGAGCAGAAGAAGATAGTGGACCGTCTTCAACACTGGCAGGAGGAGAGGAACACTGAACACGCTCAGCTCCTTGCAGCGAAGACAAGGCGATTTGGAATTTGCAAGTCACGCTACAAGAGATGAAAGCCCAGTTGCCCGACAAAAGTATGCAAATTCCAAGAGAACCCTGTAAGGATGAGGAGGTGCGAGCAAGCCAGCCTCTCCCCAGAGAGAACGGAAGTGAAGATCGTGATCCATTTAAAGCTGAAATTCAAAGATTAGTCCAAGGAATCAAAGAACAGGAACTGGAGATGAAGCTTCTCACTGAACAGAACATCCGACTGACCCAGCAGATGGATCGGCTCTCCAAAGAGGAGATCGGGAAACTCACTCGGATTATCCAGCAAAAGGATGTGGAGATTGAGGGTCTTTCCAGCAGAATCTCTGTGGCTTCTCACAGCCAGAAAGGGCACGTGGAACAACTTCAGCAGCAATTTCAAGAGTGTGCTTTGAAAAGTGAACAGGTGTTGGTCATCCTAAATGAGAAGACGAAGAATAGCTATCTGAATCTAAATGACTGATCGACTTGCTGCCAAAGAAGCAGACTCCAGAGGATGCAAGTGGAAAATCAAAAACTGTCCACTAGTATTGAAAGCAGCAGCCAGGAGGTGTTTAGAGAAATGATTCAGAATTTGTGTCACATTATTCGAGAAAAAGAACTGGAAATGGTTGTGTTAAGCCAGAAATGTCAGACTTTATTGACGATCCTGCAAACACCCAGCACTTGCCATGAGATTCAAGGAGTTCGTATCCATCAGTTCCAACAGCTTCTACAGGAACAGGACACATTAACACAGGGAATGAAGATCATTGGAAGAGTGGAAAGAGCAGGTGCTGACCATGGTCCAAAATATGAAGTGTGAGTCACCCCAGCTTCAGAGAGATCTGCGACAACTCCAGGCATGGGCTTTCACCAACAGCGAGAGGTTTTGAAACTCCAGACGACCTCTCTTGACCAGGTCCAAACTTACCAAGGACATGAAATAAACTTACAACAGCTAGAGAAGGAACTGGCACAACTTCAGCTCTGCATCAGGGAGCTTTGCAATGCCAAGGACCTCCTTTTAGGGAACCTTGATGTGATTTTCCTCCAGCCCTCCAGCGACTCTCTGAAGGCTGTGAAATCTGACCTAGTGAGTGAGTCTTCTGAAGTGCTCCAAGAGGAGGTAGAAAGACTAAGAAAACAGGGCAAGGAAAAGATCCAATGATTTTAACCCTCCAGGAAAATCAGCAGAGATGCATTGCTTCAGGGGCTGCCCCAGGGGAAGGAGAACCACAGGAACACAGCGAATCTGATTCCCACATGAAGCATCTGATGGAGAAAGCCTGTTCTACAAAACTTCCTTCAGGCTCAGGGGCTCTGAACCCAAGCGAAACGTGAGGAGCTGTTTTCTTCAGTGGCCAACTGTGTGAGAATGAGCTGCTGACGCAGGCAGTCACCAATCTGAAGGAGAGGATAGCAGATTTCGAAATGGGTGTGTGTCAGCTGAAAGAGGAAAATGCAAAGATCGTGGAAACATCTAGAGAAAAGGAAATGGAAAATCAGGAATCGCAAGAGACAAATCGGCTGCTTTCAATAATGCAGAGAGAGGAGAAATCCCAGCATGCTGGGATGAAAGAGACAGCACTCCTGTTGGAGTAACTGTTGGAAGAGAAAGAACAGGGCTAGACCAGGGAATTGAACCCGCTTTTCGATGACATTAGGTCAATACAGGAAAAGACAGTTGTGTGTCAACAGGAGAGAGATGACGTCATGTTGGCACTGAAACAGAAAGAAATAGAAATGTGCGCCCTCCAGAAGGAGGTTCACCAGTTATGTGAGAGAGAATTGCGCCTCACCCAGGAGCTGGAGAGAGGGCAGCACCTCGCTGCAGAAGCCCAAGATTCTCGTCGCTGGGAAGCTTTGGCCTCAGAAGACCAAGTGGCTCAGCCAAGGGAGGAAGTGATGGTCTTGAAGGGAAAACTCGTTTTGTCTTCCCCTGCCATGGAAAAGGCCAGCCACAGAGCCAGTCTGCACGTAGAGTCACTGGGGGAGCAATTGCACATGGTCACCCAGCAGAAGGAGGAAACTGCGCTCCGGCTTGCCCCCTCCCAGGAAGACGGAAGGCACTGTGATCAGACCCTAGCGAGCCTGAAGCTGGAACTGGCCGAATGGATGGAAAAGGCAGACGCCCTAGAAGGAAACCTGAAGTCCTTACAGGGACGTTTGCATCAAACCAATGCCGACTTGGAGGTGAAGGAGGACCAACTCCAAGAGTTCAAGAAACAGAATGAGGTCCAGCAGGAAATCCTGGAGGACACACAGAAGAAACTGATGACCTTAGTCAGTCAATCCGAAGGAATGGCGGACAAAACCCTCCTAAGGACCTCCCCCTTCGTGGGATCTTTCCAGGCAGCTGATGCGGAACGGCAGGAAGCGTTGAGCTTGATGGCAAGCACGCTGGGGATCTAAGAAGACCAGCTGCGGCAGCTGCGCAGCCGAGAGCCCATGGGTGTTCCCAGCGGGGTGACTGGGGGACCTGGATCCTAAAGCGCCCCCAACACACCTGCGAAGCTAAATGACCACGCTGCGGCCAATCATTCTTTTTCAGGACTTTTCATCCAGTTTCTAGAAGATGAATCTCATTCAGCTTTTCCACCACCCAAACCCTCTGCTCATGACATGATGCCCCCAGATAGAGGAGGAAGGGGAAAACTGCCTAAGAAGCAAGGCCCACCATGACTGAAAGCTACCCTGGGATCCACACACAAAAAAAGATGTCAAGCCCCGCACCACAGCTGTGTCTCTTATTAACCCACCTGGGCTGGAAATGGATGTTTCAGAGCACCTTCTTCTAATTGCTGTCACTGACGCTTTACCCGGGTACACACCCTATATACTGTCACCTGCCAAGAAGGTTTGAATGGTGGCCAAAGACCTCTCAAAGAAATAGACGATTGTCAAGCCAGAGACGAGGCCACGCTTTGAAGATCCCAAGTCACTCTGTGTGTCTACCTTATCACCTAATGTCTTTTTTTTCTTTTTTTAAAGATTTTATTTATTTATTTCACAGACAGATCACAAGCAGGCAGAGAGAGGGGGGGAAGCAGGCTCCTGTTGAGCAGAGAGCCTGATAAGGGATTCGATCCCAGGATCCTGGGATCATGACCTGAGGCAACAGCAGAGGCTTTAACCACTGAGCCACCCAGGTGCCCCTCCTTTTTCAAAACATATAATACTTGCAGTTTTGCTTTCAGCTTAATAAACATATTCTTTTGGGGCACCTGGCTGGCTCAGTGGATTAAGCCTCTGCCTTCAGCTCAGGTCATGATCTCAGGGTCCTGGGATTGAACCCTGCTTTGGATTCTCTGCTCAGTGGGGAGCCTGCTTCCTCCCTCTCTCTCTCTGCCAGCCTCTCTGCCTACTTGTGATCTCTCTGTCAAATAAACGAATGAAATCTTAAAAAAATATGTTATTTTATGACTCACCAAAAATGGGTCTTTTAATGACTGCAGAATTATTCGCCAAAATGAAAACAATGGTGACTTCTTTTTTTTTTTAATTAAGATTTTATTTATTTATTTCACAGAAATTGAGGGCACACGAGCCAGGGGAGCAACAGAGGGAGAGAGAGAAGCAGGCTTCTCACTGAGCAGGGATCCTGACCTGTGGCCTGATTCCAGAACCCTGGATCGTGACCTGATCCAAAGCCAGACACTTAGCTGACTGAGACACCCAGATGCCACAATATCGTGAATTTTTTGTGAGAGTAGACATTGGTGGGGTTGAAGGCTGTGATCAAAGGATTCTTCCAGTAATGTTTGTAATGCTTTAAGGTTTTTTTTTTTTTGTTGTTGTTGTTGTTGTTTTTACAAGGGTCAGGTGTCTATGTATACCTTAGGTAGGGAACACATCAACTTGCTTTAGTGTTCCAAATTTATCAGATATACGAGCACACACTCCTTATATTGGAAAAAGGTGAATAGCATGAAAGTACAAGATGAATATGTTAAAAAAAAAATGCAAGTTTGCTTTTCTCAGGTAAGTCTCATTTCTCTTAGTTTATTTTTTATTTCCTATTTTTAAAAAACTCATTTCTTATTCTGTTGTCTAGAAAAGCAGTCCATGGGTACATGACTTCTCTCGGGCCTTATGTATGTATATTTGCCTACTGAGGAGTATAGTATACTCTGACTTGCTTTTTTTTTTTTTTTTTCCCCAAAATCACTCTGCCTTAGAGACCATTTGAAATGGGAATGAATTCCATCTTATTCTTTAAATGAAAACCCAGCAGCTTATGGTCTACTCTAAATTATATAAATAGCTCCTCTTGGTTAGCCTTTAAGTGGTTTCTACCTGGAATGTCCACGGTCAAGTCCCTTGTTCATTTCTTCAAAAGCCCCTTCAAATCTTCATTTGCCCTTTGAGGCAAATTGTTCCATTGTATCTCTGAAAGGATCCACTTAGATTTACTTGAGGACCTTATTCCATTAGTTTTCCATTCTGCTGTCTCTTCTGCCTGCCAAATACAGTAATTCCTTCCCTGCCTTCCTATTGTCAGTGCTCTGATTCACCCACTCCTGTCTCAGACTTGTGAGTAGACTTGTGCAGTAGACTTGTGCAGTAGACTCCCTACCAATCTTGCCAAGAGAGGTTCCTCTCTTGGCCTCCTTTGAATCCATTCTGCACACAGCTGTCAGGGTAAACCGAGATGAAAATGTGATGTTCCTTCCCTGCTGCAATTATTGGAGGGTTCCCCCACTGCCTGGAGTTTGACCTTTAAGAGACCATCCAAGCCCTTGCCTTCGCGGCCTTTCTTCCTCTTCATCGCTCACATAAAGGCCGCCCTTTAGCTCCAGGTGAATTCTTGCAAGCCCCAAATAAATTATTATCCAAATAACTTCAAGCCCATGAGCCTCATCATTGTGCCTTGACAAAGGTACAAGTGAGAAAGATTTCATTCTTCTCTTCTTCACCAATTGGTGAAGGGAGTGATTCCCACCCTAAAGTTATGGGATGTCCAGATGCTGCGCAGCTGAGCTCCACAGTAATGGACAAAGGCTGTGGGTATAGACTATGTAGTAACAGGAGAGTGAATGTGAGCCCTACTTCCTGCAGGAGGGAATGATTGGCTTGCTGGGAACTGGAGCTTACTTGGGGAGAAACTGTGCCTGGTCCCTGTTCTAAGGAGGGCTTGTTGGCCAGGGGATCTGAGCTGTGGGAGAAGAGTGGGAAGGGAACATGGGAGTGAGGCCATTTGAGGCCCTCCAAAGTTACCGGATGCCAAGACAACACTTCCTATTGAATCTTAATCTCAGGCTTTCCATCACAGTGGACTCTGATATTTGGACATCAATTTCAACCTGAGAGTCTTTTTTTTAAAAAATATTTTATTTATTTGACAGACAAAGATCACAAGTAGGCCAAGAGGCAGGCAGAGAGGGAGGGGGGAAGCAGGCTCCCTGCTGAGCAGAGAGCCTAATGCGGGGCTCGATCCCAGAACCCTGGGATCATGACATGAGCTGAAGGCAGAGGCTTTAACCCACTGAGCCACCAAGGCGCCCTAACCTGAGACTCTTAAGGCATAGGACAGGTGCTTCTCAAGGACGTGAAGTTGTCCTCTGACCAGGAGGGAGACGTGGTCATCAAAAGCAAAATGTAATAACTTCCACTGATGTTCACGCAGTTGATCCCAAGAGAATCCCTGGGTGGCCAAGGGGTAGGAGGAAGAGCTGACGTCCTCCAACTAGCACCATGGAATCTGGCAATGCACTGTGGACAGAAGCCCCCACCTCCACCTGCAGGTAGGATATGCAGACTTTGGCTTCAGCCTGTAGCAAGAAGGCCTTGGTATCTATATTAAGCTTGTGGGGGACCTATGATGCAGAGAATAATAGACAGCTGGATATGAAGGCTCAGAGTCTGTGAGAGACTCTATTTCCAGGAGAGCCCAGTGCATGGCCTGCAATTGCTGCTTTCATGGTCTATAATCCAGGGCCAAGGGGGGCCGTTTCTTGCATTGGGAGCCCATGGACAACTGACAGATAGCATGGGTGGTCCAGTGACTTCAGGAAGAGGGAGAGGAGGCTGTTAAAGCCTTTTCACCTGGGCACTTAACAGGTGATTTTTTTGAAAAAAGATTTTGTTTATGTAGTTAAGG
This sequence comes from Mustela nivalis, assembly GCF_964662115.1. Taxonomy (NCBI): domain Eukaryota; kingdom Metazoa; phylum Chordata; class Mammalia; order Carnivora; family Mustelidae; genus Mustela; species Mustela nivalis. The sequence goes on from NC_139038.1 coordinate 23,076,604, forward strand.
GAGAGCTCTGGCTGGAAGTGGGGGTGAAAGGGAGAGGGAGAAGCAGGCTCCCCACTGAACAGGGATCCTCTTGCCAGGCTCGATCTCAGGATCCCGAGATCAGGACCTGAGACAAAGGCAGACACTTCAGCAACCAAGCCACCCAGGCACCCCCAACAGGTAATTTTTACTTGCACAGATCCTAGAGCCTTTTGTTGAGGGGAGACCCTCCCCCCTCAGCGTGGGCTGATTGACAAGTAACAGCTGAAATGGGCTTCTGTAAAATTTATAAACAAGGAATATGTTGCCTCCAGAACCCAAAAAGTACTGAAAGATGTTGGACTTCTATGTCCTGTTTTCTTTTTAAGGATTTTATTTAGGACTTGATAGAACATGAGAGAGAGAGAGAGAATACAAGGGGCTGGTAGGGGCAGAGGGAGAGGGAGAAGCAGGCTTCCCACTTTTCAGGGAGCCTGATGCAAGGTTTGTTGGCAGCACCCTGAGATCAGGACCTGAGCCCAAGGCAGACACTTAACTGACAGAGCCACCCAGGAACCCCCGCATTTGTAGATTCTTAACAAGTTTGTCAAACAAATAGCCTCACAGTAGGATGTCCTAAATGTGATGTCCCACCTATGTTCCTGGAGAAAGCCTGTGATAGCAGAGCGGTTTGGGTGCCCTGTGCATAACTAGGTAAATCGTGTCTCCTTCAAGGTCGAGGCACGTGTGACTGAGAGGATTTGAAATAGGCACTTAATAGAACATATTGTCCAAATCTACAAATCTATAATAGCAAAATATTCACCATCTTTACATTTGTTGGGCTCCCTCATGTTTTTTTTTTTTTTAAAGATTTTATTTATTTATTTGAGAGAGAGACAGTGAGAGAGAACATGAGCGAGGAGGTCAGAGGGAGAAGCGGACTCCCCATGGAGCTGGGAGCCCAATGTGGGACTCGATCCCGGGACTCCAGGATCATGACCTGAGCTGAAGGCAGTCGTCCAACCAACTGAGCCACCCAGGCGCCCCTCCCTCATGGTTTTTTATTTTTTATTTTTTTAAAGATTTTATTTATTTATCAGAGAGAGAGAGGGAGAGAGCAAGCACAGGCAGACAGAACGGCAGGCAGAGGCAGAGGGAGAAGCAGGCTCCCTGCTGAGCAAGGAGCCCGATGTGGGACTCGATCCCAGGACGCTGGGATCATGACCTGAGCCGAAGGCAGCTGCTTAACCAACTGAGCCACCCAGGCGTCCCCCTCATGGTTTTTAAATGACTTTATTTCTTTATTTTAAAGAGAGAGCAAGAGAGAGAGCAAGCAAAGGAGCAGGGGCAGGGGTTGGTGGTGGGGGGTGGAGGGAAAAGCAGAGGGAAAGAGAATCCCAAGCAGACTCCACCCTGAGTACATAGCCCGACATGGGACCCGATCCTATGACCCTAAGATCATGACTTGAGCCAAAAGTTTAACCCATTGAGTCCTCCAGGTGTCTCAGATGTTTTAAGGGGACTGGGGTTTATTTTAATCAAATATGGTAAGACAGGCAGATAAACAAGTAACTTTCATAACGGAAGAAGCATTTTTAGACTAACAGATCCCAAGAAAGGAGGTCCTGAGAGCCATGGAGGGCCACCCAGGGAAGCACCAGGGTCAGTCAGGGGAAAGAGAGAGTAAAGGGACAGACAATGTGGGCAAGACCCTTTATTGTGGTTTCTATGGGAAGGGACAAGTGAGTCTGAGTAAGCAGCTTTAAGACTGCCTACTTTGTGTCATTTCAGTGGGTTCCGGGACACAGTGGTGTCTGGAGTAGTCTGTCCCTGCCCCTGGGGTGATCAGGGCAGGGGATAGTGGCCCAGAGTGTAAGAATTTCTTACAAGAGGTGATTGGTTATAAAGGCTCTGAATTGGTTGCTTTACATGTGAAAACTTTGCTGGCAGGCAAGCTGTTGACCATCTCTAGGGATTAAGTAAGCCTGCCAGGGAAAGTCCCTCCAAAGTCAGCAAGGCCTGAGATGTCAAAGCATTAAATACAGAAGGTAGAAAATATGGTTACTGTACTTGCTATAACCAGAATTTGAGCCCTCGTATTAAGTTCATGAAGGTTAGCCAACCAGTGCATCTTAGCAACATTAAAGTTCATTCAGAGCCTATGTTGTAGAGGCAAAAAAAGGAATCGGCCTCCTTTGAATTTTGCCCATTAAATTATTTCAGTAAATTTTGGATTTCCTTTTTTTTTTTTTTTAGAGAGATTTTATGTATTCATTTGCGAGAGAGAGCGAGAGAGCGAGCAAGCAAGTGTGACAGAGCAGAACCCAGGGGGAGCAGTAGGGAGAGGTAGAGGGAGAAGCAGACTGTCTCCTTGCCCAGCAGGGAGCTTGACATGGGGCTCTATCCCAAGATCCCGGGATCAAGACCCAAGCTGAAATCAGACGACTAACCATGTGAGCCACCCAGGTGCCCTTGTAAATATTGGATTTACAATTGGGTCAAATTTTGAACCTATGTTGAATTAGTCAGTTGGGGTGGGGAGGTTTCAGCCTCCTGTATTCAGATTTCTCTCTTCCACTCCTTCGCTTGGGTTTGTGTCTTCCTGGATATAGGTGTGGGGTGGGGGAGTGTCTTTTTACCCTGTTCCTCTTCCTCGGATTTTTCTTCCAGAGAGACTCAAATCAGCATCATCAGCCTTGGAGCTTCTATCGTGGCGATGGTTATGGTTTCCAGTCTCCTGGCGGAAGTCAAGGTGGGAACTGATCCCCTCACTGTGCCACAGGGGTCCCCCATAACCCTGAGGATCAGGATCTTGTGCCAAACAGGTTTAGGCAATGGAGTGGTCAGTGGAAGAGCACAGGAACCACAGCCTAGTCTTGGATGAAGCAAAACCATCTTCTGCTACAGCTCTACCTTCTCTCAGGGGGGCTGTTTCCCCTGCCCCCCTTTCCCATTCTACAGATTCCCTCAAGATAGATTTTCATGTCTAGCCACATAAAGTCATGAGTTTTTGTTTCCATCCCCATCTAATCACACATGGTGCACACGTTCTGGATGTTTATGGGTAAAGGGAGCTGGATTGGTCAGCCCACAGATGGCTGTCCTCTTCCTGTGGGAATGCCAGTCCATCCCCCCAGTGTTGGAGTCCACAGACAGCAAAATCATTTCATCCATGGCCAGAGTCAGAGCCTCAAGCCCCTGCTTCACAAGAGGAGTCTATCGACGAGCTGAGGAGCAACAACACTACGAGAAAGGCTGGGGAGGGGTTTAGAAATGGGAGAGAAGTGGAACACCAACCCCCCCCCCCCCGCCTCCAGTTTTTTGTTTTTCATCAGCTCGTGGGCCCTGCGCTGTCATGAATGTGCACCTCAGAGCCCTGAGGGCTCAGGAAGACACATGGTAACAGAGAGAGTAGCCGCAGCTCAGGAGCCCAGCAAAGCCACTCCCATTGCCTGAACCACAGTGACTGAGGGGGCAGCCAGGGAGCCATTCTTACATTTCCCTGGGGTTGGGGCCCCCCTCCTTTCCACCCACAACACAGAGGTCCACCCCCAGGACTGTGATTGGGGTGCACTTTCCTCCTTAGGATCTGCAAGTCAGCCCCAAGCACTGGCCCAACACCCAGTCCCTGGAGCTCAAGCACACCAGTCAGCATGTTCAACAGTTGCCAACCTCAGGGGGAAGACTTGGAGACCAAAAGAAACCACATGCAAGTTACATAGGTGACACCTCCCTCCTAGATAGTCAGTTCTCATTCATTCTCACTTTGTTGGCAAGGATGGGACATTAGTTTGGAAATGGATGGCAACCTCCATGTGAGATAACAGAACATGGGCCAAAACACAAGCTGGCCAGCGATGGTCAGTTCCCTCCCAGATCGTGACTGTCACCTCTGAAGCCAGTTTTAGCAAAGGAGCAGATCAAGCTGATCCTGTGTCCTCATTTAACGTGGGGACACCCTGTTTGTGATGCCACTTGTTTTAATCACCTTCTCCTCAGGTCCCTGATGCGAGAGAGATTCCTGCTCAACTTGTGGGGATCCCCTGACACCTGAAACGTGTGATTGACAAGAGTTTAATAGTCACATATGCTCCTACTTTAGGGGAGAAGGATACCACACACTGCAGGACTGCACAGAGTCTGTACTTGAGAACTGAGAGAATAAGCAGGGCCTTGGAAGGCAAGACTTGGTTGAAACAAGACGGTGTGGCAGGTCCTTGTTCCCATGGGAGAATATGAGTAGCTTGCTTGAAGAATTCATGTAACTGAATGCTGCTCCCCAAAACCAATAGGCAGTATGTCTAGTCCCTGTGGTGAGAAAGGTGTTTGGTTAAGAGACCTTCCCCATGGGGTGCCTGGGTGGCTCAGTGGGTTAAAGCCTCTGCCTTCGGCTCAGGTCATGATCCCAGAGTCCTGGGATCGAGCCCCACATCGGGCTCTCTGCCTGCCTCTCTGCCTACTTGTGATCTCTGTCAAATAAATAAATAAATAAATAAATAAATAAATAAATAAATAAAATCTTTAGAAAAAAAAAAGAGACCTTCCCCATGAGTGAAGTGGGAGAGGAGAACATGCATGATGCCATTTGAGTCCCTCTTTGATTTTCCAGGTGTCAAGACAGGCCTTACTAAAGAATCTTAATTTCAGACCTTATGCTACAAGAGGGTATGGCAAAATAATTCTTCGAGAACTAATAATGGAATTTCACAGTGAAACAGTATACAAAATAAACATGTAAAGGTAAATTGTATTGCTATACGTAGCAATGAATATGTGGGCTCCACAGTCAAACATACATTCCCAATTACTGGTACAAAGAAACTACTTCAGGATAACCGTGCATTGCATGCCCAGTGCATGTCCAGGAGCCACATGCTGAAAGCTATTTATTTTTTATTTTTTAAAAGATTTTATTTATTTATTTGTCAGAGAGAGAGTGAGCGAGAGCGAGCATAGGCAGACAGAGTGGAAGGCAGAGTCAGAGGGAGAAGCAGGCTCCCTGCGGAGCAAAGAGCTCGATGTGGGACTCGATCCCAGGACGCTGGGATCATGACCTGAGCCGAAGGCAGCTGCTTAACCAACTGAGCCACCCAGGCGTCCCCTGAAAGCTATTTAGTACTGATAAAGGAAATCAAAGATAGAAGTAAATGGAGAGATACACCACGTTCATGATTTGGAAGACTTAGCATCATAAAGATGTCAATTTTCTCCAGATTGACAGATTTATTGTCATTCCTATCAAAATCCTGTCAGCTTTGTCTGTTTTTGTAGAGATGACAAAAATATTCTAATGTATGTGGAAAGACAAGGGAATTAGAGCAGTTTCAAAAACAATTTTGAAAATAATACTAATGGGGAACACAGTCTATGGAGTTTCAGAACTTATTAGTAGTTATAATAAGAAAGATTGTGTGGTATTTGCAGGGCAGACACAAGGAACAAAGAACCCAGAAAGAGTCCCCACAAATATGCCCAACTGCATTTTGAAAAGGGTGCTAAAGCAATTCCATGGAAGAAAGCTGGGTTTTGTGTTGATGACAGCCATCTGTAGCTTGTGATGAACTCAGGCCAATCTCAGAAAACAGCTGCAGAAGAAAAGGAAGAAGGTGGTTTAATCAAGGTCCTACCAGGTGGGAATGGGAAAGGAGAGAAAGTGTGTGCCCAGGGTTGTGTGGGCGGGGCCCAAAGAGCTAGCCAATGATGCTTTCTGAAGGCCAAGAGAGTGGGGAAATTGTCCAATCAGCGGGTGGGCAGAGGCACCAATGAGCGGGACGGTTGTTAGGATAGCTGACGTGGGCGGGTCACTGAGATGCCTCAGCTGAGCGCGGGGGAACCAACTCGCATTTTGCAGCTTTCTGTGAGGCTTGCTTCTTGCCTGGTGTCTCAGGATCCCGCAACCTTGCCCCAGTGGGCGCAGCACCTCAGAACCTCCAGGCCCATGGCCACTGTCTGAAGACGTCCTCTTTCACCTCCTGTACTTCCTCCTCAAGGTCGACGCAGAGGACGAGGGAGTGAGCAGCCCTTGGGAAGATGCTTCTCTGCGCAGCGGTACCGGTAGGGCATGGTGTCAGGGCCCCGTGTCCCCGGGGGGCTGGGGCCTCGCTGGGAGGCGGGCCTGTGTCTCAGGAATACGCTGGTTTGCCAAAAGGTAGTTGTCGGCTCGTGCGCCCCTCGTTTCACAGCTGTGAAGAGCCCGGAGCGGGGCTTCGTGTATGGAGCGGCTGATTATCTCACCTGTGCTGTGCGCCGGGCCTGGGGAGAGCAGGAGTGGGAATGCGGCCTGAAGCAGGCAGGTGGGGTGTTGGCTTTCTTGGGGCTAAAGTCTTCTGGAAGACTGATGTGAAGGGAGTAAGTGTAGCGTTGACAGGGGAGAAGTTTGGGTTCTCCCTCTTGAGTAGGTTACATTCTACTGGGGGCTGTCAGGTTCCCCATTGTGCACCTGAGATCAGGCCAGTCTGGGGTGGTGGTGGTGGTGGTGTGTGTGTGTGTGTGTAGGGGGAATGGCCCTCCTTTTGGGTGGGTCATGGGTGTTCATTGATTGGGAACACATGATAATTAGAACTGACAGGATGTGTGAGGGACTCACCACCTGGCTGGAAAAGACAGAAAGAAAATAATGACCCGTGAAATTCGTTGTTACTGTTTTGCATTGAGTGCTGAGAACTACAGGGTGCATTAGAGTTTGTAATTTAAGTTTAAGCTGAGACCAGAAGGCTGAGAAATAAAGGCGGATGTGTGGGTGTTCAGTTAGAGCAGGGAAGGGTGTGTACTGTTAAAGGAATTGAGGGAATGTCCTTGAAGCTCCGGCCACACGGGGACTGTCGGGTGGGGAAAAACTAAGGTTTGGGGTGAAGACTTGGACTTTCTGTAGGGTCTTGGAAACTAACCATAGTGATTTAAAACATAGGCTCCAGACCCAAGCTGATCCTAGCTCTGCCTCTTATAAGCCGTGTTGCTAAAGTATTGTATGTCTCAGTTTCTTGATGGGAGAAACGGGGATAATAATAATCCCACTTCATAGAAGATTATAAAGATGACATGATATTTAACATTAATAAAACACTTAGAGCCATGTCTGGCATGTAGTAGGTGTTAGTGGTGGTTGATTCAAGAAAGAAATACATACATAGATAAGTTTTGAAGTCTTGGAGGCAGTCTCTAGTGACCCTTGTGAAGTTAAATGGATTCCACCAAACTTCATTTCTTCTCCAGCTTTCAGGTGTTGTTGACCACATGTGTCACACTATTGAATTAGAAATAATTTTTCTCATATTGACAGTTATTTTCCAAGAGAATCCAAAGTGCCACTGAAATGATGAGAGAGAAATAAAATGCTTTTCAATACCGTATCCTAGCTAGGTATATGTAAAATCTGATAAATTGATTTATTTAATATTTGTTGGTAAAAGTTTGTGCAAACTTGCTCATTTAAAGTAAATAGACTATAGAGTAATTCAGACACAGAATAAGGACAGAAGTAGTATAGCTAGAGCTTGGCTTTTCTTGACTCTCTATGGGATAGTTTTTATAATTTCTCTTTTCTTTTCTCTCAGTTTCCAGTGCCTTCCTGTGTGGGCAGCCTAAACATTGTAGGGGAAGTTTGGGTTTGGAATTGCAGAGACTAAATAGTTGTATTCAACCCAAAGTGCAAACCAGCAAAGCTTGGGACTTTTTTTTTTTTTTTAAGATATTCATTTGTTTATTTGAGGGACAGAGTGAGAAACAGAACAGGAGCTGGGGAGAGGACTAGAGGGAGAAACCGAGTCTCTGCTGAGAGGGGAGCCTGATGCGGGGCTCATTCTAGGTACTCCAGGATCATGAGCTGAGCTAAAGGCAGGTGTTTGCCTCACTGAGCCACCCTGGCACCCAGCCTATGGGGCTTTTTTAAAGAAAAAACAGATCCTTGTGTCCTACTCTAGACTCACTGAGTCAGAGCTGTCTGCGATAGGCCCCAGGGTACAAGGACCAAGCATGTTTGCCATCTGGACGCATTTAATCAAAGCTTTTTTGGCACTGGTCTTTCCGTCATCTAAAAAAACATGCAGTGAGATTGGGAGACCCCATGAATTAATGTTTGATGACACTTAGCAGGGCTCTGTCCTTCAGGTTCTGGGATATCGTGATCTGCATGTTTGATGTAATGTGTTACACTCTTAGCTCTTGTCAGAAAGTTATGGATTGTTTTTTCTTTTGTGTATAAATTTTGTGTATTTAACAGACAGCAAGCCACAGAGCATAAGCAGGGGGAACAGCAGAGGGAGAGGGAGAAGCAGGCTCCCCGATGAGCAGGGAGCCCAACAAGAGGCTGGATCCCAGGACCCTGACTGAGATCAGGACCTGAGCTGATATCAAGAGTCAGACACTTAGCCAAACTGAGCCACCCAGGCACCCTTACAGGACCTGATGTCTTAGGAAAATAAATTGCAGGGGCTAAAGAAAGAGAAGGGAGAAAGTGAGGCCTGTAATTAAAAGAGGCTTGAGAGATCTGTTAACCAATCACAAGGTATGGGTCTTATTCTCACTCAGGATTTAACAAATGCATAGAGTCAAAATATTAATGAGATAATCAGATAAATTTGAACTCTAACCTGACATGTCATGACATTGAGAAATTATTTTGAAATGTTTAAAGAGTGATGATAGCTTTGTGGGTATATCTATGTGTGTGTCCAGCAAGGGCAGTTTTGCTCCCTAGGAGATGTTTGGCAACGTCTAGGACATATCCGGTGGTCAGAAGCAGGAGTGAGGAAGAGGCTACCCTCATGTCGTGTATGGAGACCAGGGGTGATGCTAAGCATCATACTATGCTCAGTACAGCGCCCTCAGCAAAGAATGATGGGACCCAAGATGTAGGGAATGCCAAGGTTGTGAAACCGTGTTCTGGAGACAAGTGTTGAAGTAGCTGTGGGTCAAATGATAGGATGAAGATATTTGCTTCAAAATGTTATGGGGGTTGTGGCGATGGGCCATGAGTTGAGAATTATTTAAGTTAGTGATGGGAGTTCCTTATACCATTCTCTCTACTTGGGTGTGTGTGTATTTGTATCTATCTGTATGTTTATATCGTTTGTGTGTGTGTGTGTGTAGTATGTGTATATATTATATACTATTGTAAATTTTCATAACAAAAGCTCACAAGCTTGCTACGGGCGATGTAGAGTCTGTTCACGTGGTTCCTGGTGCCAGCAGGTGGGGAGGCTGGACAAGCTGAGACGGTGGGTTCGCAGGAGCGGCAGCAGTGGCGTCCTTCCCGGGATCAGTCTGCAGTGGGATGTTGGTGGTGTCTGACTGTCTAGCTTCACTTTATGCCTGTTGCTTTTTTTGTTCATTTTTTGTCTTGTTCTTTGGGCTTCCTAATAGCCCTTCAATAAGTTCTTTTTCTGTTTAATTCAGTCATGATCAGTTTCTGTGAAGCAAGAATTCTGACTTACACAAGAAAAGGGTGAAGTTGATGTATAGGGAATATCTGATTTGACAGACTGTGAGAGGAGAGAGAGGAATGAGAAGAAATAGATATATAAAAATATACATGTCATTTATATATCTAACAGCTAAAATTTACAGAGTGTATATAGTATGTATATATATATACATGCATATATATATATATGTATATATATATAAAATATTTGAGAGAAAGAGAATCTCCTGGCTTCTGTTTTTCTTGTTCTTAACCTCTATCCCTCTTGAGACCACAGTTTATTTATTTATTTATTTTTTAACATATAATGTATTATTAGCCCCAGGGGTACAGGTCTGTGATCGCCAGGTTTACACACTTCACAGCACTCACCATAACACATACCCTCCCCAATGTCCATAACCCCACCACCTTCTCCCTACCCCCCTCCTCCAGCCACCCTGTTTGTTTTGTGAGACTAAGAGTCTCTTACAGTTTGTCTCCCTCCCAATCCCATCTTGTTTCATTTATTCCTTCCCTACCCCCCAAAACCCCCACATTGCGTCTCTACTTCCTCATATCAGGAAGATAATATGAGAGTTGTCTTTCTCTGATTAACTTATTTTGCTAAGCATAATACCCTTTAGTTCCATCCACATTGTCACAAATGGCAAGATTTCATTTCTTTTGATGGCTGCATAGTACATCTTCTTTATCCATTCATCTGTTGATGGACATCTAGGTTCTTTCCATAGTTTGGCTATTGTGGATATTGCTGCTATAAACATTTAGGTGCACATGCCCCTTCCGATCACTGCATTTGTATCCTTAGGGTAAATACCTGGTAGTGCAATTGCTGGGTCATAGGGTAGCTCTATTTTCAACTTTTTGAGGAACCTCCATGGTGTTTTCCAGAGTGGCTGCACCAGCTTGCATTCCCACCAACAGTGTAGGAGGGTTCCCCTTTCTCTCCATCCTCACCAGCATCTGTGATTTCCTGACTTGTTAATTTTAGCCATTCTGACTGATGTGAGGTGGTATCTCATGCTTTTGATTTGTATTTCCCTGATGCCAAGTGATGTGGAGCACTTTTTCATGTGTCTGTTGGCCATCTGGATGTCTTCTTTGCAGAAATGTCTGTTCATGTTCTCTGCCTGTTTCTTGATTGGATTATTTGTTCTTTGGGAGTTGAGTTTGCTAAGCTCTTTATAGATTTTGTATATTAGCCCTTTATCTGATAGGTCATTTGCAAATATCTTCCTCCATTCTGTCAATTTTCTTTTGGTTTTGTTGATTGTTTCCTTGGCTGTGCAAAAGCTTTTGATCTTGATGAAATGCCAATAGTTCATTTTTGCCCTTGCTTCCCTTACCTTTGACGATGTTCCTAGGAAGAAGTTGCTGCGGCTGAGGTTGAAGAGGTTGCTGTCTGCGTTTTCCTCAAGGATTTTGATGGATTCCTTTCTCACATTAAGGTCCTTCATCCATTTTGAATCTGTTTTTGTGTCTGGTGTAAGGAAATTGTCCAGTTTTATTTTTCTGCATGTGTCTGTCCAATTTTCCCAACACCATTTGTTGAAGAGGCTGTCTTTTTTCCATTGGACATTCTTTCCTGCTTTGTCAAAGGTTAGCTGACATAGAGTTAATGGCTCATTTCTGGGCTGTCTATTCTATTCCATTGATCTATGTGTCTGTTTTTTGTGCCAGTACCATACTGTCTTGATGATGACAGCTTTGTAATAGAGCTTGAAGTCTGGAATTGTGATGCCACCAACTTTGGCTTTCCTTTTCAACATTCCTCTGGCTATTGGGTGTCTTTTCTGATTCCATATAAATTTTAGAATTATTTGTTCCATTTCTTTGAAAAAAAAAAAACTGATGGTATTTTGATAGGGATTGCATTAAATGTGTAGATTGCTTTAGGTAGCAGAGATATTTTCACAATACTTGTTCTTCCAATCCATGAGCATGGAACATTTTTCCATTTCTTTGTGTCTTCCTCAATTTCTTTCGTGAGTACTTTATAGTTTTCTTTTTTTTTTTTTTTAAGATTTTATTTATTTATTTGACAGAGAGAAATCACAAGTGGACGGAGAGGCAGGCAGAGAGAGAGAGGGAAGCAGGCTCCCTGCCAAGCAGAGAGCCCGATGCGGGACTCGATCCCAGGACCCTGAGATCATGACCTGAGCCGAAGGCAGCGGCTTAACCCACTGAGCCACCCAGGTGCCCCACTTTATAGTTTTCTGAATAGAGATTCTTTGCCTCTTTGGTTAGGTTGATTCCTAGGTATCTTATGGGTTTGGGTACAATTGTAAATGGGATTGACACCTTAATTTCTCCTTCTGTCTTGTTGTTGGTGTAAAGAAATGCGACTGATTTCTGTGCATTGATTTTATATCCTGACACTTTACTGAATTCCTGTACAAGTTCTAGCAGTTTTGGAGTGGAGTCTTTAGGGTTTTCCACATATAGTATCATATCATCTGCAAAGAGTGATAGCTTTACTTCTTCTTTGCTGATTTGGATGCCTTTAATTTCTCTTTGCTGTCCTATTGCTGAGGCTAGGACTTCAAGTACTATGTTGAATAGCAGTGGTGATAATGGATATCCCTGCCGTGTTCCTGACCTTAGCAGAAAAGCTTTCAGGTTTTCCCCATTGAAAATTATATTCACGGTGGACTTTTCATAGATGGCTTTGATGATATTGAGGTATGTGCCCTCTATCCCTACACTTTGAAGAGTTTTGATCAGGAAGAGATGCTGTACTTATTCAAATGCTTTTTCAGCATCTATTCAGATTATCATATGGTTCTTATTCTTTCTTTATTTTTTATTTTTTATAAACATATATTTTTATCCCCAGGGGTACAGGTCTGTGAATCACCAGGTTTACACACTTCACAGCACTCACCAAATCACATACCCTCCCCAATGTCCATAATCCCACCCCCGTCTCCCAAACCCCCTCCCCCCAGCAACCCTCAGTTTGTTTTGTGAGATTAAGAGTCACTTATGGTTTGTCTCCCTCCCAATCCCATTTTGTTTCATTTATTCTTCTCCTACCCACTTAAGCCCCCATGTTGCATCACCACTTCCTCATATCAGGGAGATCATATGATAGTTGTCTTTCTCTGCTTGACTTATTTCACTAAGCATGATATGCTCTAGTTCCATCCATGTTGTCGCAAATGGCAAGAGTTCATTTCTTTTGATGGCTGCATAGTATTCCATTGTGTATATATACCACATCTTCTTGATCCATTCATCTGTTGATGGACATCTAGGTTCTTTCCATAGTTTGGCTATTGTGGACATTGCTGCTATAAACATTCGGGTGCATGTGCCCCTTTGGATCACTACGTTTGTATCTTTAGGGTAAATACCCAATAGTGCAATTGCTGGGTCATAGGGCAGTTCTATTTTCAACATTTTGAGGAACCTCCATGCTGTTTTCCAGAGCTGCGCCAGCTTGCATTCCCACCAACAGTGTAGGAGGGTTCCCCTTTCTCCGCATCCTCGCCAGCATCTGTCATTTCCTGACTTGTTGATTTTAGCCATTCTGAGTGGTGTGAGGTGGTATCTCATTGTGGTTTTGATTTGTATTTCCCTGGTGCCGAGTGATAAGGAGCACTTTTTCATGTGTCTGTTGGCCATCTGGATGTCTTCTTTGCAGAAATGTCTGTTCATGTCCTCTGCCCATTTCTTGATTGGATTATTTGTTCTTTGGGTGTTGAGTTTGCTAAGTTCTTTATAGATTCTGGACACTAGTCCTTTATCTGATATGTCGTTTGCAAATATCTTCTCCCATTCTGTCAGTTGTCTTTTGATTTTGTTAATTGTTTCCTTTGCTGTGCAAAAGCTTTTGATCTTGATGAAATCCCAATAGTTCATTTTTGCCCTTGCTTCCCTTGCCTTTGGCGTTGTTCCTAGGAAGATGTTGCTGCGCCTGAGGTCGAAGAGGTTGCTGCCTGTGTTCTCCTCAAGGATTTTGATGGATTCCTTTCGCACATTGAGGTCCTTCATCCATTTTGAGTCTATTTTTGTGTGTGGTGTAAGGAAATGGTCCAATTTCATTTTTCTGCATGTGGCTGTCCAATTTTCACAGCACCATTTATTGAAGAGGCTGTCTTTTTTCCATTGGACAGTCGTTCCTGCTTTGTCGAAGATTATTTGACTGTAGAGTTGAGGGTCTATTTCTGGGCTGTCTATTCTGTTCCATTGATCTATGTGTCTGTTTTTGTGCCAGTACCATGCTGTCTTGATGATGACAGCTTTGTAGTAGAGCTTGAAGTCTGGAATTGTGATGCCACCAATGTTGGCTTTCTTTTTCAATATCCCTTTGGCTATTCGAGGTCTTTTCTGGTTCCATATAAATTTTAGAATTATTTGTTCCATTTCTTTGAAAAAGATGGATGGTACTTTGATAGGAATTGCATTAAATGTGTAGATTGCTTTAGGTAGCATAGACATTTTCACAATATTTATTCTTCCAATCCAGGAGCATGGAACATTTTTCCATTTCTTTGTGTCTTCCTCAATTTCTTTCATGAGTACTTTATAGTTTTCTGAGTATAGATTCTGTGCCTCTTTGGTTAGGTTTATTCCTAGGTATCTTATGGTTTTGGGTGAAATTGTAAATGGGATGGACTCCTCAATTTCTCTTTCTTCTGTCTTGCTGTTGGTGTAGAGAAATGCAACTGATTTCTGTGCATTGATTTTATATCCTGACACTTTACTGAATTCCTGTACAAGTTCTAGCAGTTTTGGAGTGGACTCTTTTGGGTTTTCCACATATAGTTTCATATCATCTGCGAAGAGTGATAATTTGACTTCTTCTTTGCCGATTTGGATGCCTTTAATTTCCTTTTGTTGTCTGATTGCTGAGGCTAGGACCTCTAGTACTATGTTGAATAGCAGTGGTGATAATGGACATCCCTGCCGTGTTCCTGACATAGCGGAAAAGCTTTCAGTTTTTCTCCATTGAGAATGATCTTTGCGGTGGGTTTTTCATAGATGGCTTTGATGATATTGAGGTATGTGCCCTCTATCCCTACACTTTGAAGAGTTTTGATCAGGAAGGGATGCTGTACTTTGTCAAATGCTTTTTCAGCATCTATTGAGAGTATCATATGGTTCTTGTTCTTTCTTTTATTGATTGTATCACATTGACTGATTTGCAGATGTTGAACCAACCTTGCAGCCCTGGAATAAATCCCACTTGGTCGTGGTGAATAATCCTTTTAATGTACTGTTGAATCCTATTGGCTAGTATTTTGTTGAGTATTTTCGCATCTGTGTTCATCAAGGATATTGGTCTATATAGCTGTCTTTTTTGATGGGATCCTTGTCTGGTTTTGGGATCAAGATGATGCTGGCCTCATAAAATGAGTTTGGAAGTTTTCCTTCCATTTCTATTTTTGGGAACAGTTTCAGGAGAATAGGAATTAGTTCTTCTTTAAATGTTTGGTAGAATTCCCCCGGGAAGCCGTCTGGCCCTGGGCTTTTGTTTGTTTGGAGATTTTTAATGACTGTTTCAATCTCCTTACTGGTTATGGGTCTGTTCAGGCTTTCTACTTCTTCCTGGTTCAGTTGTGGTAGTTTATATGTTTCTAGGAATGCATCCATTTCTTCCAGATTGTCAAATTTGTTGGCGTAGAGTAGCTCATAGTATGTTCTTATAATAGTTTGTATTTCTTTGGTGTTAGTTGTGATCTCTCCTCTTTCATTCATGATTTTATTTATTTGGGTCCTTTCTCTTTTCTTTTTGATAAGTCGGGCCAGGGGTTTATCAATTTTATTAATTCTTTCAAAGAACCAGCTCCTAGTTTCATTGATTTGTTCTATTGTTTTTTTGGTTTCTATTTCATTGATTTTTGCTCTGATCTTTATGATTTCTCTTCTCTGCTGGGCTTAGGGTTTCTTTCTTGTTCTTTCTCCAGCTCCTTTAGGTGTAGGGTTAGGTTGTGTACCTGAGACCTTTCTTGTTTCTCGAGAAAGGCTTGTGCCGCTATATATTTTTTTCTCAGGACTGCCTTTGTTGTGTCCCACAGATTTTGAACCGTTGTATTTTCATTATCATTTGTTTCCATGATTTTTTTCAATTCTTCTTTAATTTCTTTGTTTAGTCTCCATGTATTTGGGTTCTTTCCAAACTTCCTTTTGTGGTTGAGTTCTAGCTTTAGAGCATTGTGGTCTGAAAATATGCAGGGAATGATCCCAATCTTTTGATACCGGTTGAGTCCTGATTTAGGACCGAGGATGTGATCTATTCTGGAGAATGTTCCATGTTCACTAGAGAAGAATGTGTATTCTGTTGCTTTGGGATGAAATGTTCTGAATATATCTGTGATGTCCATCTGGTCCAGTGTGTCGTTTAAAGCCTTTATTTCTTTGCTGATCTTTTGCTTGGATGATCTGTCCATTTCAGTGAGGGGAGTGTTAAAGTCCCCTACTATTATTGTATTATTGTTTATGTGTTTCTTTGATTTTGTTATTAATTGGTTTATATAGTTGGCTGCTCCCACGTTGGGGGCATAGATATTTAAAATTGTTAAATCTTCTTGATGGACAGACCCTTTGAGTATGATATAGTGTCCTTCCTCATCTCTTATTATCATTTTTGGCTTAAAATCTAATTGATCTGATATAAGGATTGCCACTCCTGCTTTCTTCTGATGTCCATTAGCATGGTAAATTCTTTTCCACCCCCTCACTTTAAATCTGGAGGTGTCTTCAGGCTTAAAATGAGTTTCCTGGAGGCAACATACAGATGGGTTTGTTTTTTTATCCATTCTGATACCCTGTGTCTTTTGACAGGGGCATTTAGCCCATTCACATTCAGGGTAACTATTGAGAGATATGAATTTAGTGCCATTGTATTGCCTGTAAGGTGACTGTTACTGTATATGGTCTCTGTTCCTTTCTGATCTACCACTTGTAGGCTCTCTCTTTACTTAGAGGACCCCTTTCAAAATTTCCTGTAGAGCTGGTTTGGTGTTTGCAAATTCTTTCAGTTTTGTTTTCTCTGTTCCTTTCTGATCTACCACTTGTAGGCTCTCTCTTTACTTAGAGGACCCCTTTCAAAATTTCCTGTAGAGCTGGTTTGGTGTTTGAAAATTCTTTCAGTTTTGTTTGTCCTGGAAGCTTTTAATCTCTCCTTCTATTTTCAATGATAGCCTAGCTGGATATAGTATTCTTGGCTGCATGTTTTTCTCGTTTAGTGCTCTGAAAATATCATGCCAGCTCTTTCTGGCCTGCCAGGTCTCTGTGGATAAGTCAGCTGCCAATCTAATAATTTTACCATTGTATGTTACAGACTTCTTTTCCCGGGCTGCTTTCAGGATTTTCTCTTTGTCACTGAGACTTGTAAATTTTACTATTAGGTGACGGGGTGTGGGCCTATTCTTATTGATTTTGGGGGGCGTTCTCTGAACCTCCTGAATTTTGATGCTTGTTCCCTTTGCCATATTGGGGAAATTCTCCCCAATAATTCTCTCCAGTATACCTTCTGCTCCCCTCTCTCTTTCTTATTCTTCTGGAATCCCAATTATTCTAATGTTGTTTCGTCTTATGGTGTCACTTATCTCCTGAATTCTCCCCTCGTGGTCCAGTAGCTGTTTGTCCCTCTTTTGCTCAGCTTCTTTATTCTCTGTTATTTGGTATTCTATATCACTAATTCTTTCTTCTGCCTCATTTATCCTAGCAGTGAGAGCCTACATTTTTGATTGCACCTCATTAATAGCTTTTTTGATTTCAACTTGGTTAGATTTTAGTTCTTTTATTTCTCCAGAAAGGGCTTTTATATCTCTCGAGAGGGTTTCTCTAATATCTTCCATGCCTTTTTCGAGCCCGGCTAGAACCTTGAGAATTGTCATTCTGAACTCTCGATCTGACGTATTATCAATGCCTGTATTGATTAGGTCCCTAGCCTTCGATACTGCCTCTTGTTCTTTTTTTTTGTTTTGAATTCTTCTGTCTTGTCATTTTGTCCAGATAAGAGTATATGAAGGAGCAAGTAAAATACTAAAAGGGTGGCAACAACCCCAGGAAAATATGCTTTAACCAAATTAGAAGAGATCCCAAATCGTGAGGGGGGAGAAAGGGGATAAAAAGAGGTTCAAAAAGGAAAAAAGAAAAAAAAAAAAGAAAAGAAAAGAATTAAAAAAAAGAAAACAAATAAGAAAAATATAAAAAAGAAAAAATATATATATTGGATAAACTAGTTAAAAAACGTTAAAGAAAAAGGTAAAAGTTAAAAAAAATTTACCAGAAGGCGAGAAAAAAAACAAAAAATGAAAAATAAAAAAATTAAATTAATGCAAGACTAAAAAAAATCACAGGGAAAAAGCCATGAGTTCCGTGGTTTGCTTTCTCCTCCTCTGGAATTCTGCTGCTCTCCTTGGTATTGAAACCGCACTCCTTGGTAGGTGAACTTGGTCTTGGCTGGATGTCTTTTTGATCTTCTGGGGGAGGGGCCTGGTTTAGTGATTCTCAAGTGTCTTTGCCCCAGGCGGAATTGCACAGCCCTTACCAGGGGCCGGGCTGAGTAATCCGCTTGGGTTTGCTTTCAGGGGCTTTTGTTCCCTGAGCGCTTTCCGTAGAGTTCTGGAGGACGGGAATACATATGGCAGCCTCCTGGTCTCCGGCCAGAGGAGCCGAGAGCCCGGGGCCCCACTCCTCAGTGCGCCCTCAGAGAACAGCACCCAGTTACTCCCGTCTGCCTGACCTCCGGCCGGCTCCGAGCTCACCGAGCCTGCGACCGGTTCAAGGTCACCCCGAGCTGCGAGCTCACTGTCGGCTCTGTCTCTGTAGCCGGCTTTCCCGTTCCAATACCCGCAAGCTCTGCGACACTCAGACACCCCCGATCCTTCTGTGACTCTGCGGGACCTGAGGCCACGCTGATCCCGCGTGGGCTTTGCCCCGGTTTAGCCTCTGGAGAGATGTCCCTCAGCGGGACAGACTTTTAAAAGTCCTGATTTTGTGCGCGGTTGCTCCGCCGCTTGCCGGGAGCCGGCCCCTCCCCCCGGGGTCTATCTTCCCGTCGCTTTGGATTCACTTCTCCACCAGTCCAACCTTTCAGAAAGTGGTTGTTTTTCTGTTTCCAGAATTGCTGTTCTTCTTCTCTTCGATCTGCCAATGGATTTTTAGGTGTTTGCAATCTTTAGATAAGCTATCTAGCTGATCTCCTGCTAGCTGAAGTAGTCTCAGCCTGCTACTTCTCCGCCATCTTGACTCCTCCTATTCTTTCTTTTATTAACATATTGTATCACATTGATTGACTTGCAGATGTTGAATCAACCTTGCAGACCTGGAATATATCCCACTTGGTTGTGGTGAATAATCCTTTTAATGTGCTGTTGGATCCTATTGGCTAATATTTTGGTGAGAACTTTCGCATCTGTGTTCATCAAGGATATTGGTCTGCAATTCTCTTTTTTGATGGGATCCTTGTCTGGTTTGGGGATCAAGGTAATGCTGGCCTAATATAATGACTTTGGAAGTTTTCCTTCCATTTCTATTTTTTGAAACAGTTTCAGGAGAATAGGAATTAGTTCTTCTTTAAATGTTTGGTAGAATTCCCTTGGGTAGCTGAGGCCACAGTTTAATTCTTGTCTAGGGATATTATGAGATAGTCCCATACCATATTGCTTTATATAAGAAACTCTACTTTCTACTTAAGTAAATGCAAGTGGTCTCTGTCACCTACAACCCAGAGAAGCTCCTCATAGTTTAGATGATGATGTGCTCACCTAACCACCTTTGTGCTATACCTGCTTTTGCTCACTGCTGTGCAGATGTTCCACAAATGTCTATTTAAGAGGTACATGATTGTTATTTGGCTCCAGACAAGGAACAAATGCGCTATTCATGACAGCAGAAGCACTCTGGTCTTCTTGGCATTTCAAATAATCATTGTAAGTGGCACACTTATTGAGAGTTCATTCTGTTGCATGTGCCCTCTTTCATAAGTTTTGCCGGCAAGCCTCAGTCTCTTTGAACACCCCTGACTGTAGGGTCCTCAGGCCTTGGGTTTGTGAGGCACAAGGAATGAATGAATGAATCCAGTGGGGTCCCCTGAGAGACAGCCTTCCAGCCTCTCTTGGTGGGTCCTATACTGATGGACACAGGCCATTCCAACTTCATTGATGAAGGTGGCATATAAGGTGGAAGATTGTTCAGGCAGGGTGGCCTGGGTTTTCTGAGAACAGGCTTTGAGTCAAATAGCCTCAGACTATAACCCTAAGTCTACCCCATGCTCCTGTGCATCCTTAAGCATGGTATTTAATCTCTCTGTCCCTCAGTTTCCTCATCTGTAAAGTGGTCTGTTTTAAGGATTAAATGAAAAAAAAATATGTATACATACATAAATTCAAGGAGAAGATGGTACATGTGAAGCATTCTAGACGTGGTGTTTTTTATTATTACTCAATATTGTGGTTAATATTATCATAGGGACGTTCTTCTGGTATACAGAGCATGAAGCAGGAGATGCTTTATGTAGAGGGTGGTCAAATTTTTGGCCCCTTCCAGGCCCTATGGTTGCCATGATGCCATTTACTCATCAGCTCAGGGATCTCATGCTTGGGTGACCCCTTCTGGGCCAGCACATTAATTACACATTCTTGGTAGCTCCCAGGGGCCTGGTCTGGTGGGGGAGGGTTTCTGTGTTTGAGCTCTTGGGTCCTGGCTACCTGGACTCCACCACCTTCTACCTTGTGACACTCAGTACCTAATAACCCTGTGACAGAAAGTAATTCAGGCTATCCAGTAGGGTTGTTGGTGACAATTAGATGGAATGATACATATAAAACACCTGACACATGTCAAGAAATGTTTCACCTCTTTCCATTTTCTTATTCTTTTTTACTAGCTCCCAGAACAACCCATTTCTACCCATTTCTGTTTCAGAGAGGTGAGGTGATTTGCTGAAGGCCATATTGTGAGGTGAATAAGTTGAGGAAAAGACATGGCAGGTGTAGTGAAGAGCATGAGTAAAAGCAGGGAAGTGAGAACCTGCTGTGAAGCTGCAGGTAACCGGGCGTGGCTGGAGAGCCTGGTGTGGATGAAGGAAGGGCGCAGGATGAGTTTAGGAAGGACTTTGGATGCCCTGGGCTGAAAGACAATGGGTTCCTGAGGGATTTTGAAGTTGGAGTGACCTCGTTTAATTTGTGTTTTCAGAGCATTCCAGAGGAGAGGTTGGAGGAGGAGCCAGTAGAGATGGAGTGACTCCAGAGGAGGAGGATCTTCTCTGAGGGATCAGGGAAGGCAGTGCAGAGGGTTTGAAGCAGGATGTGATAGGATCTGGGTCCTTAAGAAAGGCACAGTCCCCTGGCGAAGAAGAGGCCTGCATGGGAGGGAAAATGACATAGAACAGTGCCCAAACTCAGATGCCTGGAGCATCCAGCCTGGAACCAGTGGTCACCCAGGTATACGGTGCCAGGTCCCAAATGCACAGAGCAGTGTATTCAGAACAGATGGAATCAGAGCAATAGGTTCTCCCAGTTCGGCCTTGGTCACTAGAACTCAGGAGTTAGCTTCCTCAAGTCCTGCTGTATTATGGCTGCTCTCTCTTCCCAAGGGGTCTATGTGTGTGTTGGAACAAGGGACCAATATCTTAGTCACTGATCCAGGAGAGAAACCTTATTTTTGTCTGTGAGATGCTACCTGCCTCCAGCCTTCAAAAAACAGTGCAGCATTTTTTGTTCAAGTGCACACCCTGCCACGTCACTGTATGACCTTGAGTAGATCACCTCATTTCTGTGTCCTTGGTTTCCTTATATAGACAATGGGCGTTATTATGCTGTCTTCTTCCTAGAGTTGCTGTAAAGATGAGATAGTGCATGTGCACACGTTATCTCAGAACATAGCGTGAAGTGCAAAACGAACATCAAGCATTGTTTCTTCCCTTGTCATTTGTGGCCTTATTCCCAGGTAGGATAGTTTGGTTCCCATCCTGATATAAGTCGTGAGAGCCATTTTGTTTTCGATACAGATGGCAGTGACTACAAGAGTATCTGAATGTATGACCAAACAGACTTGAACTGTCCTCAGTGGTCCGGAGCCTCCGATTCCAGGAACAGATCAAGGGTCCCCATGGGGGCATAGCCCATGTAAAACTTACTTGGGAGCTTTCTGGGACTGGGTGACCCTTCTCACTGATAATGGCACAGCTGAATTTCCCAGCAGGGATCACTAATCACAGCAGCCACTGATCCCACAAAAGAGGGGGCAGAGCTCTTTCCAGGCATCCAGGACAAATATGGTTCCTGCTTATGATCTTTGGTTTCAGTCCACTAGGGGGAGAAGAAGCAGCAAATTCTCCCTCTTCCATGGAGTAGGTCATGGTTAGACATAGACTATGGATTAGCTTCCAACTTCTCTTACCTCTAAAAGTCAGCCCTTCCTCCCTTCCAGCCTGTCTGCCCCTCAAATCATAACAAATGCTGACCTGCTGGGATATGTTTGATGGGGTTTAAAGGGAGGAAAGGCAAAAAGGAGAGCAAGGATATATCCCATATCTTCTCACATATTCACCGCATGTGAATCCCACGTTTTCACGAAGATTCATCACCACCCTATGTGGTAGATACTGTCATTCCCATTCCCACTTTAATTTTAGGTGAAGAAACTAAAGGTGAGAAGGGGAAGAAGTAAAGTGCCCCTGACCCACAGCTGCCAACAACTTCCTTGTGAGGAGTGTCATAAACACAGGGAGAAGGGAGGGGTGGCCGGGCACAGCTTGAGAGACAGGCTGCCACACTGCCTCTGCCGGAAGCAAGCCTCCTTCACGGGAGGGAGAGCTACGCAGACCGCTGCTTCTCAAATGTCAGAGTACCCATAGTCCCCCAGAGGCTGTGTGGCAATGCAGCTCTGACTCAGTGGATCTAAGTGGGTCCTAGGAAGCCACATTTTACAATTTTCAGGTGATGACAGATGCTGCTGGTTCACACTCGGAGTTGTTGGTATACTGGAGGTAGCCGAGGGTTAAAAGCCACAGACCTGAGGTCAAAATCCATCTCTACCTCTTTTTCACTGTGGCTCCTTGAGTGTCCTCTAGACTGTTTCCCCACCTGTTTAAATGGAACCGTGAAACAACTGCAGGAACCAACAGGAAGAATAGGATATGGTACCACAGACTCTCTTGGTAGCTGTGTGTCAGGGGCACTTGTTTTCATGGCCTTCAGCGGCACACAATACCCTCCCCTGCGTCTGGTCTCTTCTGCTGCTGCCACAGTTCCTGGACGCAGGACCTAGTGTCCTCATTTTAGTCACTTGTTCAAGCTCTGCAGTTTCTTGAGCCCTACGCTGGTGTGGACTCGGGAACAATGACACACAGACCGAGATGGTTCCTACTGTCATTGGGCTCAAAATCTGGCAGGGGTGACAGACGTGAAGCACATAATGGGATCAATGTTTCCCAAGATGACACTTGTGCTAAGTCCTGTGCAGGGGAAATGGGCACCACTTACTGAGTGTCCCCACGTCTCATGTAGTCAGTCTCATTTTGTCCTCCCATCAGCCCTCGGGTGTAATGTTTTCTGAGTAACTAGATGGACTCACTCATCTCTGCTTTCCCACAGGAGGTCTGAACAAAGTGTTTCTATGTGCTGTGAGTAAGAGTGAAAGGACCGTTGGGAGGGCAAGAGGTGGGCAGGGGAGGTGGTGTGGGTCACGGAGTAGGGCCTGGACGGGAAGGGTGGAGTGGTCTTCTGCACTGGGTGCGGGCAAAGCTGGGACAGGGCTTGGATGCTGGTTCGGACTTCTGCCTGGGAGCTGGCCACATTGGAGGAAAGAAAAGGAATAGGGAATGTCTGTGTCTCTCTCCAATGAGGCTGGAGTATCAACCAGCCTTCTCTGACTAGTAAGACCCTTTCTCCATCTTATAGATGAAGGAGGAGAAAGTAGAGAGAAAGCATTGCCAGGAGCGGACCACTGGCATCTATTGCATAAAGCAGAAGAAAGCACGGATTTTTTTGCCTTTCAGTATAGTGACCTGCAGCTACACTTGGCCCAGTGAAGATCAGCTGAGCCATTTGTGTGCTTCCGGGGTTGGGTGACACAGATAGATGAAAGGCACGGAAGGGCCCTCTGTCATCTTGGAGCCTCTCCACCTTCTCCTTAAACTATTAGGAATGTCCCCAGGAGCAGGGTGGCAGGGGTGGGATCTCAGGAGGGGCTGCCGCAATCCTGTGCCCCAGACAGCACTGAGAAAGTAGCCTCAGGACATTGTGTCATGAGGACTGGGATGAGGATCCTGTCCATCTCCTTGGGCATGAACACTGTTCCATTCCCTGCTGTCTCCCCCACTGCTGTGCCAAATACCACTGAAAATACATCTGTGACCAATCGAGCCAGAGTCTCCGGGGGTGAGTCCCAGGCTGAGCCCTGCTGGGTGCACCTGCTAGTTGCTGAGTCCTGCACCTGTGGCCTGGGATGGGTGCCGGTCACTGTTGTCCCAGACCGGGGTGCCTGTCCCCCTTCTCTCCAGGGGACCTGCATTGGACCTCTGCTTCCTCACATTCTCCCCAGGGCTGCTGGTCCCCAGACCAGATACCAGCCAGTCCGAGGGTGACCAGCACTGCCTCCCAGGGTTTCATTAGCCTGAGTCCTTCCCCGGGAGCTCCTGCATCTCCTGACACATACTCTCTGTGTGCCTCTCCTCCCCCTTAAACTTGCACGTGTTTAGTCTCTGTCCCTGTGGGACCCAGTGACTTAGAGCATGGATGGTAGCAGACCCATGGGAAACCTTTCTCTGGCCTAGGGTTGTGAGCGATGCTTTTGCCCCCTGCGGTGTGTCTTCCAGGTTTCTGCATTTCTCTGGTTTCTGTGTGGGCCACAGGAGGAAACAGCCGTGTCCTGTCTGGGGACTGACTGTGGTGTCCCAGTAGGAACAGGGGCCTTAGCCCCGAGATTGTGCCCAGAATTCCTAAAGGGGTCCCTAGGATGACATCTTCTCTGTAATCCATTGGGTGTCTCAACATCCAATAAGGGAAATTCTATGTCAGAGAGAGGAAACAAAAACAAAACAAAACAAAACCCAAAACAAGTGCCCTTTGAAAATAGGTGCAGACACAAAGGCACCTATTGAGGGATTCCACTTCCAGAAACCTCCAGAACACATGCAGGAACAGAAAGAGAAAGCAGCTTAGGGGTTGCGAGGGGCCAGGCTGGGGGAGCAATGGGCAGGAGGGCTTGGGCTCAGGGTCTCCTTTGGGGAAGGAGATATCCTGCAACGATGTCCTGTGGTGTGGTGGCACAGCGTTGGGAATGCACTTCATGCTCATGAAGTGTTCAAGGGAAAAGAACTTTTATTTAAAATAAATAATACACAGCATACAGGAGATGGACGGCGACTAGAACGGTGACTCCATACAGGAGAGGAAGAACACAAGGGGGGGGGGGATGAAACATTCTGGGGGGATGTCGGGGTCAGGGGATGGAACTGACAGTATTTTTATGGGGAGATCTCCCCGCAGAGCTGTGGGCTCTGGATGCGGGTCTGGGAGCCCCGCAGAAGCAGGTTTAGGGGCAGGGGTTAGGCTAGGGGTGGGGACAGGGTCAGCAGTAGTGGCCAGTGCAGGCTCCAGAGCAGGAGCTGGGTCAGAGGCAGGAATAAGAGCACAGGCAAGGGCAGGGAAAGGAGCAGGAGCAACTGATAGGGACTGGGTCTGGGGCGGGAACAGGGGCCTTGGCAGGGGCAGGATAAGGGATAGTGGTCTTGGCAGGGCAGTTGGTGGCAGTTGAAGGGGAAGAAGCAGGGGCAGGGGTTGGGTCTGGGGCAGGAACAGGGGTGCAGGCAGGGAAAGTGGAGGCTGTCCTGACAGGGGCAGGGGCAGGGGCAAGAACAGGGGCAGGACCTGGGTCTGGGACAGGTGCAGGGGCAGTGGCTTTGGCAGTGAAAGGAGAAAGGACAGGGGCAGACGCAGGGGCAGAGGAAGGGGCAGGAGCAGGAGCTGGGGCAAGTGCAGGGGTGATGGCTTGTGCAGGGTCAAGGGCAGGAGCTGGGTCTGGGGCAGGAACAGGGCACAGGGAGGGGTCGGGGAAGGGCTGAGACCAAGAAAGGATATGGGTCAGGGGCCAGAACAGGAGCACAGGCAGGGGCAGGGGAAGTGGGAGTCGCTCTGGCAGGGGCAGGGGAAGGGGGAGAGGCAGGAGCAGGAGTGGGGGCAGGAGCAGGAGACAGCTCTCCCTGGACAGCATCAGCATCTCCGTGGGCAGGCACCAGGGCACCTGTCGGCTCCCGGTCTCCTACTGAAGTGATTCCAGACACCATCTCCCCCTCCGGTGTTGCTGAAGTTGGGAGTGGGTCTAGCTCCTCCACTGGAGTAGCTGTGAGAGGAGAGAAGGTCACCCGTGGGCCTGCCTCTCCCTGTGGCTTTGCAGAGACAGGGCACAGCCCAGGGCCTCCCAGATAAGCCGCAGCCACGAAGGAACCCTCATCAGGATGTCTCCCCGACTGCAGTCCACCCCCTGGGTGCTCCGAGCCAAGTCGTGGCTCCTCGCCCCACATCAGCCTGTGGGGGCTTCTCCCTGTGGGCCCAGCACCGACCCATCCCCACACAGCCACAGGCACCCCATCCCAGACTTCTCACCCTCGGACTTGGCCTCTGTGGGCTCCGCGTCCAGGACCGCAGTCCAATGGAGTACCGTGGGCAGTGGTCTGGGAGGTACCGGAGGCCTTCCCAGGACCAGGGACTCCTGGGTCAGGGAGGAGTGCGTGTCTTCCTGCCTCCTTCCTAGTTCATCCGTGGCCTGCCAAGGCAGAGATGGGGAGTGTGCAAGAGGCCTCAGAGCCCTGCCTGGCCATTCCCTCCATCCTCCTGCCCAGTGCCCCTGCTTCTCCCAGATCCCACGCAGACCTGTGCGTGCACAGCCCTGCACCTGGGTCAGTGACCCGTCCCTGCAGGGTCTCAGGATAAACCCTGGGCAGAAGGGTGCAGCCCCCACACCCCGCCCCACCTAACCAGCGTTAACTTGGGGTGTGAACATGACCTGCTCACCAGGCATCTGACCCATCAGCCTGCTCCTGCTTGGGGAGCTCCACCCCCAATGAGCTCTCTTTACACACACACACACACACACACACACACACACATGGAGGAGACCTAGGCCTACACAGGTCGATCAGAAGGTGTGGGGCTGTCTGACTCTGAGCCTCCTGGTGTCACCTTTTGATTCTTTTTGCCAAAGGGCCGGAGGTCTCAGGGAAGCCTGACACGACCTGCCCAGTGAGGGGACGTGTTTGGTGGGCGGGCTCTCCTCTGCCTGCATCCTTGCGCTTCCGTAGGCAGCACAAGAACATGTTGCTTCCTTCAGGATCTGCACAGAAATGAGCTGGGCAGGGGGGTTTTCTGGGAATGTGGGTGCCTGGATATGTGGGTTCCAATTCTGTTGGGCTCTGTCGTCAGGGAAGTGAGGTCACCACTGCCTGGGGGCTCCTTAACTGACTTCCTCTTCCCACAGAGCTCCCTGAGGGCGCCCTCCCCCAGCTGCTCAAGGCTCACCCTTTACCCCATGCCCTGTCCATACAGTGACCCCCACACAGCCTCCCCACAGCTCCTGGGAGGCCTGGGTGCAGCTGTTGTCCCTGCTGGGAGGGCACAGAGCTGGGTTCAGACCGGGCTCCTGCTCCTGCCCAGGACTGTGAGCCCAGACACACCCAGTGGCTCTCAGGGCCTCCCCAGTCTCCCCGTCTGCACATTGGAGGTGTTCTGGCTTCTCCTTCTAGGGATGCCATCAGGGGTAGGACCTCTCTGTACGTTCCATACCCGCTCTCCCAGGAGGGTGGTGCACACACTTGGCTCATGGTCAGGGTTAGGGTCAGAGTCAGGGTTAGGTTTAGGGTCAGTGTTAGGGTCAGAGTTAAGGTTAGGGTAGGGTTAGGGTCAGGGTCCGGGTCAGGGTTAGGTGTTAGGGTTAGGTTTAGGATTAGGGTTAGGATTAGGGTTTGGATTAGGGTTCAGGTTTAGGATTTGTGGTTAGGGTTTGGGTTCACGTTCCATTTCCGGATTAGTATTATGGGTTAGGGTTCGGGTGTCATTGTACTGTTAGCTAACACCTCTATCATGGTACATAATTCTTATTTCTTCTAGTGTTGGGAACATTTAAGATCTAGTCTCTCAGCAAGTTTAATGTTTCTGATATCGTTGGTGTCCATAATCACCGTACTGTGTATTAGGTCTTGGGACTTATTTATCCTTCAGCTACACTATGTGCCTTTGACAACACCTCTCCCATTTCTCTACCCCCAGCCCTGGTAACTACCACTTTACTCTGTTTTTACAAGTTTGGTTTGTTTGTTTGTTTTTAGATGCCACATAGAGGGATACCCTTCAGGGGCATCTGGGTGGCTCAGTTGGTTAAGGTCTAACTTTATATTTTGGCTTTGGCCATGATATCAGGGTTATGAGATCAACCCCTGCATTGGGCTCCAAGCTCAGCATGGAATCTACTTGAGGCGCTGTCTCCCTCTCCCTGTGCCCTTCCCCGACTTGCACATGTGCGCTAGCTCTCTCTCTCTCTTTCTCTCTCTGTCTCTGTCTCTAAATAAATAGTCTTTTTAAAAAAAGGGGTACTGCATGTTATTTGTCTTTCTCTGTCTGACTTCTCTTAGCACAATGTCCTCAAGATCTGTCCTTGTTGTTGTAAGTGGCAGGATTTCCCTGGCAGGATCATAGTCCATTGTAGCTATCTACTACATCTTTATTCACGCATCCATTGAGGGACACTTGGTTGGTTTCCATACCTTGGCTCTTATGAACGATGCTGCCACAACCAAGGGAGTACATATGTCTGTCTGGTCTTTCACTGAGTACTTAGTACCATAAGGACAGTTTTACACACTGTACTTGGATTAAGTCACTCGATTTCCCAAGCATGACAGCAGGAGCCACTATGATCATCCCCCCAGAGCATGAGGCCAAGAGCAGCGCAGTGGTGCGCACAGTCACACAGCTAGCGAGCAGGAGAGCAGCTTTGCAAAATCAGTGGTCCAAGTCCAGAGCCAGTCTCCTGAGCACTGCTCTGTCCTGCCCCTTCCCAGCTCCTCCAGAGCCTGTGGTCTAGGCTGGGGTGGCAGTTTGGGTGGCCAGGCTGAGTGGTGAGGAGTGTGAGGAGCCATAGTGAAGGGGAACTGTCTAAATCCTTTTCTCAGAATCACCAAGTCTAAGCAAGATCTTGAGACATCACTAGGCTGAATCTTGTCTCCCCAGATTCTACTTGCTTAGCCTCCACCCATGATGGTACCATCCAGACAGCCGAGCCATGAAGGCAGGGCTTGTGGTCACCTCCAGATCATCAGTTTATCTCCATTAGGCTTCCTGTGTCTTCCAGGAACACTCCAGCAAAAGGTCATGAGGGTAGAGGGTGCCTGGGTGGCTCAGTGGGTTAAGATCTGCCTTCTGCTCAGGTTGTGATCTCAGGGACCTGGGATCGAGCCCTGCATTGGGCTCTCTGCTCATCAAAGAGCCTGCTTTCCCCTCTTTCTGCCTGCCTCTCTATCTACTAGTGATCCCTCTGTCAAATGAATACAATTAAAAATAAAAAAGATCATGAGGGTGGAGCCTTTATGAGTGGGATTAGTGCCCTTAGAAAAGAGAGCCCAGAGATCTACCTAGCCCCTTCGACCCTGTGAGACTTAAGGAAAATTCTGTGCCTTAGAAGATGGCCCTCACTCAACCATACCGGCCCCCTGATCTTGGACATCTGGACTTCCGAACTGTGAGAAGTAGATTTCTGTTGTTTCTAAGTCACCAAGTCTGTGGTATTTTGTTATAACAGCTCAAATGGACTAAGACGCCCTCCTAAGCAGTTTGTACATCTTATAATACTTATTTGTTTGAGAGAGAGTGAGAGAACACGTGCAGGGTGGTAGGGTCCGAGGCAGAGGGAGAAGCAGGCTCCCCCTGAGCAGGGAGCCCCTGCAGGGCTCAATCCCAGGACCCTGGGATCATGACCTGAGCCGAAGGCAGACACTTAACTGACTGAGTCATACAGATGCCCCGGTAGTGCCTACTTAGTGTACACGTAGTTATTGGGGATGTCTGACCATAGCCCTCCTAAGCGCAGCAGCCTTCTCTGGGTGATACTCTGACATCTCTCTCTCTCTCTCTCTCACTTAGATATTGGCTGCCTTAGATATTGAATAAATACGTAGTGAGTGGATGTTGAAGGCGAGGCTCAGTTATTTCAAAACCTCTTGATTTCTAAAACCCTCTGGGAAGAGTTGGGAAAGAATTCAAACAACCTCCCTCAGAGAAGGACAGATTGTGGAAAGTCGTGCAGACAAGCCACTGAGATAATGGGTTTGGGGAATTTTTTCCTTCTACCTGCGAATTCTGGGGGATGGGTGCTTTTCCCTAAGCTGGTCACGTTTGAGACCACTGAGTCCCACTGGAAGCCCACTGTTACCTCTTCCTCTACTCTGGCCCTGATGGTAAGCTCTCTAGGCTCAGGCAGCCGTTAATTTAAGGTAACAATTAAGTGCCACTAAATTGGATCTTTGAATACCATCAAGGAGTCAACAGGAGAGCTTTCCTCTGCCAAACAGAATGAATCCCCAAAGCTGGACGAATGTTCTGAGCTTGACCCAATGAGAGTGGAGCTCAAAATCAAGCATGAGCCTACCCACAGCCTTTGGAAGTGATGAAGTCCATGAGCTCAAAGGGTCTGTGGGGTACCTCACCTGTGTTTCTTGTCCCTGATGTTCTTGGAAGTCTCCTGTGGTCCCAGTGATGCCTTGAGACAAAAATTCACCGGAGCCCATTTAAACATCAAAGTGGCTTTATTTAACAGTTCCGGAGTCAGGCAGCATCCCCTCTAGCAAGTAGAAAGGAGCTCGGCTGAGCTGTGGGAAAGGGAAGGTTTTTAAAGGTAGAAACGGGGTGGAAAAACGAAATGATTACCAAAGAATGACTTGTCTCCGAGGAGGTCACCTTCTTAAGGAGAACAGAAGGAGTCAAATGGGTGAATCATCTCATTAGTGCTGACCTTCTAATTCCATGGTGACTGGTTCAAGTTTGCATTCCTGGGGGGTTGAAATGGTGGTTAGGTTAGGTGTTCAATTTTGGTTTGCTGATGCTGGGGTTTAGTCAAGTGACCCTCTTCGGGGCATGCTATCTCTTCTTATTTTTTATTTATTTATTTTTTAAAGATTTTATTTATTTATTTGACAGAGATCACCATAGGCAGAGAGGCAGGCAGAGAGAGAGAGAGGGAGAAGCAGGCTCCCTGCTGAGCAGAGAGCCCAATATGGGGCTCGATCCCAGGACCCTGAAGTCATGACCTGAGATGAATGCAGAGGCTTTAACCCACTGGGCCACCCAGTCGCCCTGCTATCTCTTTTCAAACACAGTGTACAAGTCTTTCACGTCCTTGGTTAAGTTTATTCCTACTTTTTTATTTTGGATTTTATTGTAAATGGAATTGTCTCTGAATTTCTTCTTCAGGTTGTTCACTTCTAGTGCAAAGGAATGAAAGTGATTTCTGTGTGTTGATTTTGTATCCTACAACTTGGCCAAATTTATTAAGCCTAATATGTTAATTTTTGTGTGTGTGTGTTTGTGTGTGTGTTAGCATCTTTAGGGCATTCTACGTAAAAGATTATTTCACATGCAAGCAGGAATTATTTTTCTTCTTCCTTTCCAATCTGGATGCCGTTTATTTCTTTTTCCTGCCTAATAGGTCTGGCTAGAATTTCCAATCCTGTGTTGAGTAGAGGTGGTAATAGTGGGGATCTTTGACCTGTTCCTGATCTTAGGGAAAAAGCATTTTGACTTTTATCACTGAGTATTATGTTAATCATCACTTTCTCAAAGATGGCCTTTATCCTGTTGAGGTAACCAGTAGATTTTGTATTGCTATGACCATCTCTAAGGTTGCGTTGGACATAGAGACCTATGCTAGTTCTGCTTGAATATTTTGTTTTCATTGGCATAAAAAAAATTCCTAGAAGGTGGGGCATGTCCATCCATGGTATGTGAGATGATTTTAGGGGGTGCATTGTAGTAGGATTTAAAGAACACCAAGTCCCCCTCTTCCATGGGCAGGATTTTATTTCTCACACAAAATTCTTTTCCAGTTCTTCTGATGATTTGATAGCATCAACGGCATCTAGGTCTGTGCTACTGCATTTTTAACACTTCTCTAACACTAAGTGATTTTTTTCCTCTTTTTTTTTTTAATTTCTTTTCAGTGTAACAGTATTCATTGTTTTTACACCACACCCAGTGTTCCATGCAATCTGTGCCCTCTCTAATACCCACCACCTGGTTCCCCCAACCTCCCACCCCTGCCCCTTCAAAACCTTAAGATTGGGGCGCCTGGGTGGCTCAATGGTTAAGCCGCTGCCTTCGGCTCGGGTCATGATCCCAGGGTCCTGGGATCGAGCCCCGCATCGGGCTCTCTGCTCAGCAGGGAGCCTGCTTCCTCCTCTCTCTCTGCCTGCCTCTCTGCCTACTTACGATCTCTGTCTGTCAAGTAAATAAATAAAAAATCTTTAAAAAAAAAAAAAACCTTAAGATTGTTTTTCAGAGTTCATGGTCTCTCATGGTTCACCTCTCCTTCCAATTTCCCTCAACTCCCATCTCCTCTCTAACTCCCCATGTCCTCCATGCTATTTGTTATCTCCACAAATAAGTGAAACCATATGATAATTGACTCTCTCTGCTTGACTTATTTTACTCAGCATAATCTCTTCCAGTCACATCCACGTTGCTATAAAATTTGGGTATTCATCCTTTCTGATGGAGGCATAATACTCCATAATGTATATGGACCACATCTTCCATATCCATTCGTCTGTTAAAGGGCATCTTGGTTCTTTCCACAGTTTGGTGACCGTGGCCATTGCTGCTATAAACATTGGGGTACAGATGGCCCTTCTTTTCACTACATCTGTATCTTTGGGGTAAATACCCAGTAGTGCAATGGCAGGGTCATAGGGAAGCTCTATTTTTAATTTCTTGAGGAATCACCACACTGTTCTCCAAAGTGGCTGCACCAACTAGCATTCCCACCAACAGTGTAAGATGGTTCCCCTTTCTCCACATCCTCTCCAACACATGTTGTTTCCTGACTTGCTAATTTTGGCCATTGTAAGTGGTGTAAGGTGGTATCTCAATTTGGTTTTAATTTGAATCTCCCTGATGGCTAGTGACGATGAACATTTTTTCATGTGTCTGATAGCCATTTGTATGTCTTCATTGGAGAAATGTCTGCTTATATCTTCTGCCCATTTTTTTTTTTTTTTCAGTTCCATTTTTTTTTTTAAAGATTTTATTTATTTATTTGAAAGACGGAGATCACAAGTAGGCAGAGAGGCAGGCAGAGAGAGAGAGAGAGGGAAGCAGGCTTCCTGCGGAGCAGGGAGCCCGATGCGGGGCTCGATCCCAGGACCCTGAGATCATGACCCGAGCCAAAGGCAGCAGCCCAAACCACTGAGCCACCCAGGCGCCCCATTCTGCCCATTTTTTAATATGATTGTCTGTTTTGTGTGTGTTGAGTTTGAGAAGATCTTTATAGATCCTGGATATCAACCTTTTGCCTGTACTGTCATTTGCAAATATCTTCCCCCATTCCATGGGTTGCCTCTTTGTTTTCTTGACTGTTTCCTTTGCTGTGCAGAAGCTTTTGATTTTGATGAAGTCCCAAAAATTTATTTTCGCTTTTGTTTCCTTTGCCTTTGGAGACATACCTTGAAAGAAGTTGCTGTGGCTGATACTGAAGAGATTACTGCCTATGTTCTCCTCTAGGATTCTGATGGATTCCTGTCTCACTTTGAGTTCTTTAATCTTTTGAGTTTATCTTTGTGTACGGTGTAAGAGAATGGTTGAGTTTCATTCTTCTACATATAGCTTTCCAGTTTTCCCAGCACCACTTACTGAAGAGCCTTTTTTCCACTGTATATTTTTTCCTGTTTTGTCGAAGATTAATTGACCATAGAGTTGAGGGTCCATATCTGGGCTGTCTACTCTGTTCCACTGGTCTATGTGTCTGTTTTAATGCCAGTACCATGCTGTCTTGGTGATCACAGCTTTGTAGTAAAGCTTGAAATCAGGTAACATGATGCCCCCAGTTTTATTTTTGTTTTTCAGCATTTCCGTACCGATTTGGGGTTTCTTCTGGTTCCATACAAATTTTTGGATTATTTGCTCCAGCTCTTTGAAAAATACCAGTGGAATTTTGATCAGAATGGCATTAAAAGTACAGATCGCTCTAGGCAGTATAGCCATTTTAACAATATTTATTCCTCCGATCCAAGATCATGGAATGGTCTTCCATCTTTTTGTGTCTTCTTCAATTTCTTTCATGAGTGTTCTGTAGTTCCTCAAGTACAGTTCTTTTACCTCTTTGGTTAGGTTTATTCCCAGGTATCTTATGGTTCTTGGTGCTATAGTAAATGGAATCGATTCTCTAATTTCCCTTTCTGTATTTTCATTGTTAGTGTATAAGAAAGCCACTGATTTCTGTACATTGACTTGGTATCCTGCCACGTTGCTGAATTGCTGTATGAGTTCTAGTAGTTTGGGGGTGGAGTCTTTTGGGTTTTCCATATAAAGAATCATGTCATCTGCGAAGAGAGAGTTTGACTTCTTCATTGCCAATTTGGATACCTTTTATTTCTCTTTGTTGTCTGATTGCTGTTGCTAGGACTTCTAATACTATGTTGAACAAGAGTGGTGAGAGTGGGCATCCTTGTCGTGTTCCTGATCTCAATGGGAAGGCTTCAAGCTTTTTCTCATTGAGGATGATATTTTCTGTAGGTCTTTCAAAGATATATTTTATGAAGTTCAGGAATGTTTCCTCTATCCCTATACTTTGAAGTGTTTTAATCAGGAACGGATGCTGCATTTTGTTAAATGCTTTTTCTGCATCAATTTAGAGGACCATGTGGTTCTTCTCTCTTCTCTTATTAATTTGTTCTAACACATTGATTGATTTGTGAATGTTGAGCCATCCTTGTAGCCCAGGAATGAATCCCACCTGGTCTTGGTGGATAATCTTTTCAATGTCTAACACTAAATAATTTTTTATTTTTTTATAATGAGGTAGCAGATTTCAGTTTCAGTGCCTTGAGCAAACAACACCATCTCTTTAGAGTTTAAGGGTGTTATCTCATTTGTATTTTTTGGCCTTCTTTTTCTGGCAAGTGATACAGACTTCTAATTACTTAAAGCTGTGAAATAATTTTAGATTAGAGGGATAAGGTTTTATTTAAAAAAATAAGTATTCAACTAATATCCAAGTGAGTTGACCTTTAAAAGGTCATGTCAGTCCATCATTTTGATTAAGGACAACCTTTCTAGTACCCACAGAGGAGTTGGAAGCAGGTTCTCTTTTACCAAGCAAATGGGTTTGTGAAGTGACTGCAGATGTGTAAGGCGTAGATTAAATACATGTGACTTTTAATGATATCCCAACTTCCCTAAACCCAGTGAGGAAGAAGATCCCTGTCAATAAGAGCTATAATTTTTTGATTTTCAGACTGATCATTCTAACTCTTTGAGTCCCCTAGGAAGCTT
This sequence comes from Mustela nivalis, assembly GCF_964662115.1. Lineage (NCBI taxonomy): Eukaryota > Metazoa > Chordata > Mammalia > Carnivora > Mustelidae > Mustela > Mustela nivalis. The sequence goes on from NC_139038.1 coordinate 23,111,482, forward strand.
GTGATTTCTCTGTGTCCAGTCAGTGAAGATCAGACTTTCTGTCAGTGGGCCTCAGTGAGAGAGAACACTGTGTAGTAATGGAAGGAACTGGTGGGCATCCCAGTGTTTCTGGCTGCCCTGGAGTACTGGCCATCAGAGTGTACCTAACCTTAATTAATGGGGGCTATCCTTACCAGAGGGGGGCTGGCCGGGCTTAGAAAAAGAGGAATCTTCGTGGTGCCTGGGTGGCTCAGTTGGTTGAAAGACTGCTTCCAGCTCAGGTCATGATCCTGGAGTCCCTGGCTGCAGTCCCTCACTGGGCTCCCTGCTCAGCGGGAAGTCTGCTTCTCCCTCTGAACCTCCCCCCTCTCATGCTTTCTCTCTCTGTCTCTCTTCCTCTCTCTCTCTCTCTCAAATAAATAATAAAAGTAAAAATCTTTAAAAAAAAGAGCAATCCTGAACATTACATAATTCTGAAAGGCAAGCACCCTCTTACATTTCAACATACAACTGGTATCTCCCCTCAAGCATCATATGATTAAAATAACTTGCAAATAAAGGAAGACCTTTAAGCTTCAACCATGTTAGGAACTATCTGGTGACAAGTGAAAAAAACCTCTTGATAGAAGTATTAGTGTGGAGGCTCCTAGCCCCACTTGGAAAGGACTAGGACCCCTGTATGGGGCTAGTCAAGAATAGTACCAGTGGGTGTAGCACAAAGTCACAGAAGTGTCCCCGAGTGAGGCTGAAGCAGGATGAGGCCAGGCCATCTGTTCCTCTAAGATGGACGCGTCAGTCCATCTTCTCTCTTTTTTTTTTTTTTTTAAAGATTTATTTATTTATTTGACAGAGATAGATCACAAGTAGACCGAGAGGCAGGCAGAGAGAGAGGAAGGGAAGCAGGCTCCCCGCCAAGCAGAGAGCCCGATGTGGGACTCAATCCCAGGACCCTGAGATCATGACCTGAGCCGAAGGCAGCAGCTTAACCCACTGAGCCACCCAGGCGCCCCAGTCCATCTTCTCTTGATGCTGCTGAGATTCAATTCACCCAAGTCCTGCTGCTCTGAGTGGCTGATTGTCACGTGTCCTTTCAATGTTACTTGGCTGTTGACAGGGAGAGAAAGTGCTGACCTCTTTTTTTTTTTTAATTTTTTTTTAAACATATATTTTTATCCCCAGGGGTACAGGTCAGTGTGATGGCACACGCACACTTTCAGCGTGGAATAAATACCAATAAATGCCAGTTCCTCTCCCTCCCCAGGCCTTACTTTACTTAACCCCAAATGTTGCTTGGAGGAAACACTCACTTTTGAAAAGGAAGGGGAAGATTCAGAATTATTTACTCTATCCAGTCAGCCATCTAACTGGCTTTATTATACTTTGCCAACTGCTGTGCCAGGGGTTCGGTTCCAGGAGTGACAGTGCGGACAGGGGACAGAATTTTCTATGGTATCTGCCCCTGCATCTCTTCATCCATTTCTCCATCCATCCAGCAAGTATACACCGAGTACCTGTGTGTCAGGCAATGTGCAGTGACCTGCCTGGGTAATTGACCGTATCTCAGACTGGCTTCCAAGTTTCCACCTTTCCTATACCACTCGGCTTAGAGGTCTTCTTAATCCTGGCTCTATCACCTTAGATGTCATCCTAGAGGGCTGTGCAGCCCCAGTATGCAGCAGGCAGACTGCTGAGAGATGGCGTGCGATGTCAGTGCCCTCAGTGCTTATGGATGTGGAGTATGCTGTGGTCCCCTTCATAGGCCCTTGCATGGTATCTCATTTTGTTAACTTTGTTGCATTGTACAACCCCTGATCTTGTTCTACGTTGTTAACTTTGTTGCATTGTACAACCCCTGATCTTGTTCTACGTATCTTTCTGAATACAGAAAAGAGTGTGCTGTAAACACAGAACAAGGGGCCTCTCCAATGAGTGGGGACATAGGAAGACTGAGATATGATCCCCAGACATGGCAGAATAGAATGACAGAATGACAGGTTTTGTGGCCTCCATCTCTCCGTGTGGATATGCGTGTGTATATGTATCTTAGTGACACAGCCACACTGCTATGTGGGCTTGGTATCTACATGTATCACACATATGCACATAATTCTGGTAAAGGCAATTTCTTCTCTGCAGAGTTGGAATGTCTCCAATTTGATGTCTGCATGTTATCCAGCTCGAAAGACTCTGCCTGGCATGTTGCAAAGTGTCTGGTTTATTTGGAAAAGGAAAGATGTGAAGTTGACAATGTTGAGGAGCCAGCTGCCATGACATCTGAGATGTCCAGGAGAGGGAAAAGGGGTGCCTTCTAGTTAGAGGCCTGATCTCCAGTGTATGACCTTGACCAAGTCCTCCTTGCCGACTTCCCACCTAAGCTGTACTTTCTTCCCACTATGAATGAATAAGCCCGTGTGCACAGGAGTGGAATGTGTGATTTAGAGCATAGGTACTGTGTGTCTGCATTGATATGTATGTCTGTGTTTCTGTTTGAGCTTGCAGGTTTATGGGTGAGTGTGGACACACAAGCAGCTGTGTCCATGAATATGAAAACCGTACTGCTAGTTATCCCCCATATCCATTATTCTACTCTTGTATGGTATAGACTTTTTGCTAGTTATGTGGCTTCTCAGAATCAAGATTTGCTTTGTAGTCTCCCTTGCAGCTTGGTTTGGCCAAGTGAGTAACTTCTGATCAATAGGATGTGAGCAGAAATGCTGTGAACAACCTCTAGGGCATGCCTCTGAAGGGCAGGATGTGCTCTCCCCATGCCCCCTGGGTCCTCACTGACATGGGCTGGAATGCAGGCAGGGGAGTGAGCCATCTTGGACCACTCCATCAAGGGCAAACCCCATGTGTGGACGAACAGCAACATGACGGGAGGACCCTGGGCCACACACACTCTGGAGCTTCTTTACTGGCCCTTACCTGCTTGTTCCAGATTGTTTCATGCGGCATCAAGGTTCTTATTTAAGCCACTGACCCGAGTCTCGGATATAGAAGCCGTATGCCTTACTATCTTCGCTCAATACAATGCATGCATATCTGCGCACAATTCTGGTAAAGGCAATTTCCTCACTGTGGAGTTGGAATGTCTCCAATTTAATATCTGCATGTTATCCAGCTCGAAAGACTCCACCTGGCATGTTGCAAAGTGTCTGGTTTATTTGGAAAGGGAAAGATGTGAGGTTGACAGTGTTGAGGAGCCAGCTGCCGTGACATCTGAGATGTCCAGGAGAGGGAAAAGGGGTGCCTTCCAGTTAGAGACCTGACCTCCAGTGTATGACCTTGACCAAGTCCTCCCTGCACACTTCCCACCTCGGTTGTACTTTCTTCCCACTAGAACAGGCAGTTGGACTATTATCCCTATAGATCCTTTCCAGTTCAGAGCTTTGGAGTTGGTGGCTTTTACATCATTAGTTCTCTTGGCTTCTGGCCCCTATAAATTCTGAGTATGTTCTCAAGAAGATGTATGCATCTGAGAAGCCTCTGGGTCCTGGTGCTTCAAGGTGGAGGCTATGGAGTGAAGACCTGGAGGCAGCCAGATGCAGAAAAGCCCACAAACCTTGTGCTTTAGAAGCTCTGAATGTTTGAGGACTTGGGCTGTCCCACTGCTTTGGCCACAGGTTATGTGTGACATAGGCATGAATTTGCTTCACAGTGTTAGGGTACAGAAAACTCACATTTCTTCATTTTCCTAAGTGAAATGAAATTTGGAGCCCCCACTCCCATGACTGGTGGGATGGGCACTGTCTGTCATCATTGGGCTGCCTGCCCCACAATGAGACGGCATCAAATCCTATAGTTTCTGTGGGTGTCAGCAGGGGTGTGGTCCTCAGTTGTCCATTGTGGGAAGTGCTGTGTGCAGTGGTTCAGTGGAGCTGTGGATCAGATCAGGACCTCCCGGTGGCCTTGAAAGTTTCATTCTTGGTCATGACCCCTAGGATTCAAGTGTCACCCCATCCAAGGGGTGTCTCCTTTGGGACATTGTAAGGGAGAAGAGCACAGGTCTCCAGCACTGCAGGTGTGGCTTGCTGCATCCTCTCGGTCCTGGGAACTCCAGTTCTTGGCCAGGGTGCTCTCCTGTCCTCCATTCACCCACCTGCTCTTTTCTCCTTGTTCCTCTGCAGTGACCCCCACTTAATTCTGTGCTCAGTCTGACCTGCCCCCTATGGACAGAAGGGACTCCTGGAAGTCAGAGAAGCTCTGACCATTCCCTTCCCTCCACCCCAAGACCTTCACCTGACCCAGCCTGGAGAAATAGGATTTGAGCCTCATGTGTAATTTAAAATTTTCCTGTACCAACTGAAAACAGTATAATGAAATGGATGAAATTTATTATTTATTTATTTATTTTAAAAGATTTTATTTATTTATTTGACAGAGAGATCACAAGTAGACAGGCAGGCAGAGAGAGAGAGGGAGAAGCCCTAGGGGAGAGTCCAATGTGAGGCTCAATCCCAGGACACTGAGATTATGACCTCAGCCAAAGGCAGAGGCTTAACCATCTGAGCCACCCAGGCACCCCTATTTATTTATTTTTATTATTGTTTTCTTTTCTTTTTTTTTTATATTTTATAAACATATATTTTTATCCCCAGGGATACAGGTCTGTGAATCACCAGGTTTACACACTTCACAGCACTCACCAAAGCACATACCCTCCCCAATGTCCATAACCCCACCCCCTTCTCCCAATCCCCCTCCCCCCAGCAACCTTCAACTTTCAGTTTGAGATTAAGAGTCACTTATGGTTTGTCTCCCTCCCAATCCCATCTTGTTTCATTTATTCTTCTCCTACCCACTCAGTTTATTCACAATATTGTCATTTGAGCATGTAATGAGTATGAACGGATTAATGAGATATTTTACATTGGTTGGTCATACTACGCCATTAAACTCCAGTGTGTGTTTTACACTGACGTCATATCTGTGGCTTGGATGAACCACATGTGGAGCACTTGGCAGCCCCATGTGCTAGTGGCTCCCACACTGGACTGTGCGATCTTAGTACAATACAGCAGCAGCAAAATGTGGCTGGGAGGATGGGAGAAACAGCTGAAGGGGATTAAGAGGACACTTACCGTGGGCAGCAGCGAGTGATGTACAGAACTGTTGAATCACTGTGCTGTACACCTGGAACCAATAGAGGGCTGCATGTTCACTACACTGGAATGAAAAATAAAATAATAATATAATAATATAATATAATATAATATAATATAATATAATAATATAATAATAATAATAATAATGAAAAATAAAGTGACTGATTCAGTGGCATTTAGTACAGGGTTGTGTGACCATCACCTCTAACTAGCTCCAGAACATTTTTGACAAGAAACCCTGTGCTCATTAAGCAGTTTTCTCCCCGTGCCCCGTCCCTCCAGTCCTCGCCAACCCATCATCTACTTTCTGTCTCTGTGGATGACCTATTTGGGATATTTCAAATAACTGAAATTTGATATGTGACCTATTTGTGACTGGTTTCTTTCATCTAGTGTAGTGTTTTCCCAATTCATCCATGTGGTGACACCATCAGTACTCAGCTGGGGTTCCATTGTATGGATGTGCCCCATTTGTTTGTCCATTTCTCTTTTGATGGATACCATAGTTTCTTAATCAGTTTGAAGTTTGGAGGAGCACCTGGCTGGCCCAGTGGGTGATGTATCCAACTCGTTTTTTTTTTTTTTTTTAAGATTTTATTTATTTATTTGACAGAGAGAAATCACAAATAGGCAGAGAGGCTGGCAGAGAGAGAGGAAGGGAAGCAGGCCCCCTGCTGAGCAGAGAGGCTGATGTGGGACTCGATCCCAGAACCCTGAGATCATGACCTGAGCCGAAGGCAGCGACTTAACCCACTGAGCCACCCAGGTGCCCCGAAGTATCCAACTCTTGACTTTGGCTCAGGTCATGATCTCGGGGTCATAGGATAGAGCTCCATGTTGGCCCTGTGTGCAGTGGAGACTCTGCTTGGGATTCCCTTTCTCTCCGTCTCCTCTGCCTTTTCCCGTGTTTGTGCTTGCTCTCTGTAAAGAAATAGATAAAACCTTAAAAGAAAAAAACTACAAGAAGTTTGGCCACAAACTAACAAAATGGTGGCTTGAATACCCATGTTCATAGTAGCATTATTCTCAATAGACAAAAGGTGGAAGTGCCCTGTGTGTCCATCAGGGGATGAATGGATAAACTGAGGTAGCATATTTCTGTTATGGAGAATTCTATAGTCTTAAAAGGGAAGGAAATTCTGACCCATGGTACCACATGGATGGACCTTGAGGATGTTACATAAAGTGAGATAAGCCAATTAGAAAAGAGCAAATAGTGTCTGATTCCATTTATGACATGCCTACAGTAATCTAGATAATAGAGACAGAAAGTAGTATGGGGCTTACCGGGGACCAGAAGGAGGAGAGAACAAGGCATTGTTTCATCAGGACGAGAGTTTCAGTTTGGGAAGATTTTTTATCTTGTGGAGAAATACAGATGTACAATGTTGATGGTTGCACAACGATAGTGTCTTTAGTGCTATTTAACTGTATGCTGAGAAAAGAAATGTGTTGATATGTGTATCTTAAAAACTGTTGTCTTGATTCCTAGATTGATTTTTATTTTTAAAAAATTTTTTTTTATAAACATATATTTTTATCCTCAGGGGTACAGGTCTGTGAATCACCAGGTTTACACACTTCACAGCACTCACCAAAGCACATACCCTCCCCAATGTCTATAATCCCACCCCCTTCTCCCAACCCCCCTTCCCCCAGCAACCCTCAGTTTGTTTTGTGAGATTAAGAGTCACTTATGGTTTGTCTCCCTCCCAATTCCATCTTGTTTCATTGATTATTCTTCTACCCACTTAAGCCCCCATGTTACATCACCACTTCCTCATATCAGGGAGATCATATGATAGTTGTCTTTCTCTGCTTGACTTATTTCGCTAAGCATGATATGCTGTAGTTCCATCCATGTTGTCGCAAATGATTCCTAGATTGATTTTAAGAAACTGGCCATTGGGAATTAGGAAAAAGCAGGTCTGTTTTCTCCACTCTCACAAAGGAGCTATTCCTGGATCACATTTGAGGACATTAAATCTTCTTTGCTCACTGTTAAATTCTTTCTTTCTTTCTTTCTTTTTTTTTTTTTTTTTTGACTAATGCTAAGGCTTATTTATCAACACACAGATGATAACATAATATTTTACACCTTGGTTTGACTAAAACACAGCCATGCTCAGAATGGGCACTCCTTGAAGGAGGGATAAATGACAAGTTATAAAAGAAAATATAAGTTGTAAATATGTGCCATCTGTTTCTGCCGCAGGCCCACTTGGCTTACTCCTCTCTTTTCTCACACAGTATCTGGGTGATGGTAGAAAAGGAAAACTGGAAGAAGCCAGTAGCTGACACCAAATAGGGAAGTGAGAAAAAGCAGAAAGGCTGCTAGGGTTTGATTTATGAGTGAGTCTCAGGGGCTATGTATGGAATGATGAGAACAGAGACAGCCCGGGGAGAGGAGTTTTGAGTTTTGCTGTGCACTAAGGCAGTGCACTTTTTCCCTTGGCATTTTTAGCAAATGCTGCAGCAGAGATGTAAATTGCCTATTGATTACTATTTATTTGAATGCCATAAGGAGATGAGGTGAGGCACAAGATACCAGGGTTGCCTTTGGGTCCCATTCACATCCCTAGGACCTGGGAAACTGTCCAGTAGTTGAGACTGAGTTGGTGGTATTTGCTGGAAGAGTTGATCCTCTGTGTGGTCATTGGGAGCTCATCCTTCTAAGCGCCCTTATTTCTCTTGTGTCTGTGCAAAATCTTGTGAATTGCCCTTCTGAAGGGATCCATTGAAAGATGCAAGAGCAGTTCCCTGTGTAGTGGGAATACGACAGAAGTTGTCACTTAATGTCATCCTGATGCTGTGGGAATGAGCTGAAGGCAGAAGAGTTGTGGTGACAGAAAGTATGTCGAGAATAGCTGTACATCACTTCATGTAGTGCAGGGGCAAGTCAGCATATTCATATAAGTACCGCGCGCTAACCGATTGCGCCACTGGAGCCCCAAGTCAGCATATTCATAAAAGTGCATTCAGTCTGAAAGCCAATAACTTAAGTCATTCAAACTCCATCTTGTTGGACCATAAAGCCTCTGGCAGTATTTCTTATAAAGGACTCTGTAGAAGGATGAATTCTGTTTACTGAATCGAACATCAAATACTAACCCCGCCACCTACCCTACCTAGCCTTCCCAGCCTACACATTTTGATGCATTACAAAAAGTTCTATGGCAGTAAGATCACTTAAACCAAAAGCTATCCCAGTAGTAACACAAGCACCTTTAAACTGGAGATAAACTCATTTGCCTTTGGGTTTGATCATTCTTGATTTTGTTACTGCTCTGATTGCCTTTCTTGGGAAAAACGTTCAGAGTAATACCTTTTTGTTCATGGTGACAGGTGTTCCTTGGAATCTACCACTCTATTCTGTAAAGAACTCACTCTTGGATGCTTTCAGTGAGATGTTTTCCACCTCCACGTTCTGATCTTGGCTTTTCACAGTCAAGCCTGATGCTGCCTCGGTCCAAACAAGGGCCTCTTCCATACAGAAAAGATGCAGGAGCTTGGCTAGGGAGCATCCACGACTGTGAAATATAAAACAACACATTCTCAGAATTCCACCTAACTGCTTCAGTGTTTCTTTCCTTATTTGATTTGTCTGCATTGCCTTTTCTGAAGACTCAGCTCAAGTATCCTTTCCCTTAGGGAGCTCTGTCTGATTTATTTCCTAGATAGGTTGTTATATGTCCTTCCCATAGGCTTTTTATAGTGAGAATTTGTTGAAAGTTTGGATTCTCGGGATCTTTGATCTCCCTGTGTTTGGAGAATTCCTCCCTCCCTTCCTTCCTTCCTTCATTTGTTCGACAGTGTTCACTGAGAGCCTACTGTGTTCATGACACCATTCCTGGCATTGGGGGCACAGCAGTGAATAAAGCAGACACGCATTCTCACCTTCTGGAGCTCACATTTGGGAAGGGAGAGCTAGATGAGCATGTAAATAATGAGATGGTGGCAAGAGCCATGGGGGGAAAATATAGCATAGAAGGGTGATGACAAGTGCTAGGGGAAGGAGGTATTAGAGCTTTAAATAGAGTGGTCTCACTGAGAAGGTGACTTTTGAGAAAAACCTGGAAAGAGGACTTCCCCTTACTGTACAAGTTTTGGTGGTGGGAGACCAAGTGGGTCTCCAACTGTAGAAGCTCACCAGGTGAGATGCTCAGTTTCCCAGCATGCCTTACAGCTAGACTGAGGGTGAGGGATCTAGAATAACTGAATCTTTGGACCCCGGGAAACAAACTGAGGGTTTCAGAGGGGAGGTGGGTGGGGGGATGGGGTAACGGGTGATGGGTACGAAGGGGGGGAATGTGTGGTGATGAGCACTGAGTGGTTTTTTTTTTTTTTCAATTTTATTTTACTTTTTCAGTGTTCCAAGATTCATTGTTTATGTACCACACCCAGTGCTCCATGCAATACATGCCCTCCTTAATACCCACTATCAGGCTCTCCCAAACATCCCCTCCAAAACACTCAGTTTATTTCTCAGAGTCCATAGTCTCTCATGGTTCATCTCCCCCTCCAATTTACATCAACTCACTTCTCCTGTCTTTCACCCAAAATCCTCCATCTTATTTCCTTATGCTCCACTAAGTAAGTGAAACCATATAATTGACTCTCTCTGCTTATTTCACTCAGCATAGTCTTCTCCAGTACTGTCCATGTTGATACAAAAGTTGGGTACTTATCCTTTCTGATGGAGGCATAATACTCTATTGTATATATGGACCACATCTTCTTTATCCATATCTTCTTTTATTATGCCCCAAGAGGGGCATCTTGGCTCTTCCCACAGTTTGGCAACTGTGGCCATTGCTGCTGTGAACATTGGGGTACAGATGGTCCTTCTTTTCCCTACCACTGTATCTTTGGGGTAAATACCCAGCAGTGCAATTGCAGGGTCATAGGGGAGCTCTGTTTTTAGTTTCTTAAGGAATCTCCACACTGTTTTTCAAAGCAGCTCTACCAACTTGAATTCCCACCAACAGTATTGAATTCCCACCAACAGTACTTATACTCCACATCTTCTCTAATGCTTGTTTATTGTCTTGTTAGTTTTGGCCATTCTTGTTTGTTTGACCATTGTAGTAAGGTGGTTTCTCAATGTGGTTTTGATCTGAATCTTGCTGATGGCTAGTGATGATGAACATTTTTTTATGTCATTAGCCATTTATATGTTTTCTTTGAAGAAGTGTCTGTTCATGCCTTCTGCCCATTTTTTGATGTGATTATCTATTTTTTGAGTGTCGAGTTTGAGGAGTTCTTTATAGATCTTGGATATCTGTCCTTTGTCTGTAGTGTCATTTGCAAATATATTCTCCCATTCTGTGGGTCGCCTCTTTGTCTTTCCATGTTTTTAAATTGTCCCTGCAAATAGCATAAAAGTAGCAACTGGGCAATGCAGTCCCCTTTCTGGAAACAGTATGGAGCCACAGTAGTTATCATCACTGAAATTTCACTGGTATAATCTGAATCAATAACACTGGTGTGGACTAATACTCCCTTTGAGGTGAGGCCATATCATCCCAAAAGTAACCTAGTGGTTCCTTTTGGTAAAGGGCCAAAAATATTAGTTGGAATTTTAGTGGGAATCTCGGCAGGCATTAAGAGATGATCTTTGGGAATGGGGATATCTAATCTGGCATTACTTAAATTTAAAATGGTACATTTGTCTGAAATCTGGGTTCAAAGGAAGAATTGGCCACCTTGTTTTGTGGGGTTGAAGGCTTGCCCCAAAGTAAGTTTCCCTGAAGGGGGATCCATCCTTGTGGAATTTGAATGACATCAATTTGCACAATGGATTCCTTCTTCGCATTTAGGACAGAGACCTGGTGGCTCATGTCTTGCATTTTGCAGGGAGAATTTTCCTTGTTGCCTATGTTGAGCTTTTGTATGCCCTGTCTGCCCACAGTTGAAACATTGTGCTTTAAATTTTCCTGTGATCAGAGCAGCTTGAGCTAACAAATCAGCTTTTTTGGTCTCTGTCCCCACTCCTTGGCATAGCTTAATATAGTCTGTTAATGTTTTATTGCCTTTAAAGGGTGAAATCAGGTTTTTTTACAATAAGCCTTGGCATTTTCAAATGCCAGTAGCTGAATAATAGTATCAGCAGCTTTGAGATTAATTTATCTGTTTTTTAATAGCTTCTTGTATTCCCACAATAAAATCAGTAAAGGGTTCTTTAGGACCCTGTGCTACCTTTTGAAAAGAAGAGCAGTTCTCGCCTTGGGATTCTGTTCTCTCCCAGGCTCTCAAACAACAATGTTGGAGCTGCTCAATAGCTTGATCACTCATTAGTACTTGATCTTGCAGCCAGGCCCACGGCCCAACACCCATGAGCTGCTCCATGGAAACAGGAACATTATTAGCTGTGTTATGGGCAGCTGCTGTTTCTGCATGATATTGCCACCATGTTAAATTGTAAAAACTCACTTGAGGATAAGACTGTTTTTTCTAGTAATAACCCATCAATCAGAATAGGTTGATTTTCTTCTCAGATGCCTTGAATGATTCCTGTTGTATATGGGGAATTGACTCCATAGTTTTGTACTGCCTGTTTTAATTCCTTCAATAACTTGAAGGGAAATGGCTCATGCATGGCCTCAGAGAAACCATTAGGGTTGTTGGGATCATGTCCTGGAGCGACATGTTCTCTAATAGTAATTGGGAAATTAAAATGTAAGGCGTCTATGTCTCCTGCTCACTTTGCTTCAGTGAGTCCTTTTTGAATGGATGATAGCATGATTTTTCATCCTTTTCACTAAATGGCGCCTTCTTATAGGATGGTGGAGCCAATGGGGACGGTGCCACTTGCCCTGGCACAGTAGCAATTCTTCCCTCCTTTGGTTCTGTTACTGGAGGGCGGGGGGAGGAAATTCCTCCTTTATATATTCTTTTATGATGACTTTAGTAATTTCCCTCCAGGATGGCCTGTTCAGTTTCCTCTTTTATAGTTTCTCCTGAAACTCGTTATCGGTTTATAAAGGCTCCAGACTATCTGCTTCTGGGAACTCAGACCTAGCAGGGGGATATCTCTCTCACACACACACACACACCCTGCACTCACACATGCACACACAAGCACACACACCCTGCCCCTTTCAGCTTACTCATCAAGCAAATGGAAATGAGGTCATGTGCTCCGGGTAATACTTAAGATGTTTCTGGGTCTAACTCCTTTTAGTTTATTAATTACATTGATCTTCTGACATGGATGGGTAGCAATTCTTTGTTTGAAAAGCACTACTAGACAATGGATCCTGTTTACTCTTAAAACTCTGTGGGTCAGTTTTCCTTGGACAATCTGGGCTTGTAGGTAATTTTGTCCCTTATTGTGTTTCAGTGTTGACTTATTGCCTTGAGTCGCCAAGGGTATGTGCTTTCTTACAGGTGTCTGCTGATGTGGAAACATGGATGTGGGAGATGAGGTGGGGGGACATGTTTGTACAGCATTAGCACCGACTGTAGTCAAGGCAGCAGTTCGTTTTGTCCATGGATATGAAGAGAAGATATAGTATCTGTCTGCTTCTGTGAGCTCAGAACTGGGCCGGGTGACATCACACACACATACACACACACACACCCTCCTGCTTTGAGCTTATTCATCAAGGGAACAGAAATGGGTTAATACATTTAGAATATCACTTAGGATGTTTCAGTGTGTAAGTAACAGAAGAACAACTCTATTTGGTTTATTTTTTAAAAGATTTATTTATTTGAGAGAGAGTGGGAGAGAGGGGCAGAGGGAGAGAATATCCTGGAACAGCCCCCTCACTGAGGAGTTTGATGCACAGCTCGGTCCCAGGACCCCAGGATCATGACCAGAGCCAAAACCAAGAGTTGGCCTCAACTGATGAGCCTACCAGGTGCCCCTCCATTTCCTTTAAATGGTAAAGACATTTATTAACTCACAAGATAGTCACTGAGAGGGAGAGCAGACTCCAATGCCCAGAGTGTCTTGGTGTGGCCTTGGGATTTAAGCTCCTTCCACTACTTCTCATTCTCGTAAAGCTAGTTATACTTACAGTTGCTTTAATTGATTTACTTCTGAATCCACATTGATGTTTCCTGTAGGTGTGCATTCAATGACTTCTTGCTCCTTGATCACTCTAAAAAAGTTAAACTTCTTCCTCTTCTAATAAATCGTGGTTTTTCACTTCCATTCTCTCTAGTCAGAGGCTGAATTGTCACTTCAGTATCATCACAGTGTTCTGTTGGAATGTGTAGGCTTTTGTCAGGCAGTTGGGATTTCATTTGTTCTATCGTATCTTGCAAATTCTGAATCTGCTTGTCTTGCTGAAAGGAGCTGAACATCTTCAATATTCATCTGCTCCTGCTGGTGTTGAAGATGGTCACTTTCTGCTTTTGCTCTTGTAAAGATTGAAGCAGTGCTACCTTCCCCTGCTCCTGGTTGTCAATGATCTATTGCTCTTTTATTTCCCCCTCAAGGTCATCTTTTAACTCATTGAGTTGAAAGACGTCACACTCCAGTTTTACAGTCTCGCCTAGGATTTTAGGTCAACCAGAGGGACAGTGTGACTCTGTTGTTTCAGTCGCTACAGGTCTTTGTTCACAGGACGATTTTTGTCAGGCAACCAGGCTTTCATCTGTTCTATAGTGTCTTGCAAATTCTGAATCTGCTTGTCTTTCACTGAAAGCTGAGTATGTTTAACATTCATCTCCTGTTGGTATGAAGGTGGTCTGCTTTCTGCTTCTGCTCTTGTAAAGATTGCAGCAGTCCTATGTTCCCCTGCTGTTGGTTGTCAATGATCTCTGGTTGTTCTTTTACTTCCTCCTTGAGATCCTCCTTTTAAAAATTTTTATTTATTTATTTGACAAAAAGAGAGAGAATAGCAGGGGGAGTAGCAGGCAGAGTGAGAAGAAGGGGGCTCCTTGCTGAGCAGGGACCCTGACACAGAACTTGATCCCAGGACCCCGGGATCACAACCTGAGCCGAAGGAGGCTGCTTACCCATCTGAGCCACCCAGGCACCCCAAGATCATGTTTTAACTCCTTGAGTTGAAAGACCTCACACCAAGTTCAATGATCTCATCTAAGACTTTAGGGTCAACTACAGGGACAGTGAGACTCTGTTGTCTTAGCCACTCCAGGTCCACATTCACATGAGGATTTTTGTCTGTTCCAGGTGGGGGACAAATGTCTTTGTCCTCCACAGACGGTTGTAAAATGCCATTGCTTCTTAAGGTTTTGGTCGATTTACGGAATTCCTCCTGAAGCTCTGGCCTTTCTCTAAGCTCTTCAATATACATGTCTTTCTCTTTAATGTGTTGTGTCTATTGCTTCTGCTCCTCCAAAGCAGAGGACAGCAGTTTTTTTGTTTCTTTATGGTTGGCATCCATCTGCTTGATCCTCTTTTGAAGGTATAGTATTTCCAGATCTTTCTCTTGACCGAGTTGAATGAAATGTGTATGCTCCACCAGGGACAATTCTTTGAAAATTTGCTCAGACTTGTTTGTCTCTTCCAACAGCTTCTTTTTGGGCCCACACAATTTTGCTAGTAACTGTCCTTTCCCTATTTTTAGAGCCCTCACAGCAATGTTGTTTTCCAGAGAATCCTTGTTGTTCCACAGAATAGATTCTTTCAGTTGATGTCTTACATCTTAGAGCTCCAAAAGTAACTTTTGGGGTTTTGCTCTGAGATCAGATGCAACATTGATTAAACTGTCATTCAGCTGCTGCATCTCTGCAAGTTGTTGCTTCAACCTTCTAAGCTTGGTTTCCCTTTCTTCAAGTAAGCCATTTTTTTACATTCCCAGCAGAGTCTTGATTTTGTACGTCTTCCATCCATTTTTCACAATTGATTAGTTGCTCGCAGTGCCCCTCATTGATGTCTGCCAGTTTCTCCTGATGAGCATTCTGCAATAGCACGATGGTTGTCATTCAACCCCCTCATCCAGTGCTGTTCTATCCCTGGTGCTCTTCAGTTTCCAGACTGTATTTGAGTCTAAGCTATTAGGTCCCTGGGATGAAGACTGGGACAAGTTCTTCTAGTATGTCACTTCTGCTTCCAGTGTTAGGATCTCATTTGGAGAGTCTGTTGATGTCTTACTCTGCCCAGTTGACATCAGCAAGGTCTGTGTCATTGCTATGGAAAGTTCCTTTCCTCAGGATATCTCTGGTGAAATTGAAGATGTGGCCCAGGAAAGAAGCCTCACTGCCATCTACTCCCCCCAGGAAATGGCCTAGGCCAAATCCCTGGCCACCAACACAGAAAAATCTTTGCAGGTCATAAAACTGACTTGGTCCACTGTGGAAAAGCATCTAGCTTTTTCTTGTGGGAGCTTCAGTCCATTTGGTCCTTGTTCTGCCACTAACTGGGTTTGTTTCCTTTCCTGTGAGTATAGTTATACCTGTTTTTACTTGTTAACAGAGCGGGTGAGGGATCAAATCAGGGAATAGCTACAAAAGGCCTCTGTGTCATATCACTATCACCAGCCTTGCACATCTCTAAACTGTACTGAAGACACTGTCATGATGACCATAAAATCTTTGTGACCATTAATACAGCAGATGCAGAGGCTCTGGGGCTTATAATCCCACTGGCAGTGTTTTCCACACATGCAGAGGACATGTCTACAAGGGTTTTTATCAGAACCCGTGTTTGTAACAGCAAAGGATGAGAAGCCACGCACCCATCCTTCATCAGGGCCCCGGTGACATCAAGTACTTGGCTGACAGTGGCAGCAGGTACAAGCAGCTGGGGACAGGGGCACAAGACAGGCAGTCACTGCATTCCCTCTGAATATATTTTTAACATTTTGAACCGGGGGCCACCTTCACAAATGAAACAATTCGGGAAAGAAGAGGGCGAATGTTCATTTACCTTTAATCTCCAGAAAGTGGTCTCCATCCCAGCCTTAAATTTAGAACTTTACAATGACATTGTCTTCAGTTGAAATGCTTTATCAGCTACCTGAGAGAATGGACTTGAGGAAAATATTCTGAGAGAGACACAGAGACCAGCTATCCCTCAGTGAGGTTGGAAATCATCCCTGCACAGCCCACCCCAGAAGAGCAAATGAAGATTCTGCTGCTCTTCTTCAGGGTCAGCAATTTATCTGTGGACTCATGGGAGAAATAGGGACTTTCCACATTCTCTTTGTTTTTTTTTTTTGTTGTTGTTGTTTCTTTTTAATTTGAAGCTGCTGGAACCAAAGTAAGTAGAATCTATTTAATGATTTAATGGTAGAAATAATGATCTTACAAATAAAATGCCTTGTGGGGCACCTGGGTTGCTCAGTCAGTTAACTGTCTGCCTTTGACTGCCTGAGATCAAGCCCCACATCAGTCTCCTTGCTCGGCTGGGAGCCTGCTTTTCCCTTTCCCTCTGCCTCTCATGCTCTCCCTATCCAATAAATAAATAAAATCTTTCAAAATTAAAATGTCCCATGGGACAAGTGTTTTACATCAAAACATCAGATCTTAATATTCCTCTTTGAAATATGCTTTTTTGTGGCCCAGTACAAACTGCTTAGGACTCAGATAAAACTCAAAATGTGAGATGGTGACAAAATAATATTTTCAGATCACGAAATGTGGTCAATAAATAAAAAAGGCCTTTATCTCTTACCCTGTTTCCTTCATCTCCATCCTCTGTGGGTAAAAGCATCTATGGTTATAAAATGGCTACACAGACTCTCTGCAGGAGGGGAAGGTACAAGCACATGTTGCTGAATAAATGGACTTGTTCAGCTCCAGGGTGGGGAGGTGGGGTAAAGGAGATGGGAAATAAAAGAGGGGGAAAGGAAAATAAAATCTGTGCCCTCAAGTCCTATTGCTTAAAGTAGAACTATCTTAAGAATGAAATTTGAGTAGCATTTAGAAACATACTGCAAGGTGATATAGGAGTTCTATGTGTATTGATTCTCCTAATAAATAATTTGAGCTTGTACTTTACATGTTACCTTGCATTTTATTTCTTAGAAATCATTTTTATTGTATGTTATAGAATATTGTCCACAACAGACTGGATATTGAAACAAAAACTTTAAAGATGCTCACCACACCCTATTTGGGAAGCACTCTACAGTGTACTGCAGCCTGGACATGCCAGCCCAGGCAGAGGAAGAAGGCAGGCAGGCTGCTTCCATGCTGCCTGAGGCACCCAGCTCCCCAGGGCTCCAAGGTGGGTCCCTGCCTCTGGTTAGGAAAGTTGCCTCAGGGACCCAGGAGGGAAGCTTCATGCCTCTTAGGCAGGCCTGGCTCCATCTTCCTAAAGCCTTAGTTCATGCTCAGCTCAAAGTAAGGTCCATGTCCTTATTGTCAGGGACCACCACTTAAAACTGTCTGTCTTTTTTACAGAATCTACCCCTAGGCTCCATCTTTAGGGCCAGGATTCCCTGCATGCCCAAGGACCAGGGTCATTTGGCTAATTTCACAATCTGGGTGAGACTGAGTCACCCTCCCATCTCAAATCCTTTCACTGCTTGCTAGAGGCTGCAGAGCTTAATAGTGTTACTACCATCTTAATAAGGTCAAGAAAGTAATCCCTTACTTAACAGCTCACAGTACAACATAAATGGCTCTTAAGCATATAAAATGATTTTCAACTTCAACCCCAAAATGAGAGAAATATAAAGTTACCATAAGATACCATTTTTCACATATCAGATTAACAACACTGAAAAGGTTCCTAATACAGTGTTTTTGAAGATGTTGGGAAATGAGCACTTTCATATGCCACTGGAGAACGTGAACACTAACTCTCTCTTTTGAAGAATGAGTCCCTAAAACCTCGGGCCTCTGGGCCAGGAAGGGGACACTGAGAGGGATGGGGTCACTTGCCTCTGTTAATTTCGGTTGTCTTCCTCTCCTTAGATAGTCTTACAAAATGCTAGATGGAAAGATCATGCCAGTATCCAAGGCTTACTGCAGACTTGGAAGGGAGGAAAGGAAGCAGGTGAGGCGAGGTCAGTAGGTTCTGGCCCAGTTCTCAGGAACCAGGTCAAGGAGGACAATCAGCTACCTCCAATGGTCAACTGGGGCACATTTCATGCTCCATTATAAATCTCAGCAGCGGACTCAGCCATCCAATCTTGGTGCTCACATACACAGCCCCTCATCCTCCGCACAGTGGCCATTTCTTCACTCTCTTTGCTCATGTACATAACTCATTTCCCAGGACCCTACAGAGCACAGAACCTCACCTCATACCTCACCTAAAAGACCTGCCACCATTTATTCCCTCAGCAAACTCACTGGCAAGAGCCAGTCAGAAAACTGCTCAACCACAAGTTCTGTGTCCATAGAAAAGGAGATCCAGGATTGCTTCCTAACAATATTTCCTCAAATTCATAAATGAGTAATCATTTCCTGTGGCTCTGTATCACCTACCAGTCCTTCCACATTCTTTAAGCAGGTCATAGTGGGAAAACCAGGAATCAATAAATACAATAGCTACAACATAGAAAATGCTGCTCTGGTCTATACAACCTGGAAAATGCTGTAGTAGCCTAAACTCTCCCCAGTCTACTGTACAAGAAACCAAAGTTTTAGTGTTATAAACCAGGGAACTGAAGCCCAGATTAACACTGAAGGTCTTCTGGCAGCTGTGAGTTACCCTGAGGCTGGGTCAAGGAGAAATAGTGGAAGGAGACTGGGTCCCTAGAGGCATGCCAAGTTATTGCCGGCCTGGAGCCTGCTCTGCCCCTCATTGGATATCTTGTGAATTAATAAATGTCTTTAACATTTAAACTAAATGGAGGGGCACCTGGGTGGCTCAGTCTGCCAACTCTTTGTTTAGGTCCAGGTCATGATCTCAGGATCCTGAATCGAGCCCCATGTTGGACTCTTTGCTTAGCGGAGTCAGCTTCAGGATTCTCTCTCCCTCTGGCCCTTCCCCCATCCCCGTTCACTCTCTAAATAAATCTTTTTTAAAAAAGTAATAAACTGGGGCACCTGGGTGGCTCAGTGGGTTAAACCTCTGCCTTCGGCTTAGGTCATGATCTCAGGGTCCTGGGATCGAGCCCCGCATCTGGCTCTCTGTTCAGCGGTAAACCTGCTTCCCCCTCTCTCTGCCTGCCTCTCTGCCTACTTGTGATCTCTGTCTCTGTCAAATAAATAAGATTAAAAAAAAAAAGTAATAAACTGAGGGAGAAAGGCAAGATGGTGGACTGGTAGGGGACCTCATTTTATCTGGTCCCTTGAATTTAGCTAGATAACTATTTAATAATTCTGAACACCTATGAATTCAACCTGAGACATAAGGAAATAATTGTTGGAATTCTACAGATAGAAAAGTGACCACTTTTTGCAATGTAGGAGGTGCCGAGAAATGAATCTGCAGGGATATGTGGGAAGATCCTCTGTGTAGAGCGGGAGCCTGTGTAAGCCGGCCATAGGAAAGTGATGTAGCCCTAAAACATAAAATCAGAACATTTAGAAATCTGCTCCAATGAGAGATTTGCTTACTCAGGTGGTGAGGTGGGGCAGAATCCAAGGTGGGGCAGTGTGGTCTCAGGACCTCTGGGGTCACAGGAAGCATGGGGTGTCTTAGCCGGCAGAGTTCCCAGGCATTGGAGTGGGAAAATTGGATAGGGTCAGGGGCCAGAGCAGGGGTTTCTCAACAAGGTTTGCCATAATCCGCAAACCGTGGCTAGGCTGGGCAGTAGCTGTTGTGGGGGCGCTGCAGGACAGAAAAATCGGTGACCTTCTGCCTTCTCCCAGGAGGACTGGGGCAGGCACGAGCCACAGGAGACTGCAGGGTCTGGTACACACAAAAGTGAAGACTGCTTATCCCTGACGGTTTACTGAGAAGAGTGGACCAAGATCTTTCACTCTGGGGCTGGAAATTGGGGCCCAGGCATTTTTATTTTCATCCTCTAAAGTGGCCCACAAAGGCTTCAGGGAACAAGAGCGGCACAGAGCAACCAGAAGCAGTTTACATTGGCCTGGCCCCCTGGCAAGGCGCGGTATAACTGCCCCCGGCAGAGATGCCTGAGAATCAGCACAGCAGGCCCCTTCCCCAGAAAACACCTGGAAGAACAGGTGAACACCAAGTTTAGGAGCACAGAGGAGTGCAAAATTCCAACACTGGGGGAAAACAGTAAATAGAATTCAAAGGTTTTGATCTTTCAGTCTAAAATTTTTCCTTTTCTTTTTTTCTTTTTTCCATTCCAATTAGTTTCTTATTTTATCAACTCTTCTTTATATGTCTTTTTAAATTTTCATTTTCTACATTTACATTTTTTAGATATATTCTTCATTTTTTGCTTCCTTTCACTGTATTCAGCTTTATGTTTGTATGTAATTTTGGTGATTTTACACTTTTGGGATTTGGTGTCTTAACAAACAGACCAAAATACACCCAGTACTTCCTGGAGGTTTGACCACCTGGGAAATTATATTCTCTTTTCACCTTGCCCTCCCTGGCCCCACATTTTTTTTCTTTAGTTTTTGGTTTCTGACCTCTTTGAATTTCACTAGTGTGTTTTTTGCCTGGATCATGGTTGATATTTTTTATTTTGCTCTCTTGTTCATCGATTCTTCTCTTGGCAAAATGAATAGGAGGAAGAATTCACAACAAAATAAAGAACCAGAGGAAATACTCTCTGCCATAGATCTAATCCATAGGGGTATAAGTAAAATGTCAAAGCTGGAATTTGAAATAATGTTTATAATGTTACTAGCTGGGCATGAAAAAAAAAACATAAAAGACACTAGAAAAATCTCTTAGTGCAGAAATAACATGTAATCAGGCTGAAATTAAAAATGCTTTGAGATGCAGTCTAAACTGGATGCTCTAACAGCTGCAGTACATGAGGCAGAAGAGAGAGGAAATGACATAGAAGACAAGTGAATGGAAAGGAAGGAAGCTGAGGAAAAGAGAGAAAAGCAACTAATGGACCATGAGGGGAAGCTTCAAGAAATCAGTAAAACCATAATGTGAAACAATATTAGAATTTTTGTGGTCCCAGGGGAGAAAGAGAGAATGAGACTGAGTATATTCAAACAAATCATAGCTGGAAACTTCTCTCATCTGGGGAAGAATGCAGGCATACAAGTTCAAGAGGTAGAGATGACCCCTTTCAAAATCAATAAAAATAGATCAATACTGTGTCATATAGTAGGGAAGCCCACAAATTTTCAGAGACAAAGAGAAAATCCTGAAAGCATCTCAAGACAAAAGGTTCCTAACCTACAGGCATGGCAACATTAGGCTGGCAGCAGACCTAATCAGAGACCTGGGAAGCCAGAAAGGGCTGGCATGATATCCTTGGGGTAGTAAATGAGAACATACAGCAAAGAATACTTTCTCCAGCAAGGCTGTCATTCAGAATGGAAAGATGTAGAAAATGAAAATGTAGAAAATGAAAATTTAAAAAGACAAAAAGAAGAGCTGATAAAATAAGAAACTAATTGGAATGGAAAAAAGAAAAAAGAGAAGGAGAGATAAAGGGCTTTTTGGCAAACAGAAACTCAAAGCCAGCCCTGTAAAAAAAATATTAGAGGGGGATCTTCAAAGGAAGGAGAGAGCCCCAAAGTAAGAGAGATCAGGAAGAAACAGAGACAATCTTCAGACACACAGACTTTAGAGGTAATAAAATGGCACTCAATTCATATCTCTCAATAGTTACTCTGAATGTAAATGGGCTAAATGCTCCAACCAAAAGACAGAGGGTGGGATGCTTGAGTGGCTCAGTCAGTTAAGCTGCTGCCTTTGGCTGGGGTCATGATCCCAGGGTCCTGGGATCAAGTCCTGCATTGGGCTCCTTGCTTGGCAGGAAGGCTGCTTCTCTCTCTGCCTCTGCCTGCCACTCTGCCTGCTTGTGCTCGTTCTCTGTCTCTGAGAAACAAATAAAATCTTTGGAAAAAAAAAAAAAAGACACAGGGTATCAGATTGGATAAGCTATCTAAAGATATGCTATCTACAATTTTAGACCTTAAGACACCTCCAGATTGAAAGTGAGGGGGTAGAGATCTATTTATCATGCTAACGGACCTCAAAAGAAAGCTGGGATAGCAATCCTTATATCAGACAAATTAGATTTTAAACTAAAGACTGTAGTAAGGGATGAAGAAGGATGCTATAGCATGCTTAAAGGGTCTATACCCAACCAGAAGGTCTAAGAATTATAAATATTTATGCTAACTTGGGACCAGCCAATTATATAAGCCAATTAATAACCAAATTAAAGAAACATTTTGATAATAATACAATAAACGTAGGGAGCTTCAACACCCCATTCACAGAATAGACAGATCATCTAAGCAGAAGGTCAACAAGGAAACAAGAGCTCTGAATGACACACTGGATCAGAGGGACTTAGGGGATATATACTTACAGAGCATTCTAGCCTAAAGCAACAGAATACACATTCTTCTCCAGTGCACATGGAACATTCTCCAGAATAGATCACACACTGAGTCATAAATCAGGTCTCAACTGATACCAAAAGACTTGGATTATTATCTGCGTATTTTCAGACCCAATGCTGGGAAACTGGAACTCAATCACAAGACGAAATTTGGAAAAAGACTTGGAGACTAAAGAGCATCCTAATGAAGAATGAATGGGTCAGCCAGGAATTTAAAGAAGAATTTTAAAACTTCATGGAAACAAATGAAAATGAAAACACAGGTGTTCAAAACCTTTGGAATATAGCAAAGGTGGTCCTAAGAGGAAAGTACATAGCAATGCAAACCTTTATAAAAAAAAATACGAGAAATCTCTGGGGTACATGGGTGGCTCAGTGGGTTAAAACCTCTGCCTTCGGCTCAGGTCATGATCCCGGGGTCCTGGGATTGAGCCCCGCATCAGGCTCTCTGCTCAGCAGGGAGCCTGCTTCCACTTCTCTATCTGCCTGCCTCTCTGCCTACTTGTGATCTCTGCCTGTCATATAAAAAAATAAAATCTTAAAAAAAATACAAGAAGTCTCAAATACATAAGCTAACCTAATACCTAAAGGAGATGGGAAAAGAAGAGCAAATAAAGCCTAAACCAAGCAGAAGAAGAGAAATTGTAAAGATTAGAACAGAAATCAATGAAATAGAAACCAGAAGAACAGCAGAACAGATCAATGAAACTAGGAGCTGGTTTTGAAATTATTAATATTGATGAACCCCTAGCCAGACTTATCCAAAAGAAAGGGGAAATGACCCAGAATAATAGCATGAATGAAAGAGGAGAGGTCACGACCAACACCAAGGAAATACAAAGAACTTTAAGAACATATATATTTTTTAAGATTTTATTTATTTATTGGACAGACAGAGATCACAAGTAGGCAGAGAGGCAGGCAGAGAGAGAGTGGCGGGGGGAGGAAGCAGGCTCCCTGCTGAGCAGAGAGCCCGATGAGGGGCTCAATCCCAGGACCCCGGGATCATGACCTGAGCCGAAAGGCAGAGGCTTTAACCCACTGAGCCACCCAGGCGCCCCTCATCAACTCTTTAAATCCTAGGTGGATTAATCAAAGACCGGTAGTCTAGCTAGCATGCTAAGATAATTTGTTATCTTAACTTTTTATTACATTTTCATTTGTTTCCATGAAGTTTTAAAATTCTTCTTTAAATTCCTGGCTGACCCATTCATTTCATTAGGATGCTCTTTAGCAGGGAGCCTGTTGTGGGCTCCATCCCAGGACCCTGAGATCATGACCTGAGCCGAAGGCAGAGGCTTTAACCCACTGAGCCACCCAGGCGCCCCGAGAATTTTAAGAACATATTATGAGCAACTACATAACAACAAATTAGGCAATCTAGAAGAAACAGATGCATTCCTGGAGACTTATAAGCTACTAAAATTGAATCAGGAAGAAATAGAAAATCTGGAAAGACCCATAACCAGCAAGGAAATTGAAGCAGTGATCAAAAATCTCCCGACACACAAGAGTCCAGGGTCAGATGGTTTCCCAGGGGAATTTGACCAAATATTTAAAGAAAAACTAACACCTATTCTTCTGAGGCTGTTTCAAAAAACAGAAGTGGAAGGAAAACTTCCATACTTGTTCTGTAAGGCCAGCATGACCTTGATCCCCAAACTGGACAAAGACCCCACAGAAGTAATGTTAAAAGGACTACTCACCCCAAACAAGTGGGATTTATTCCTGGGCTGTATGGGTGCTTCAAAATTCACAAATCAAATCAACATAACATATCACATTAATAAAAGAAAGGACAAGAGCCATATGATCCTCTCACTTGATGCAGATAAAGCATTGGACAATACACAGCATCCTTTCTGGATTAAAACTCCACAGGGACAGAGGGAACATACCTCAATAACATAAAAGCCATCTATGAAAAGTCCATGGTGAATATCATTTTCAGTGGGGAAAAACTGAGAGCTTTTCTGTAAGGTCAGGAACATAACATATGCCCA
This sequence comes from Mustela nivalis, assembly GCF_964662115.1. Taxonomy (NCBI): domain Eukaryota; kingdom Metazoa; phylum Chordata; class Mammalia; order Carnivora; family Mustelidae; genus Mustela; species Mustela nivalis. The sequence continues at coordinate 23,135,905 of NC_139038.1, forward strand.
CTTTCACCATAGTTGTTCAACTAGAAGTCCTAGTCTCAGCAATCAGACAATAAAAGGAAATAAAAGGCATCCAAATGGGCAAAGAAGTCAAACTCACTCTTTGAAGATGACATGATGCTTTATGGGGAAAACCCCAAAGTCACAAGCACCAAATTGTTAGAACTCATACAAGAATTCAGCAACATGGCAGAATATAAAACTCAATGCACAGAAATCAGCTGCATTTCTACACACTAACAATGAGACAGAAGAAAGAGAAATGAAGGAATTAATCCCATTCACAAATGCACCAAAATCCATGTAATAGGATGCCATGGATCTGAATAATGCTGAAGTACTTAGAGAAAAAAAAAATTTAAGAACATGTATTCTGAATGTTTTCTCACTCTCTTGCCCATTCATTTTCTTAGTGTATCAATTTTTCTCTCTAATTAGCATTTTTGTGTTCTCCATACAAAACATTTGTACACCCCAAGGTTGTCAAGTTATTTTCCTTTGTTTTCATATGAAACTTTTATGGTTCTAGCTTTTCTTTCCTTTTTTTTTTTTTTTTAACATTTATTTATTTATTTATTTATTTATTTGAGATAGAGCATGCAGGAGGGGAAGAGGGAAAGAATTTCAAGCACTCTCCCCACTGAGTGTGAAGCCTAACACAGTGCTTGACTCCAGATGGGGTTCCGCATGGGGCTGGACACAGGGCTCAATCTCATAACCCTGAGACCACGATCTGAGCCAAAATCAAGAGCTGGACCCTTCAGGGACTGAGCAAACCAGGTACCCCTGGTGCAAAGTTTTATATTTAGGTTTATGATCCATCCCAAATTAATGCCTGTGTACACAATGAGGTCAGGGTCAAGGTCTGTTTTGCTTCCACTTGAATAACCAGTTTACCCAGAATTATTCACCAAAAAGTCTTCCCTTTCCCCCACTAAACAGATTAGACACTCTGGGCAGAAATCAATTGACAGTACTTGCTGTGATTGCTCTATTTTTGGACTCTATTCTGTTTCACTGATCTACCTTTATGCCAAGACTTTGATTACTGTGGCTTTATTATAAGTCTTAAAAGTAAGTGTGAATAAGCAGTATAATTTCTTCAAATGTGTTCTTCAAATGTAAGTTCTTCAAAGGTGATGGGACTGTCCCCTTGAAGGTGAAGAGAAAGACAAGCCCCCACCCACTGAACAGCTAAGGGCCAGGTTCCCAGGGGTGAAGAGCAGGTGCTGCCCCCTTGGTGGCACTACCCTGCCTCCCAGTCACACACCCCCTGCCCACTCTGCCCACTGAGGGTCCAGCCTCCCGCCTCCCTCTCACTCTGTGGCTCAGTCATCCAGACTGAGGTGGTCACTGGCAAGGATTAGACCCAGACAGCCTGGCCCCAGAGTCTGCTGTCACTGCCCTCCTAGACTCTGCTACACAGTCACAATTGTCAGCCAAAACTAAGAACCATCTCTGGGTCTTGTGATGTTTAAATAATAGAAGTCAAGTCCCTGGCAAATTGTAAGGCTGTAAGAAATGACAGTCATCAACTTCAATCTCCAGGATGCTAGTCTTTCAATTCACATACAGAATAAAAATACCTTCTACTTGTATTGTTCTACAGGTTTGGAAAAAGGTTCACCTAAATTACCCTCCTTCATTCTTAGAATAATCCTAGGATACACTTTTTTCTTTTCTTTTTTGAACAATCTTATTTATTTATTTATTTGTGTGTGAGAGAGAGAGAGAGAGAGACTGAGAGAGCATAAGCAGGGGGACCGGTAGCAGAGGAGAAGTAGGCCCCCTGCTGAGCAAGAAGCCCATTGCAGGGCTGGATCCCAGGACTCTCAGATCATGACCTGAGCCGAAGGCACATGTTTCATAATCGACTGAGCAACTCAGACTTCCTAATCTACTGCTTTTCTTCTAATAATGCTAGCATGCAGTGCTTAATATGTCCCAGGCATTTTCCTGTGTGCCTTTATTCTTAAATAAATGTGTGCCTTTATTCCTAAACTCACTCAGTCCTATAGCTCAGTGAGGTAAGTATTAGTATTATCTCTATACTACCAGCCCAGGGAGGTTAACAAATGTGCCAAGGATCAGACAGCTAATAAGAGTAGTGGTGCTGGGATGTAACTCAAGAGAGTCTGGTTTCAAACTCTGAGCTCTCTGACCCTCTACTCTGGGAGATCTGTGTAGAAGTCAACTCCGGCTCACAAACCCTGTGATAAGTAACAGACTCAGTAAGTGCCAGAGCCAGAACTCAAATGCAGGCCTGTCTGCCACCAGTGTCCCTAATAGGTGATTTCTCTGACTCTGTTGCCTTGTACATCCAAGTGGCCCGATGGATATTGCCTTGAGTTGGGGCTTAGAAGACATAGGCTCTAGACTTGCCAATAAAATAAATTAAAAAACTGGTCAACAGCAGGGAGACCTTGAACAAATCACTTTGCCTCCAACCTTCACCTAAAAATTGGGGAGTCATGCTCACTTGATCTTTAATAACCTCTAATTCTAAGCAACTGTTTTCCAAGAAGAATTCCAATTCTGTTTGAAGGAAAGAAATGTAGCATGTTTCGTATAGCTCAATGTCAACCCCACCCCCACCCCTGAGGAAAACTCTGGAAAATGCTTCTTTTTACCTGATACAAATCCTACATGTGCCATGAAGTACAGCTCAAAGGCACAGCAGCCAGAAACACAGCCACTTCTCTGGAGGCCTCCCAAGCTTCTAGTCCCTTTCCCTCACCCTTACTGGTAAGAACTGTGCACACGCTACTCTGTGCTCCTGTAATCCTGAGTTTGTGCCTCCAGAATAACAATTCCTACATTCACAGACAGCAGCAGCATGTGTGCCTGTGCGTGTATATGTGTGTGCGTGTCCTTAAGGGCACAGATTGTACTCCATTCATTTTCCTATGTTTGGACCATATCTGTAAGTACCAATATCTGGCCATTTTTGACCTACACAAGTGGCAATTTATATGGTGCAACCTAACAGATGCTCATTAAATATAGGCATATTTCCTACTGTGCAACAGATGCATTCCCAAAAAACCTTATGCTCTATAAGAGGGGCCAGTAAGCTTCTCTATAAGGGGGCCACATGGTCAATACTTTAGACTTTATGTGCTATTCAGTCTCTATCCCAAGGATTCCACTTTGCCATGTTGTATCAAAGCATCCCTAAAGAATCTATCAATGAGCATGGGTGTGTTCCAGTAAAGCCCCATTTGGGGAAAAAGAAGGGGGGGCTGAGGGCACCTGGGTGGCTCAGCTGGATAAGTGTCTGACTTCGGTTCAGATCATGATATTGGGGTCCTGGGATTGATCCACGGATTGTGCTCCCTGCTCCATGGGGAGTCTGCTTCAGCTTCTCCCTCTCCCTTTGCCCTGCCCCCTGCTTGTGCACTCTCTCTCACTCTCTAATAAGTTAATAGAGTCATTAAAAACAAAAAAATTTTTTTTAATTTTTTTTAAAGATTTTATTTATTTATTTGACAGAGAGAGATCACAAATAGGCAAAGAGGCAGTCAGAAAGAGAGAGGAGGAAGCAGGCTCCCTGCTGAGCAGAGAGCCCGATGCGGGGCTCGATCCCAGGACCTGAGATCATGACCTGAGCCGAAGGCAGCGGCTTAACCCACTGAGCCACCCAGGCACCCCCCCCCCAAAATAATAATAATTTTAAAAAAAGCTGGACTCATGAAGAAACAGAAAATTTCAACAGCCCTATGACAAGTAAAGAAATCGAATTAGTCATTTAAAACTTCCTATTAAGGTCAGGTCAGATGGCTACACTGGTGTATTCTAGCAAACATTTCAAGGAAAATGAATACCCATGTGTAGATTCATGTATCTACCACCAGCAGTCAAGAAACAGAAAAATTCCACCATCAAGGGGTTCTTCCTGATTTACTATTAGAATCTTACTTACCTACTCCCCACTATTCCTATTCCCTGGCACAAAGCCCTGCATTTCTGAATTTTGTCATTTCAAAATGTTATATAGATGGAATTACAAAGTACAGAACCTTTTTTCACTCAGCACAATTCTCCGGAGAGTCATCCAAGTTGCTGCATATAGATCAATACCTTATTCCTTTCTATTGCTGAGTATTCTATTTCTTCTAAGTTGTCTAATTTTTTAGCATACACCTGTTCATATTATGTCCTTGTTAATTTACTAAAGGCTACAGGATCTCTAGTGATTAAAAAAAAAAGAAAAATGAATACCATTATTTCTTCACAAACACTTTCAGAAAATAAAGGAAAAATGAACACTTGCCAACAACTTTTATGAAGCCAGTATTATCCTGATACAAAAACCAAGCAAGGAAATCAGAGGGAAAAAAATAATCTACAGACCAAACTCTCTTAAGAAGACAGATGCAGAAATCCTCAAAAATTCCTAGCAAATTGAATCCAGCAGTATATTAAAAGGATTATATACCATGAGCAAGGAGACTATATGCCAGGAACACGTCTGGTTTAGTATCTGGAAATCAAGTATTAGAAGACACTACATAAACAGAACAATGCAGAAAAAACATATGATCAACTGAAGAGACCCAGAAAAGCATCTGACAGACTTCAACACCCCTTTCTGATAAATTTTAAAAACTAGGAACAGTTCAAGCTCATAAAGGGTATCTACAAAAACAACAAACAAATCAACAAATCATAGTAAGGTCCTACTGAAAAGGGTAAGACTGAATCGTTTCCACCTAAGATCAGGAAAGAGGTTCAGTCTCACCCCTTCTATTCAACATTGCACTAGACATTCCAGCCAGGGAAATTAGGCAAGAAATGTAAAATAACAGGGGGCAACATTGGATAGGAAGAAGGAAAATTGTGTCAATGTGCAGATGACATGATTATGCATATGCAAAAATCTTGCATATAAGAAATTCAGGAAAGGAACCAATAAAAATATCTTTCTTGTATATAAGCATTCACTAAAAAACTATTAGCATGAATAAATGAGCTCAGCGAGTTTGCAGGATATGAGATTAATATACAAAAATCCATTACATTTCATCAGACTAGCAACAAACAATCCAAAAATGAAAATGCAGAAAACAATTCCATATAGAATATCATCAACATATCACTTAGGAATACATGTAACAAAGGCAGTGCAAAACCATAAACCATTGTTGAAAGAAATGAAAGAACTAAATAAGCAGAAAGATATCCCAGGTTCCTGGATCCAAAGACCTAATGTTGTTCCAATGGCAACACATTCCAAATTGATCTACTTGTGTAATCAATTCGATCCTTACCGGACAGAGTGGAATGCCAAAAGGTAGCTAAGTGGAGATAAAGGGAAGAGAAAGAAAGCCCTGGCTGGACTGATAAAGAAGCAACTTCCATAATCACACAGGGCAAAAGACAATAAGCAATTTAAGTATTACATACATTGCATACAATCTATTTCAACCTGAACAAAAAACTCTGTACAATTCTCATTCCAAGATTCCAAGATCTTGACTCATTCTTCTCAACTAAACTTTCTGTCATATTCATAAAATTCAGAGTTAACTTTCAGGGGACATGATCTGATATTGCTGTCAGAATTGAGTGAACCCTCCTTGATAATTATAGTCACTATATGTTGCTAAACTGCCAGACAGACCTATTTTTTCATAACGCCAGATGGTATTTTTAGTTCATTTCTATCCAGGAATGTTAAACGGTACCCAAATAGAGGCAGTCACATGGGTGATAAGATCATCACCATCTACGTGATTCTCTTGCTGTCAAAGAACTGATCTAGCTGGAACAAACTGTGTATTTCATCTCACTCATTCAGCTTGTACTGAATGCTAGCCACGATGCCACACACAGGGTTAGGTGCCAGGAGATAGCAGAGCCCTGACTCTCCCTCCAGCCCTGAAACTTGTAAACTGTTTATCATCTAATATCATCTAATTCAGCGATTCCCAACCAGGGTGATTTTATGTCAAGGGATATCTGGCAATGTCTAGGGACACCATTGGTCACAGTGAGGGAAATACTATTGGCGTCTACTGAGTCAAGGCCAGGGATGCTTCTAGACATTCTGCAATGAATGTCTAATACTTCCACAACAAGAATTATCCATCACAGAATGCTGAGACTATACCTACTGTGACACTTGATCTAAGTTCATCTGCCCATTTTTGAGAAGGAGAAACTGAGGCCAAAGTCTGTGATATACCCAAGATCATCACTTCTTCAGCAGAGTCTATAGGTCCTGGTTCCATTCTGCATCCAAGAGATCTTCAGTTTCCGTTTTTTGAACTAAAATTGAGGACTAATTTTTCCACATTTGTCTTTTCCTCAAAGCAATGAGTTCTGCAGTGGCATCCTGGTGGAAAGCAGCTTTAGACAGCAACAGAAAAGCAGTCACCTTTGATCTGCATGTTTCACTGCAAGAAATGGGCTCTAGACCTGAGGGACAAAGGTGCCTTAGCATGGTTGCATATGGCTTCTGATTTTATTTGAAAGGAAGGATGCTGTGGAAAAAAGCATGGACTCAAGGAGTTCCATTTATTTTCTCTTTTTCTTATTCATTCACAGAATCAACAAAAGCATACGACCTCCTACCATGTGCCAACCACTGGGCTAGACACCAGAACCATGAGGATGAATAAAAAGTATGTGTTCTCTCAGCAGCCTGCAGGAAACAGGAGACACACACATAAACAAGGCATTACAACGTGTTGAGAGAGAAGCACTAAAGGTGGCAAGCGCAGGATGGAATTAGGGATGTGCCAGTCAGAGCTACTGGCTGCAAGTAAGAGAAACCAATTTTGGCTTATTTAAGCAAGAAAGAAATTTACTGGATCTATCTCGGGATGCTCACAGAAGCACCAGAGAGCCTGAATAACAAAGCTCAGGAAACAGGCAGAAAGGCTCAGTGCAGCTAGTACCCCAGTCTCAAAACGACCATGGTGAACGCTCTGCAGCCCTGCTCAGGGACCACTGACCATGTCAGTTAAACAGCACTATCCAGCTTTCACACTGTAAGCTGCACTGGATTCCTCTTCTCCCACGGCCTGGAGCCAGCAGCTATGACAGGATGGCTTCTCTCACGTTTTATCTTGCCAGATCCCAAAGCAAAGTCCTTGCGATTTTTTTTTTAACTTTAAAAAAAAGATTTTACCACTTCCTCATGAAGCCATCCTGTCATAGGAAGTGGTGATGCAACATGGAGGCTTAAATGGGTAGGAGAAGAATAAATGAAACAAGATGGGATTGGGAGGGAGACAAACCATAAGTGACTCTTAATCTCACAAAACAAACTGAGGGTTGCTGGGGGGAGGGGGTTTGGGAGAAGAGGGTGGGATTATGGACATTGGGGAGGGTATGTGCTTTGGTGAGTGCTGTGAAGTGTGTAAACCTGGTGATTCACAGACCTGTACCCCTGGGGATAAAAATATATGTTTATAAAAAATAAAAATTTAAAAAAATTTAAATTTAAAAATAAAATAAATAAATAAATAAATAAAAGTTAAAAAAAAAAAAAAAAAGATTTTATTTATTTATTTCACAGACAGAAATCACAAGTAGGCAGAGAGGCAGACAGAGAGAGAGAGGGGGAAGCAGTTTTCCCCACTAAGCAGAGAGCCTGATGCAGGGCTCCATCCCAGGACCCTGAGATCAGGACCCTGAGATCATGACCCGAGTCAAAGGCAGAGGCTTAAACCAGTGAGCCACCCAGGCACCCCCCCCCCCCCCCCCGCCAAAGCAAAGTCTTTGGATTCAGTTATTCTGGTTTTCTTTTTCTCAGATTTTTGGTTTTTTTTTTTATTATGTTCAGTTAGCCATGTAGAGTACATAATTAGTTTTTGATATAGTGCTCAATGATTCATTGGTTGCCTAAAACACCCAGTGCTCCATAGATCAGTGGAACAGAGTACGGAGCCCAGATATGGACCTTAAATTTTATGGTCAACTGATCTTTGACAAAGCAGGAAAAAATATCCAGTGGAAAAAAAGACCGTCTCTTCAATAAATGGTGCTGGGCAAATTTGGTAGCTATGTATAGAAGAATGAAACTAGACCATTCTCTTACACCATACACAAAGATAAACTCAAAATGGATGAAAGACCTCAACATGAGGCAGGAATCTATCAAAATCCTAGAGGAGAACATAGGCAGTAACCTCTTTGACAACGGCCACAACAACTTTCAAGACAGGTCTCCCAAGGCAAAGGAAACAAAAGCAAAAATGAACTTTTGGGACTTTATCAAGATCAAAAGCTTCTGCACAGCAAAGGAAGCAGTCAACAAAACAAAGAGGCAACCCACGGAATGGGAGAAGATATTCCCAAATGACACTACAGACAAAGGGCTGATTTCCAAGATCTATAAAGAACTCCTCAAACTCAACACCCAAAAAACAGATAATCACATTAAAACATGTGAAGACATGAACAGACATTTCTCCAAAGAAGACATACAAATGGCTAACAGACACATGAAAAAATGTTCATCATTAGCCATCAAGGAGATTCAAACTGAAACCACATTGAGATACCACCTTACATCAGTTAGAATGGCCAAAATTAACAAGACAGTAAACAACAAGTGTTGGAGAGGATGTGGAGAAAGGGGAACCCTCATACACTGTTGGTGGGAATGCAAGTTGGTGCATGCAGCCACTCTGGAAAAGAGTATGGAGATTCCTTAAGAAACTAAAAACAGAGCTCCCCTATGACCCTGCAATTGCACTGCTGGGTATTTACCCCAAAGATACAGTGGTAGGGAAAAGAAGGACCATCTGTACCCCAATGTTCACAGCAGCAATGGCCACAGTTGCTAAACTGTGGGAAGAGCCAAGATTCCCCTCTTGGGGCATAATAAAAGAAGATATGGATAAAGAAGATGTGGTCCATATATACAATAGAGTATTATGCCTCCATCAGAAAGGATAAGTACCCAACTTTTGTATCAACATGGACAGTACTGGAGAAGACTATGCTGAGTGAAATAAGCAGAGAGAGTCAATTATATGGTTTCACTTACTTAGTGGAGCATAAGGAAATAAGATGGAGGATTTTGGGTGAAAGACAGGAGAAGTGAGTTGATGTAAATTGGAGGGGGAGATGAACCATGAGAGACTATGGACTCTGAGAAATAAACTGAGTGTTTTGGAGGGGATGTTTGGGAGAGCCTGATAGTGGGTATTAAGGAGGGCATGTATTGCATGGAGCACTGGGTGTGGTACATAAACAATGAATCTTGGAACACTGAAAAAGTAAAATAAAATTGAAAAAAAAAAAAAAACCACTCGGTGCTCATCACCACACATTCCCCCCCTTCGTACCCATCACCCGTTACCCCATCCCCCCACCCACCTCCCCTCTGAAACCCTCAGTTTGTTTCCCGGGGTCCAAAGATTCAGTTATTCTAGATCCCTCACCCTCAGTCTAGCTGTAAGGCATGCTGGGAAACTGAGCATCTCACCTGGTGAGTTTCTACAGTTGGGAGACCCACTTTGTCTCCCACCACCAAAACTTGTACAGTAAGGGGAAGTCCTCTTTCCAAGTTTTGCTCAAAAGTCACCTTCACAGTGAGACCACTCTATTTAAAACTCTAATGCCTCCTTCCCCTAGCATTTGTCCTCACCCTCTCATGCTATATTTTCCCCCCAATGGCTCTTACCACCATTTCATACACTGTATGTGTATTTATTTATATGCTCATCTATCTCTCTCTACTCAAATGTGAACTCCAGAAGGGAAGGACACACATATGCTTCATTCACTTCATTCACCAATGCCAAGAACAGTGCCTGGAACACAGTAGGTTCTCAATAAACCCTCAAATAAATGAAGGGAGGAAAGAAGGGAGGAAGGAAGGAAGAGAGGGAGGGAGGAATTCTCCAAACATGGGGAGATCAAAGATCCTGAGAATCCAAACTTTCAACAAATTCTCACTATAAAAAGCCAATGGGAAAGACACAGAACATAACAGCCTGGAAATAAATCAGAGAGAGTTCCCGAAGGGAAAGGATAATTGAGCTGAGTCTTCAGAAATGGCAATGCAGAAAAATCAAAATTAGGAAAGAAAAACTGAAGCAGTTAAGTCGGATTCCAAGAGTTTGTTGTTTTATGTTTTACACAATCGTGGATGCTCCTAGCCAAGCTCCCTGCATTTTTTCTGTATGGAAGAGGCCCTCGTTTGGACCAGGTCATCACCAGCCTTGACGGTGAAAATCCAAGGTCAGAACGTGGAGGTGGAAGACATCTCACCAAAAGCATCCAAGAGTGAGTCCTTTATAGAGTGGTAGATTCCAAGGAACACCTGGAGCCTTGAACAAAAAGGTATTACTCTGAACGTTTTTCCCAAGAAAAGAAATCAGGGGGCGCCTGGGTGGCTCAGTGGGTTAAAGCTTCTGCCTTCAGCTCAGGTCATGATCCCAGGGTCCTGGGATCAAGCCCCACATTGGGCTCTCTGCTCAGCAGGGAGCCTGCTTCCCGCCCCCTCTCTGCCTGCCTCACTACTTGTGATCTCTGTCTGTCAAATAAGTAAATAAAATCTAAAAAAAAAAAAAAAAAAAAGAATAGAAATCAGATCAGTGATAAAATCAAGAATGATCAAACCTCAAAGGCAAATGAGTTTTTCTCCAGTTTAAAGGTGCTTGTGTTATTACCAGGATAGCTTTTGGTTTAAGTGATCCTGCTGCCATAGAACTTTTTGTAATGCATCAAAATGTGTAGGCTGGGAAGGCCAGGAAAAAAAGAGTAGGTAGCAAGTTTATTACCTGACGTTCGATTCAGTAAACAGAATTCATGCATCTACAGAGTCACTTATAGAAATACTGCAGGCGGCTTTATGGCCCAATGAGACAGGTTTGAATGACTTAAATTATTGGCTTTCAGACCGAATGCACATTTATAAATATGCTGACTTCCCCCTGCACTAAATGAGGTGATGTACAGCTATTCTCCACATACTTTCTGTCACCACCACTTCTCTGGCTTCAGCTTGTTCCCAGAGCGTCAGGATGACACTAAGTGACGACGGCTGTCGTATTCCTACTACACAGGGAACTGCTCTTGCATCTTTCAGTGGATCCCTTCAGAAGGCCCTTCACAAGGTGTTGGGTGGACGCAAGAGAAACGAGGGAGCTGAGAAGGACGAGCTTCCAATGACCACGCAGAGAATCGACTCCTCTGTCAAATACCGCCGACTGGTCACAAGTACTGGACAGTTTCCCAGGTCCTTGGGATGCGAATGGGACCGAAAGGCAACCCTGGTATCTTGTGCCTCACCTCATCTCCTTATGGCATTCAAATAAATAGTAATCAAAGGCAATTTACATCTCTGCTGCAGCGCTTGCTAAAAATGCCAAGGGAAAAAGACTGCCTTAGTGCACAGCAAAACTCAAAACTCCTCTCCCCGGGCTGTCTCTGTTCCTGTCATTCCATAGCCCCTAAGACTAGTGCATAAATCAACCCTAGCAGTCTTTCTGCTTTTTCTCACTTCCCTATTCGGTGTCAGCTCTCTGGCTTCTTCCAGTTTTCCTTTTCTACCATCATCCAGATACAGTTTGAGAAAAGAGAATAGTAAGCAAGGTGGGCACGGGCAGAAACAGATGGCACAGACTTACAACTTATATTTTCTTTTTTAAGCTCTCATACATTCTCCCTTCAAGGAGTGCCCATTCTGAGCATGGCTGTGTTTTAGATAAACCGAGGGTATAAAATATTATGTTATCACCTGTGTGTTAATAATAAATAAAATAATATATAAATTATAAAATGTTTTATTTTATATAAATATTTTATTTTAATATATAATAATAAAATATTATAAATATTTTATATGAAATATAAAATAAATAAATAAAATAAGCCTTAGCGTTAGTCAAAAAAAAAGGGAAAGAATTTAACAGTTAACAAAGATTTAAAGACCTCAAATGTGATCCAGGAATAGCTCCTTTGTGAGAGTGGGGAAAACAGACGTGCTTTTTCCTAATTCCTCTAGCCAATGGCCAGTTTTTTAATATCAACCTAGGAGTCAAGACAACAGTTTTCAAGATACACATATCAATACGTTTCATTTCTTGGCATACATTTAAATGAACTAAGGACACTATCGTGCAACCGTCAACACCTTACATCTCCACAATTTTCCCATCTTCCCAAACTGAAACTCTTGTCCTCATGAAACAACACCGCATTCTCGCCTTCTTCTGGTCCCCAGTAAGCACCATGCTACTTTCTGTCTCTATTATCTAGGTTACTGTAGGTTTCTGCTTTTTCTCACTTCCCTATTCGGTGTCAGCTCTCTGGCTTCTTCCAGTTTTCCTTTTCTACCATCACCCAGATACTGTGTGAGAAAAGAGAATAGTAAGCAAGGTGGGCACGGGCAGAAACAGATGGCACAGACTTACAACTTATATTTTCTTTTTTAAGCTCTCATACATTCTCCCTTCAAGGAGAGTAAATGAAATTGGACAGTATTTGCCCTTCTGCCCTATTTCACTTTGTGTAACAACCTCAAGGTCCATCCGTGTGGTACCATGGGTCAGCATTTCCTTCCTTTTTAAGACTACAGAATCCCTCCATCCCCCTGAGGGACACGCAGGGCACTTCCACCTTTTGTCTATTGAGAATAATGCCACTATGAACATGGGGTATTCAAGCCACCATTTTGTTAGTTTGTATCCAAACTTCTTGTTCTTTTTTTTTTTTCTTTTAAGATTTATCTATTTCTTTACAGAGAGTGAGCAAGAACGTGGGAAAAGGCAGAGGAGAGAGAAAGGGAATCCCAAGCAGACTCCTCACTTTGCCAGGGGCCAACATGGAGCTCTATCCCATGACCCTGAGATCATGACCTGAGCCAAAGTCAAGAGTTGGATACTTCACCCACTGGGCCAGCCAGGCGCCCCTCCAAACTTCAAACTGATCAAGAAACTATGAGTATCCATCAAAAAAGAAATTGACAAACAAATGGGGCACATCCATACATGGAACCCCAGCTGACAAATGAAGTACTGACAAGTGTCAACACGGATGAATTGGAAAAACACTACACTAGGTGAAAGAAACCAGCCACAAAAAGGTCACATATCAAATGATTTCAGTTATTTGAAATATCCCAAATAGGTCATCCACAGAGACAGAAAGTAGACAGTGTGTTGGCAGGGACTGAAGGGAGGGGACATGGGGAGAAAACTGCTTAATGAGCACAGGGTTTCTTGTCAAAGATGTTCTGGAGCTAGTTAGAGGTGATAGTCACACAACCCTGTGAATGTACTAAATGCCACTGAATTAGTCACTTTATTTTTTCATTAACTACCTTTCATTCCAGTGTAGTGAACTTGCAGCCCTCTATTAGTTCCAGGTGTACAGCACAGTGATTCAACAGTTCTGTACATCACTCGCTGCTGCCCACGGTAAGTGTCCTCTTAATCCCCTTCAGCTGTTTCTCCCATCCTCCCAGCCACATTTTGCTGCTGCTGTATTGTACTAAGATCGCACGGTCCAGTGTGGGAGCCACTAGCACATGGGGCTGCCGAGCGCTCCACATGTGGTTCGTCCAAGCCACAGAGATGGCAGAAGTGTAAAATACACACTGGAGTTCAATGGAGTAGTATGAGCAGCCAATACAAAATATCTCATTAATACATTCACACTCATTACATGCTCAAATGACAATACTGTGAATAAGCTCAGTTAAGGAAAACAATAATAATAAATATAAATAAGTAAATAATTTTTAAAAATTTCATCCATTTTATTATACTCTTTTCAGGTGGCATAGGAAAATTTTAAATTACACATGAGGCTCAAATCATATTTCTCCAGGAGAGGGACCGTTGAAGGTCTAAGCCAGTCTTGGGGTGGAGGGAAGGGAATGGTCAGAGCTTCTCTGACTTCCAGGAGTCCCTCCTGTCCATAGGGGGCAGGTCAGACTGAGCACAGAATTAAGTGGGGGTCACTGCAGAGGAACAAGGAGAAAAGAGCAGGTGGGTGAATGGAGGACAGGAGAGCATCACCCTGGCCAAGAGCTGGAGTTCCCAGGACCGAGAGGATGCAGCAAGCCACACCTGCAGTGCTGGAGACCTGTGCTCTTCTCCCTTACAATGTCCCAAAGGAGACACCCCTTGGATGGGGTGACACTTGAATCCTAGGGGTCATGACCAAGAATGAAACTTTCAAGGCCACGGGGAGGTCCTGATCTGATCCACAGCTCCACTGAACCACTGCACACAGCACTTCCCACAATGGAAAATTGAGGACCACACCCCTGCTGGCACCCACAGAAGCTCTAGGATATGATACCATCTCATTGTGGGGCAGGCAGCCCAATGATGACAGACTGCCCATCCCACCAGTCTCAGGAGTTGGGGCTCAGAGCCAGATTTCATTTCACTTAGGAAAATGAAGAAATGTGAGTTTTATGCACCCTAACACTGTGAAGCAAATTCATGCATGTGTCACACATAATCTGTGGCTAAATCAGCAGGACAGCCCAAGTCCTCAAACATTCAGAGCACCTGAAGCAGAAGGTCCATGTGCTTTTCTGCATATGGCTGCCTCCAGGTCTTCACTCCATAGCCTCCACTCTGAAGCACCAGGACCCAGATGCTTCCCAGATGGATTTATCTTCTTGAGAATATACTAAGAATTTCCAGGGGCTAGAAGCCAAGAGAACTAATAATGCAAAAGCCACCAACTCCAAACCTCTGAACTGGAAAGGATCTATATGGATAATAGTCCAACTGCTTCATTCTAGTGGGAAGGAAGTACAGCCTAGGTGGGAAGTGGACAGGGAGGACTTGGTCAAGGTCACACACTGGTGGTTAGGTCTCTAAGTAGAAGGCACCCCATTTTTCCTATCCTGGACATCTCACATGGCCCGACAGATAGCTCCTCAACACTGTCAACCTCACATCTTTCCCTTTCCAAATAAACCAGACACTTTGCAACATACCAGGCAGAGTCTTTCGAGCTGGAGAACATGCAGGTATTCAACTGGAGACATTCCAACTCTACAGGGAAGAAATTGCCTTTACCAGAATTACGTGCAGATATACATGCATTGTATTGAGCGAAGATAGAACTGCATATGGCTTCTATAGCTGAGACTCAGGACAGCGGCTTAAATAAGAACCTCCTTGATGTCTCATGAAACAACTTGAAGAAGCAGGTAAGGGCCAGTAAAGAGGTTCCAGAGTGTGTGTGGCCCAGGATCCTCCCATTGTGTTGCTTTTTGTCCACACACAGGGTGTTGCCCCTGATGGTGTGGTCCAAGATAGCTCACCCCCTGTGCCTGTGTTCTGGCCCATGTCAGTGAGGACCCAGGGGGCATGGGGAGAGCACATCCTGCCCTTCAGAGGCATGACCTAGAGGTTCTTCACAGCATTTCTGCTCACAACCTATTGATCAGAACTTATTCATGTGGCTATACCATGCTGTAAGGGAGACTACAAAGCAAATCTCAATTCTGAGAAGCCACATAAGTAGCAAAAAGTTGAGTTGGAAGAGTTACACAAGGCCTTTCCAAAAGTATCTAGATGTTCTGTTGCTCACTGGACACAGCCCAAACTGAGGAGCATACGAGCATGACCCCATACACTGTGGTCTCTGATGCTCCATCCCTGCAGCTATGCCTCTTGTTTCTGGCATCCTCCCTCATTCCTGCACAATGACATGCACTTCCCCTACATGTCCCCACTCTCTCTTCCCTTCCTCACAACTGCTGGCACTTAGAAATTCCTGTTCACCTTCTCCAGCTCCTTTTCCAACCTCCATAGCAGGCAGGAAGACTGGATTAGGGGCTACAAGAAGAATCTCCATGCAGGATGAGGCTTGGTCCTTTGGGCAATGACAGTCCTGGGAAACTGCCCTACAGTTCATCTCACCCCACTATCAACACAGAAGAATGTGCTAGGTGTCGCCAGGGAGCCATCCTGGGTGGGCAGGCAGCCAAAGAGTCAGCTTCTTCCAAAATGTGAAGAGGGAACAGGATGTCCATGATGAGGACCAAAGAAAGTTTCCCTGAAGACCTGAGGGGATCCAGTCTCTGCTCAGGCAGCGTCACTGGTAGCTGGGTGCCTTCGTGAGAACCTGGGAGCTACGTATCCTGTTTGGGATTTTTCTCGTTCTGTAAGATACTGTATCCTTTACACACAACATCTGGCTTTCTCTTCTCTAAACACAGCAACGTCACCTCCATCACAACACACAGTGCCTCTCTTCCAGGAGCCCCTGGCACCCTTGCATTTCTTCTCTTACACTCCTTCTCGTGCTGTATAGCCACATGTTGAAGAATGAGGATTCAAGAACCAGACTGCTTGATGCCAATTCCCGACTCTCTGTTTACCAGCTGTGTGACACTAGGCAAGTTCCTTAACCTCTCCCTACTTTGGTTTCCTCATCTGTACAATAATACTAAGGATCCCTTTGTTGCAGTATTCTTGTGAGGGCTAAGTGAGTTCATTCATGGGAAGCATTTGGAATAGCAGGGGGGATGCAGAACTTGTTCAATAAACACTGGCAACGATTCGTAGGACTACTAATTTGTATCTACTTCCCCTCCACCACAGGGCTGTGAGATCCAAGAGGCTAGTGGCTACCTGCAGAGTTCATCCTTTGCCCTCAGCACAGGAGGTGACACAAAGCAGGTACTCAGTAAATACCTGTGGATGTCAGAGAAAGACAAAGAGACGAGGGGAGGGTTGGAGTAGGCAGAGTGGAGGACAGGAATGCCTTGAAGGTTGTTTAATGTAACCTCTATATTACAAATAGAAAATTATCTAGAACCAAAGAAAGCCAGATGAATCAATTTCCGCCCTAGTGGGACTGGATTACCTTCTTTATTCTGCCAAAATCACAGAACTATTCTCCATCATTACATATCCATCATCCCTTATATTGAGTTCATTATTTGTTTTCTGGAAGAGGGGGACTAGGACACATGCGCAGTTCCTTAAAGGACACGCTGGGTGGCACAACAAACTCCCTCCATTGGCCCGGGATCCTGCCGCTTCTAAGAGCTTTGTCATGGGGATATCTCAATCTTACCGGCCCCCTCTAGAGGCCCACCATAAGCCAGGGGTCACCTCAACACTGACACTGCAGTCCCCAGATCAACCTCAGCTTTGCCAATGGAATCCCAGATTTTACTAACAAGAGGTCTGTCTTCAGTTGCACGTTCACATGAGTCAAGTTCTCAAGATTAATATTTAATGCCAAAAAGTTCAATAAATAGGGTTTCAGAACAGAATCCTCATCATATGGGTTTGGTTCCTCTAACTCCACACAAGCAGCACTTTCTCTCCCTGTCAACAGCCAAGTAATATTGAAAGGATACGTGACGATCAGCCACTGGGAGTGGCAGGACTTGGGTGAATCAAATCTCAGCAGCATCAAGAGAAGATGGACTGACGCGTCCATCTCAGAGGAACAGATGGCCTGGCCTCATCCTGCTTCAGCCTCACTCGGGGACACTTCTGTGACTTTGTGCTACACCCACTGGTACTATTCTTGACTAGCTCCATACAGGGGTCCTAGACAGTCCCTTTACGGGTGGGGCTAGGAGCCTCCACACTAATACTTCTTTCTATCAAGAGGTTTTTTTTCACTTGTCACCAGATAGTTCCTAACACGGCTGAAACTTAAAGGTCTTCCTTAAATACAAAACTTGCTTTGCAAGTTATTTTAATCACATGATGCTTGAGGGGAGATACTAGTTGTATGTTGAAATGTAAGAGGGTGCTTGCCTTTCAGAATTATGTAATGTTCAAGATTGCTCTTTTTTTTTTTTTAAAGATTTTTACTTTTATTACTTATTTGAGAGAGAGAGGAAGAGAGACAGAAAGAGAGCATGAGAGGGGGGAGGTTCAGAGGGAGAAGCCGACTTCCCGCTAAGCAGGGAGTCCGATGAGACTGCAGACAGGGACTCCAGGTCCATGACCTGAGCTGGAAGCAGTCTCTCTTTTTTTTTTAAGAAATTTTTTTATTTTAAATTTTAAATAAAATAAAAAATAAATAAAATTTATTTATTTATTTGAGAGAGAATGAGTGAGAGAGAGCATGACAGAGGTCAGAGAGAGAAGCAGACTCCCCAAGGAGCTGGGAGCCCGATGCAGGACCCCATCCTGGAAGTCCGGGATCATGACCTGAGCCGAAGGCAGTCACTCAACCAACTGAGCCACCCAGGCGCCCTGAAAGCAGTCTCATAACCAACCAAGCCACCTAGGTGCCCCCCAAAATTGCTCTTAGTTTCTAAGCCCAGCCAGATCCACTCCAGGAACCATAGCCTCCATTAATTAAGGTTAGATACACTCGAGATAGCCCATACTCCAGGGCAGCCAGAAACGATGGGATGCCCACTCAGTTCTTTCCATTACTACATAGTGTTCTCTCACACTGAGGCCCACTGATACAAAGTCTGATCTTCCCTGACTGGACACATTTAAAGCACACCTTCCTTGGGGACTCAAAGTATTAGAATGGTCAGCCTGAAGATCAAAACTATAGCTCTTTACTCCCCTCTTTGACTAGGGATCTTCTTCCTCACTGGGTTTATGGAAGTTTAGTGCCTCACGTCTCACCCACGTGTCTTCTCCATGCAGCCTGAGCTTCTCACAGCATGGCATCTAGGTTCTGAGAGGCAAAAAGTGGAAACTGCTCAGAAATCCCAGGACACCATTTCCAGTGCCTTCTAGTGGCTAAAGCCAGTCACGGAACAGTACAGATTCAGGGGACACAAGTTCTGCCCCATGGTGTGAGGAGTGTCATGTACACAGGGAGTGGGGAGGGATGGCTGGGGCCAGCTTCAGAGACGGGCTGCCCACACAGCCTCTGCCCTTAGTGAGTGTCCTTCATGGCTGGGATGAACTACGCAGACCACTGCTTCTCAAACGTCAGAGTTCCCATGATTCCCTGGATGTTGTGTGGCAATGCAGCTCTGATTCAGTGGATATAAGTGGGTCCTAGGAAGCCATGTTTTACAATTTTCAGGTGATGATGACAGATGCTGCTCGTTCAAAGATCACGCTCTGAATGACAAGGATGGTGTTTGTATACAGGAGGTAGCCAAGGGTTAAAGACTACAGACCTGAGGTCCAAATCCATCTCTGCCTCTTTTTCACTGTGGCTCCATGAGTATCCTTGAGCCTGTTTCCCCAACTGTTTAAATGGAATCATGAAACAACTGCAAGAGCCCACAGGAAGAATAGGATATGGTACCACAGACTCTTGGAAGCTGTGTGTCAGGGGCACTTTACTTTTTCCCCTTTCTCACCTTTAGTTTATTCGCTTAAAATTAAAGTGGGAATGGGAATGACAGTATCTACCACATAGGGTGGTGATGAATCTATGGGAAAACTGGAATTCACATACGGTGAATATGTGAGAAGATATGGGATATATCCTTGCTCCCCTTTTTGCCTTTCCGCCCTTTAAACCCCATCAAACCTATCCCAGCAGGTCAGCATTTGTTATGATTTGAGGGGGCAGAGAGGGTGGAAGGAAGCAAGGGTTGAGGTTTTGAGGTAAGGGAAGTAGGAAGCTAATCCATGGTCTATATCTACCCATGACCCACTCCATGGAAAAGGGGGGATTTGCTTCTCCTTCTCCCCCTAGTGGACTGAAACCAAAGATCATGAGCAGGAACCATATTTGTCCTGGATGCCTGGAAAGAGCTCAGCTCCCTCTTTTGTGGGATCAGTGGCTGCTGTGATTAATGATCCCTGCTGGGAAATTCAGCTGTGCCATTATCAGTGAGAAGGGTCACCCAGTCCAAGAAAGCTCCTGAGTAAGTTCCATGTGGTCTATGCCCCCATGGGGACCCTTGAACCATTCCTGGAAATCAGAGGTTCCAGACCACTGAGGACAGTTCAAGTCTGTTTAGTCATATATCAGATACTCTTGTAGTCACTGCCATCTGTATCGAAAACAAAATGGCTCTCACGACTTATATCAGGATGGGAACCAAACTATCCTACCTGGGAATAAGGCCACAAATGACAAGGCAAGAAACAATGCTTGATGTTCGTTTTGTACTTCATGCTATGTTCTGAGATAACGTGTGCACATGCACTATCTTATCTTTACAGCAACTCTAGGAAGAAGACAGCATAATAACCCCCATTGTCTATATAAGGAAACCAAGGACACAGAAATGAGGTGAGCTTCTCAAGGTTGTACAGTGTACTTGAAATCATATCTGCCTGGTGACGAAAAATGCTGCACTGTTTTTTGAAGGCTGGAGGCAGGTAGCATCTCACAGACAAAAATAAGGTTTCTCTCCTGGTTCGGTGACTAAGATATTGGTCCCTTGTTCCAACACACAAATAGACCCCTTGGGAAGAGAGAGCAGCCATAATAAAGCAGGGCTTGAGGAAGCTAACTCCTGAGTTCTAGTGACCAAGGCAGAACTGAGAGAATCTATTGCTCTGATCCCATCTGATCTGAATACACTGCTCTGTGCATTTGGGACCTGGCACTGTATACCTGAGTGACCAGCGGTTCCAGGCTGGATGCTCCAGGCATCTGAGTTTGGGCACTGTTCTATGTCATTTTCCCTCCTGTGCAGACCTCTTATTCCCCAGTGGGCTGCAACTTCCTTAAGGACCCAGACCCTATCACATCCTGCCTCAAACCCTCTGCACTGCATGCCCTGATCCCTTAGAGAAGATCCTAATCTTCTAGAGTCACTCTGTCTCTACTGGCTCCTCCTCCAACCTCTCCTCTGGAATGCTCTGAAAACACAAATTAAACGAGGTCACTCCAAATTAAAAATCTGTTAATCAAGATAAAGAGTCATATTGATATGAACACATTAATAGTAGGAGATCTTAGCATGCCTCTCTCAGAAACAGACAGATCATCGAAGCAGAAAATCAATAAAGAAACAAGAGCACTTAAAAAAAAAAAAAAAAAAGAAAGAAACAAGAGCACTGAATGACACATTGGGCCAGATGGACCTCATAGATATATACAGAACATTCCACCCTAAAACAACAGAATACTCATTCTTCTCAAGTGCACATGGAACATTTTCAAGAATAGACCACATTCTGGGTCACAAATCAGGACTCAACCAATACCAAAAGAATGAGATTATTCCCTGCACATTCTCAGATCACAATGCTTTGAAACTGGAGCTAAATCACAAGTAAAAGTTCAGAAGGAACTCAAACACCTGGAAGCTAAAGACCACCTTGCTTAAGAATGCTTGGATCAACCAGAAGATCAAAGAAGAACTTAAACAATTCATGGAAACCAATGAGAATGAAGACACTTTGATCCAAAACCGATGGGATACAGCAAAGGCGGTCCTAAGGGGGAAATACATAGCCATCTAAGCCTCCCTCAAAAAAATTGAAAAATCCAGAACACAGCAGCTGTCTCTACACCTTAAAGAACTGGAGAATCAACAACAAATCAAACCAACTCGACACATGAGAAGGGAAATAATTAAGATTAGAGCTGAGATCAATGAGGTAGAAACCAGAGATATAGTAGAGCATATTAATGAAACTAGAAGCTGTTTTTTTGAAAGAATCAATAAGATCAATAAACCATTGGCCACAAAATTCATAATATTATGAGTGAAAAGGGAGAGATCACAACTGACACCAAGGAAGTAGAAACAATCATCAGAAGTTATTATCAACAGTTATATGCCAATAAGCTAAGCATCCTAGATGAAATGGATGCATTCCTGGAAAACTATAAACTCCCCAAATTAAACCACGAAGAAATTGACAACCTGCATAGACCGATGTCTAGTAACAAGATTGAAGCAGTGATCAAAAACCTCCCAAAACACAAGAGCCCAGGACCTGATGGATTCCCTGGGGAATTCCACCAAACTTTCAAAGAAGAAATAACAACTATTCTCCTGAAGCTGTTTCAAAAAATTGAAGCAGAAGGAAAACTTCCAGACTCTATGAAGCCAGCATTACCCTGATCCCCAAACCAGGCAAAGACCCTACCAAAAAGGAGAATTTCAGACCAATATCACTGATTAATATGGATGCTAAGCTTCTCAACAAGATCCTAGCCAACAGGATCAAACAGCACATTAAAAAGATTATCCACCATGACCAGGTGGGATTCATTCCTGGGCTACAAGGATGTTTCAACATTCGCAAATCAATCAATGTGTTAGAACAAATTAATAAGAGAAGAGAGAAGAACCACATGGTCCTCTCAATTGATGCAGAAAAAGCATTTAACAAAATGCAGCATCCGTTCCTGATTAAAACGCTTCAAAGTATAGGGATAGAGGGAACATTCCTGAACTTCATCAAATCTATCTTTGAAAGACCCACAGCAAATATCATCCTCAATGGGAAAAAGCTTGTAGCCTTTCCGTTGAGATCAGGAACACGACAAGGATGCCCACTCTCACCACTCTTGTTCAACATAGTATTAGAAGTCCTAGCAACAGCAATCAGACAACAAAGAGAAATAAAAGGTATCCAAATTGGCAATGAAGAAGTCAAACTCTCTCTCTTCGCAGATGACATGATTCTTTATATGGAAAACCCAAAAGACTCCACCCCCAAACTACTAGAACTCATACAGCAATTCAGCAACGTGGCAGGATACCAAGTCAATGTACAGAAATCAGTGGCTTTCTTATACACTAACAATGAAAATACAGAAAGGGAAATTAGAGAATCGATTCCATTTACTATAGCACCAAGAACCATAAGATACCTGGGAATAAACCTAACCAAAGAGGTAAAAGAAATGTACTTGAGGAACTACAGAACACTCATGAAAGAAATTGAAGAAGACACAAAAAGATGGAAGACCATTCCATGATCTTGGATCGGAGGAATAAATATTGTTAAAATGGCTATACTGCCTAGAGCGATCTGTACTTTTAATGCCATTCTGATCAAAATTCCACTGGTATTTTTCAAAGAGCTGGAGCAAATAATCCAAAAATTTGTATGGAACCAGAAGAGACCCCGAATCGGTAAGGAAATGTTGAAAAACAAAAATAAAACTGGGGGCATCATGTTACCTGATTTCAAGCTTTATTCTAAAGCTGTGATCACCAAGACAGCATGGTATTGGCATAAAAACAGACACATGACCAGTGGAACAGACTAGAGAGCCAGATATGGACCCTCAAAATTCTATGGTCAAATAATCTTTGACAAAAGAGGAAAAAAATGTACAGTGGAAAAAAGACAGTCTCTTCAATAAATGGTGCTGGGAAAACTGGAAAGCTATATGTAGCAGAATGAAACTCAACCATTCTCTTACACCGTACACAAAGATAAACTCAAAATGGATAAAAGACCTCAACGTGAGACAAGAATCCATCAGAATCCTAGAGGAGAACATAGGCAGTAACCTCTTCGATATCAGCCACAGCAACTTCTTTCAAGATATGTCTCCAAAGGCAAAGGAAACAAAAGCAAAGATCAACTTCTGGGACTTCATCAAGATCAAAAGCTTCTGCACAGCAAAGGAAACAGTCAACCAAAGAGGCAACCCTTGGAAGGGGGGAAGATATTTGCAAATGACAGTACAGACAAAAGGTTAATATCCAGGATCTATAAAGAACTTCTCAAACTCAACACACACAAAACAGACAATCATATTTAAAAATGGGCAGAAGATATGAACAGACACTTCTCCAATGAAGACAAACAAATGGCTATCAGACACATGAAAAAATGGTCATCATCATTAGCCATCAGGGAGATTCAAATTAAAACCACATTGAGATACCACCTTACACCACTTACAATGGCCAAAATTAGCAAGACAGGAAACATGTGTTGGAGAGGATGTGGAGAAAGGGCAATCCTCTTACACTGTTGGTGGGAATGCAAGTTGGTGCAGCCACTTTGGAGAACAGTGTGGAGATTCCTCAAGAAATTAAAAATAGAGCTTCCCTATGACCCTGCCATTGCACTCCAGGATATTTACCCCAAAGATAAAGATGTAGTGAAAAGAAGGGCCATCTGTACCCCAATGTTTATAGCAGCAATGGCCACGGTCACCAAACTGTGGAAAGAACTGTGTGAAGATGCCCTTCAACGGACAAATGGATAAGGAAGATGTGGTCCATATACACTATGGAGTATTATGCCTCCATCAGAAAGGATGAATACCCAACTTTTGTAGCAACATGGATGGGACTCGAAGAGATTATGCTGAGTGAAATAAGTCAAGCAGAGAGAGCCAATTATCATACGGTTTCACTTATTTGTGGAGCATAACAAATAGCATGGAGGACAAGGGGAGATGGAGAGGAGAAGGGAGTTGAAGGAAATTGGAAGGGGAGGTGAACCATGAGAGACTATGGACTCTGAAAAACAATCTGAGGGTTTTGAAGGGGTGGGGGGTGGGAGGTTGGGGGAACCCAGGTGGTGGGTATTAGAGAGGGCACAGATTGCATGGAGCACTGGGTGTGGTGCAAAAACAATGAATACTGTTATGCTGAAAAGAAATTAAAAAAAAAAAAAAAGAGGAAAAAAATCACTTAGTGTTAGAGAAGTGTTAAAAATGCAGTAGCCCAGACTTAGATGCCGTTGATGTTATCAAATCATCAGAAGAACTGGAAAAGAATTTTGTGTGAGAAATAAAATCCTGCCCATGGAAGAGGGGGACTTGGTGTTCTTTAAATCCTACTACAATGCACCCCCTAAAATTATGCCACATACCATGGATGGACATGCCTCATCTTCTAGGAATTTTTTTTTATGCCAGTGAAAACAAAATATTCAAGCAGAACTAGCTATAAGTCTCTATGTCCAACGCAACCTTAGAGATGGTCATAGCAATACAAAATCTACTGGTCACCTCAACAGGATAAAGGCCATCTTTGAGAAAGTGATGATTAACATAATACTCAGTGATAAAAGTCAAAATGCTTTTTCCCTAAGATCAGAAACAAGACAAAGATCCCCACTTTTACCACCTCTACTCAACACAGGATTGGAAATTCTAGCCAGACCTATTAGGCAGGAAAAAGAAATAAATGGCATCCAGATTGGAAAGGAAGAAGAAAAATAATTCCTGCTTGCATGTGAAATAATCTTTTGTGTAGAATGCCCTAAAGATTCCAACACACACACACACACACACACACACACACACACACACACACACACACAAATTAACATATTAAGCTTAATAAATTTGGCCAAGTTGTAGGATACAAAATCAACACACAGAAATCACTTTCATTCCTTTGCACTAGAAGTGAACAACCTGAAGAAGAAATTCAGAGACAATTCCACTTATAAAATCCAAAAGAATAAAATATTTAGGAATAAACTTAACCAAGGATGTGAAAGACTTGTATGCTATGTTTAAAAAGAGATAGCAGGGTGCCTGGGTGGCTCAGTGGGTTAAAGCCTCTGCCTTCAGCTCAGGCCATGATTTCAGGGTTATGGGATCGAGCCCCATATCGGGCTCTCTGCTCAGCAGGGAGCCTGCTTCTCTCCCTCTCTCTCTGCCTGCCTCTCTGCCTACTGTGATCTCTGTCTGTCAAATAAATAAATAAAATCTTTAAAAATAAATAAATAAAAAATAAAAAGAGATAGCATGCCCCAAAGAGGGTCACTTGTACTAAACCCCAGCATCAGCAAACCAAGATTGAACACCTAACCTAACCACCATTTCAACCCCCCAGGAATGCAAACTTGAACCAGTCACCATGAAATTAGAAGGTCAACACTAATGAGATGATTCACCCATTTGACTCCTTCCGTTCTGCTTAAGAAGGTGACCTCCTCTGAGACAAGTCATTCTTTGGTAATCATTTCGTTTTTCCACCCCGTTTCCACCTTTAAAAACCTTCCCTTTCCCACAGCTCAGCCGAGCTCCTTTCTACTTGCTAGAGGGGATGCTGCCTGACTCAGGAATTGTTAAATAAAGCCACTTTGATGTTTAAATGGGCTCAGGTGAATTTTTGTCTCAAGGATTTGATGGCATCACTGGGACCACAGGAGACTTCCAAGAGCTTCAGGGACAAGAAACACAGGTGAGGTACCCCACAGACCCTTTGAGCTCATGGACTTCATCACTTCCAAAGGCTGTGGGTAGGCTCATGCTTGATTTTGAGCTCCACTCTCATTGGGTCAAGCTCAGAACATTCGTCCAGCTTTGGGGATTCATTCTGTTTGGCAGAGGAAAGCTCTCCTGTTGACTCCTTGATGGTATTCAAAGATCAGTTTAGTGGCACTTAATTGTTACCTTAAATTAACGGCTGCCTGAGCCTAGAGAGCTTGCCATCAGGGCCAGAGTAGAGGAAGAGGTGACAGTGGGCTTCCAGTGGGACTGAGTGGTCTCAAACGTGACCCCCTTAGGGAAAAGCACCCATCCCCCAGAATTCGCAGGTGGAAGGAAAAACTCCCCAAACCAGTGATCTCAGTGGCTTGTCTGCACGGCTTTCCACAATCTGTCCTTCTCTGAGGGAGGTTGTTTGAATTCTTTCCCAACTCTTCCCAGAGGGTTTTAGAAATCAAGAGGTTTTGAAATAACTGAGCCTCGCCTTCAACATCCACTCACTACGTATTTATTCAATATCTACTCTCTGGCAGGCACTGGGCATGAGAGAGAGAGAGATGGCAGTGCGTCACCCAGACAAGGCTGCTGCGCTTAGGAGGGCTATGGTCTAGCTGGGATGTCAGACATCCCCAATAACTATGTGTACACTAAGTAGGCACTACCGGGGCATCTGTATGACTCAGTCAGTTAAGTGTCTGCCTTCAGCTCAGGTCATGATCCCAGGGTCCTGGGATTGAGCCCTGCAGGGGCTCCCTGCTCAGGGGGAGCCTGCTTCTCTCTCTGCCTCGGACCCTACCACCCTGCACGTGTTCTCTCACTCTCTCTCAAACAAATAAGTATTATAAGATGTACAAACTGCTTAGGAGGGCGTCTTAGTCCATTTGAGCTGTTATAACAAAATACCACAGACTTGGTGACTTAGAAACAACAGAAATCTACTTCTCACAGTTCGGAAGACCAGATGTCCAAGATCAGGGGGCCGGTATGGTTGAGTGAGGGCCATCTTCTAAGGCACAGAATTTTCCTTAAGTCTCACAGGGTCGAAGGGGCTAGGTAGATCTCTGGGCTCTCTTTTCTAAGGGCACTAATCCCATTCATAAAGGCTCCACCCTCATGATCTTTTTTATTTTTAATTGTATTCATTTGACAGAGGGATCACTAGTAGATAGAGAGGCAGGCAGAGAGAGGGGAAAGCAGGCTCTTTGATGAGCAGAGAGCCCAATGTAGGGCTCGATCCCAGGTCCCTGAGATCACAACCTGAGTGGAAGGCAGAGGCTTAACCCACTGAGCCACACAGGCACCCTCCACCCTCATGACCTTTTGCTGGAGTGTTCCTGGAAGACACAGGAAGCCTAATGGAGATAAACTGATGATCTGGAGGTGACCACAAGCCCTGCCTTCATGGCTCGGCTGTCTGGATGGTACCATCATGGGTGGAGGCTAAGCAAGTGGAATCTGGGGAGACAAGATTCAGCCTAGTGATGTCTCAAGATCTTGCTTAGACTTGGTGATTCTGAGAAAAGGATTTAGACAGTTCCCCTTCACTATGGCTCCTCACACTCCTCACCACTCAGCCTGGCCACCCAAACTGCCACCCCAGCCTAGACCACAGGCTCTGGAGGAGCTGGGAAGGGGCAGGACAGAGCAGTGCTCAGGAGATTGGCTCTGGACTTGGACCACTGGTTTTGCAGCGCTGCTCTCCTGCTCGCTAGCTGTGTGACTGTGCGCACCACTGCGCTGCTCTTGGCCTCATGCTCTGGGGGGATGATCATACTGGCTCCTGCTGTCATGCTTGGGAAATCGAGTGACTTAATCCAAGTACAGTGTGTAAAACTGTCCTTATGGTACTAAGTACTCAGTGAAAGACCAGACAGACATATGTACTCCCTTGGTTGTGGCAGCATCGTTCATAAGAGCCAAGGTATGGAAACCAACGAAGTGTCCCTCAATGGATGCGTGAATAAAGATGTAGTAGATAGCTACAATGGACTATGATCCTGCCAGGGAAATCCCGCCACTTACAACAACAAGGACAGATCTTAAGGACATTGTGCTAAGATAAGTCAAACAGAGAAAGACAAATAACATGCAGTACCTGTTTTTTTTTTTTTTTTAAGACTATTTACTTATTTAGAGACAGAGACAGAGAGAGAAAGAGAGAGAGAGCTAGTGCACATGTGCAAGTCGGGGAAGGGCACAGGGAGAGGGAGACAAAATCTCAAGTAGATTCCATGCTGAGCTTGGAGCCCAATGCAGGGGTTGATCTCATAATCCTGATATCATGGCCAAAGCCAAAATCAAAAGTTAGACCTTAACCAACTGAGCCAACCAGATGACCCGAAGGGTACCCCTCTATGTGGCATCTAAAAAAAAAAAAAAAAACCAAACTTGTAAAAACAGAGTAAAGTGGTAGTTACCAGGGCTTGGGGTGGAGAAATGGGAGAGGTGTTGTCAAAGGCACATAGTGTAGCTGACGGATAAATAAGTCCCAAGACCTAATACACAGTACGGTGATTACAGACAACAATGATATCAGAAACATTAAACTTTCCGAGAGACTAGATCGTAAATATTCCCAACACCAGAAGAAATAAGAATTATGTAACAGTACAATGACACCTGAACCCTAACCCATAACCCTAACCTGGAAACGGAACGCGAACCCAAACCCTAACCTCAAATCCTAAACCTGAACCCTAACCCTAATCCTAACCCTAATCCTAAACCTAACACTAACTCCTAACCCTGACCTGGACCCTGACCCTAACCCTAACCCTACCCTGACCATAACTCTGACCCTAACACTGACCCTGATCCTGTACCTGACCCTGACCCTAAACCTAACCCTGACCCTGAGCCAAGTGTGTGCACCAGCCTCCTGGGAGAGCGGGTATGGAACGTATGCAGAGGTCCTACCCCTAAAGGCATCCCTAGAAGGAGAAGCCAGAACACCTCCAATGTGCAGACGGGGAGACTGGGGAGGCCCTGAGAGCCACTGGGTGTGTCCGGGCTCACAGTCCTGGTCAGGAGCAGGAGCCCGGTCTGAACCCAGCTCTGTGCCCTCCCAGCAGGGACAACAGCTGCACCCAGGCCTCCCAGGAGCTGTGGGGAGGCTGTCTGGGGGTCACTGTATGGACAGGGCATGGGGTAAAGGGTGAGCCTTGAGCAGCTGGGGGAGGGCGCCCTCAGGGAGCTCTGTGGGAAGAGGAAGTCAGTTAAGGAGCCCCCAGACAGTGGTGACCTCACTTCCCTGACGACAGAGCCCAACAGAATTGGAACCCACATATCCAGGCACCCACATTCCCAGAAAACCCCCCTGCCCAGCTCATTTCTGTGCAGATCCTGAAGGAAGCAACATGTTCTTGTGCTGCCTACCGAAGCGCAAGGATGCAGGCAGAGGAGAGCCCGCCCACCAAACACATCCCCTCACTGGGCAGGTCGTGTCAGGCTTCCCTGACGCCTCCGGCCCTTTGGCAAAAAGAATCAAAAGGTGACACCAGGAGGCTCAGAGTCAGACAGCCCCACACCTTCTGATCGACTCGTGTAGGCCTAGGTCTCCTCCGTGTGTGTGTGTGTGTGTGTGTGTGTGTGTGTAAAGAGAGCTCATTGGGGGTGGAGCTCCCCAAGCAGGAGCAGGCTGATGAGGGGTCAGATGCCTGGTGGGCAGGTCATGTTCACACCCCAGGTTAACGCTGGTTAGGTGGGACGGGGTGTGGGGGCTGCACCCTTCTGCCCAGGGTTTATCCTGAGACCCTGCAGGGACGGGTCACTGACCCAGGTGCGGGGCTGTGCACGCACAGGTCTGCGTGGGATCTGGGAGAAGCAGGGGCACTGGGCAGGAGGATGGAGGGAATGGCCAGGCAGGGCTCTGAGGCCTCTTGCACACTCCCCATCTCTGCCTTGGCAGGCCACGGATTAACTAGGAAGGAGGCAGGAAGACACGTACTCTTCCCTGACCCGAGTCCCCGGTCCTGGGAAGGCCTCCGGTACCTCCCAGACCACTGCCCACGGTACTCCATTGGACTGCGGTCCTGGACGCGGAGCCCACAGAGGCCAAGTCCGAGGGTGAGAAGTCTCGGATGGGGAGCCTGTGGCTGTGTGGGGATGGGTCGGTGCTGGGCCCCACAGGGAGAAGCCCCCGCAGGCTGATGTGGGGCCAGGAGCCATGACTTGGCTCAGAGCACCCAGGGGGTGGACTGCAGTCGGGGAGACATCCTGGTGAGGGTTCCTTCGTGTCTGCGGCTTATCTGGGAGGCCCTGGGCTGTGTGCCCTGTCTCTGCAAAGCCACAGGGAGAGGCAGGCCCACGGGTGACCTTCTCTTCTTTCACAGCTACTCCAGTGGAGGAACTAGACCCACTCCCAACTTCAGCAACTCCGGAGGGGGAGATGGTGTCTGGAATCACTTCAGGAGGAGACCGGGAGCCGACAGGTGCCCGGGTGCCTGCCCACGGAGATGCTGATGCTGTCCAGGGAGAGCTTGCTCCTGCCCCCACCCCTGCTTCTGCCTCTCCCCCTTCCCCTGCCCCTGCCAGAGCGACTCCCACTTCCCCTGCCCCTGCCAGTGCTCCTGTTCTGGCCCCTGACCCAGATCCTCCCTTGGTCTCAGCCCTTCCCCGACCCCTCCCTGTGCCCTGTTCCTGCCCCAGACCCAGCTCCTGCCCTTGACCCTGCCCCGGCCATCACCCCTGCACTTGCCCCAGCTCCTGCCCCTGCCCCTTCCCCTGCCCCTATCCCTTCTCCTTTCTCTGACAGAGCCACTGCCCCTGCACCTGCCCCAGACCCAGGTCCTACCCCTGTTCCTGCCCCTTCCCTTGCCCCTTCCCATGCCCATGCCAGGACAACCTCCCCTTTCCCCTGCCTGTGCCCCTGTTCCTACCCCAGACCCAGCTCCTGCCCTTGACCCTGCACCAGCCATCACCCCTGCACTTGCCCCAGTTCCTGCTCCTGCCCCTTCCTCTGCCCCTGCGTCTGCCCCTGTCCTTTCTCCTTTCCCTGCCAAGGCCACTGCCCCTGCACCTGCCCCAGACCCAGGTCGTACCCCTGTTCTTGCCCCTGCCCCTGCCCCTGTCAGGACAGCCTCCACTTTCCCTGCCTGCGCCCCTGTTCCTGCCCCAGACCCAACCCCTGCCACTGCTTCTTCCCCTTCAACTGCCACCATCCCTTCTCCTGGCCCTGCCAGGACCACTATCCCTTCCCCTGCCCCTGCCTAGGCCCCTGTTCCCGCCCCAGACCCAGTCCCTATCAGTTGCTCCTGCTCCTTTCCCTGCCCTTGCCTGTGCTCCTATTCCTGCCTCTGACCCAGCTCCTGCTCTGGAGCCTGCACTGGCCACTACTGCTGACCCTGTCCCCGCCTCTAGCCCAACCCCTGCCCCTAAACCTGCTCCTGTGGGGCTCCCAGACCTGCATCCAGAGCCCACAGCTCTGCGGGGAGATCTCCCCATAAAAATACTGTCAGTTCCATCCCCTGACCCCGACATCCCCCCGGAATGTTTCATCCCCTCCCCTTGTGTTTTCCTCTCCTGTATGGAGTCACCGTTCTAGTCGCCGTCCATCTCCTGTATGCTGTGTATTATTTATTTTAAATAAAAGTTCTTTTCCCTTGAACACTTCATGAGCATGAAGTGCATTCCCAACGCTGTGCCACCACACCACAGAACACTGTTGCAGGATATCTCCTTCCCCAAAGGAGACCCTGAGCCCAAGCCCTCCTGCCCATTGCTCCCCCAGCCTGGCCCCTCGCAACCCCTAAGCTGCTTTCTCTTTCTGTTCCTGCATGTGTTCTGGAGGTTTCTGGAAGTGGAATCCCTCAATAGGTGCCTTTGTGTCTGTACCTATTTTCAAAGGGCACTTGTTTTGGGTTTTGTTTTGTTTTGTTTTTGTTTCCTCTCTCTGACATAGAATTTCCCTTATTGGATGTTGAGACACCCAATGGATTACAAAGGAGATGTCATCCTAGGGACCTCTTAGGAATTCTGGGCACAATCTCGGGGCTAAGGCCCCTGTTCCTACTGGGACACCACAGTCAGTCCCCAGACAGGACACGGCTGTTTCCTCCTGTGGCCCACACAGAAACCAGGGAAATGCAGAAAGCTGCAAGACACACCGCAGGGGGCAAAAGCATCGCTCACAACCCTAGGCCAGAGAAAGGTTTCCCATGGGTCTGCTACCATCCATGCTCTAAGTCAATGGGTCCCACAGGGACAGAGACTAAACACGTGCAAGTTTAAGGGGGAGGAGAGGCACACATGGAGTATGTGTCAGGAGATGCAGGAGCTCCCGGGGAAGGACTCAGGCAAAGGAAACCCTGGGAGGCAGTGCTGGTCACCCTCGGACTGGCAGGTGTCTGGTCTGGGGACCAGCAGCCCTGGGGAGAATGTGAGGAAGCAGAGGTCCAATGCACGTCCCCTGGAGAGAAGGGGGACAGGCACCCCGGTCTGGGACAACAGTGAGCAGCACCCATCCCAGGCCACAGGTGCACCTATCACCTAGCAGGGCTCAGCCTGGGACTCACCCCCGGAAACTCTGGCTCAGTTGGTCACAGATGTGTTTTCAGTCGTATTTGGCACAGCAGTGGGGGAGACAGCAGGGAATGGAACAGTGTTCATGCCCAAGGAGATGGACAGGATCCTCATCCCAGTCCTCATGACACAATGTCCTGGGGTTACTTTCTCAGTGTTGTCTGGGGCACAGGATCACGGCAGCCCCTCTGAGACCTGACTCCTGCCACCCTGCTCCTGGGGACTTCCTAATAGTTTAAGGAGGAGGTGGAGAGGATCCCAGATAACAAAGGGCCAAGGGAGAAGAGAAATCCTGCCCTTCCGTGACTATCTATCTGTGTGTCACCCAGTCCTGGAAGCACACAAATGGCTCAGCTGATCTTCCCTGGGCCAAGTGTAGCTGCAGGTCACTATACTGAAAGGCAAAAAAATCCGTGCTTTCTTCTGCTTTATGCAATAGATGCCAGTGGACTGCTCCTGGCAGTGCTTTCTCTCCACTTTCTCCTCCTTCATCTGTAAGATGGAGAAACGGTCTTACTAGTCAGAGAAGGCCGGTTGATACTCCAGCCTCAGTGGAGAAAGGCGCAGACATTCCCTATTCCTTTTCTTTCCTCCCTGGGCCTCCAATGTGGCCAGCTCCCAGGCAGAAGTCCGAACCAGCATCCAAGCCCTGTCCCAGCTTTGCCCGCACGCAGTGCAGAAGACCACTCCACCCTTCCCGTCCAGGCCCTACTCCGTGACCCACACCTCCTCCCCTGCCCACCTCTTGCCCTCCCAACGGTCCTTTCACTCTTACTCACAGCACATAGAAACACTTTGTTCAGACCTCCTGTGGGAAAGCAGAGATGAGTGAGTCCATCTAGTTACTCAGAAAACATTACACCCGAGGGTGATGGGAGGACAAAATGAGACTGACTACATGAGACGTGGAGACACTCAGTAAGTGGTGCCCATTTCCCCTGCACAGGACTTAGCACAAGTGTCACCTTGGGAAACATTGATCCCATTATGTGCTTCACGTCTGTCACCCCTGCCAGATTTTGAGCCCAATGACAGTAGGAACCATCTCGGTCTGTGTGTCATTGTTCCCGAGTCCACACCAGCGTAGGGCTCAAGAAACTGCAGAGCTTGAACAAGTGACTAAAATGAGGACACTAGGTCCTACGTCCAGGAACTGTGGCAGCAGCAGAAGAGACCAGACGCAGGGGAGGGTATTGTGTGCCGCTGAAGGCCATGAAAACAAGTGCCCCTGACACACAGCTACCAAGAGAGTCTGTGGTACCATATCCTATTCTTCCTGTTGGTTCCTGCAGTTGTTTCATGGTTCCATTTAAACAGGTGGGGAAACAGTCTGGAGGACACTCAAGGAGCCACAGTGAAAAAGAGGTAGAGATGGATTTTGACCTCAGGTCTGTGGCTTTTAACCCTCGGCTACCTCCAGTATACCAACAACATCCTTGTTACTCCGAGTGTGAACCAGCAGCATCTGTCATCACCTGAAAATTGTAAAATGTGGCTTCCTAGGACCCACTTAGATCCACTGAGTCAGAGCTGCATTGCCACACAGCCTCTGGGGGACTATGGGTACTCTGACATTTGAGAAGCAGCGGTCTGTGTAGCTCTCCCTCCCGTGAAGGAGGCTTGCTTCCGGCAGAGGCAGTGTGGCAGCCTGTCTCTCAAGCTGTGCCCGGCCACCCCTCCCCTCTCCCTGTGTATATGACACTCCTCACAAGGAAGTTGTTGGCAGCTGTGTGTCAGGGGCACTTTACTTCTTCCCCTTCTCACCTTTAGTTTCTTCACCTAAAATTAAAGTGGGAATGGGAATGACAGTATCTATCACATAGGGTGGTGATGAATCTTCGTGAAAACGTGGGATTCACATACAGTGAATATGTGAGAAGATATGGGATATATCCTTGCTCCCCTCTTTGCCTTTCCACCCTTTAAACCCCATCAAACATATCCCAGCAGGTCAGCATTTGTTATGATTTGAGGGGCAGACAGGCTGGAAGGAAGGAAGGGCTGACTTTTAGAGGTAAGAGAAGTTGGAAGCTAATCCATAGTCTATATCTAACCATGACCTACTCCATGGAAAAGGGGGGATTTGCTTCTCCTTCTCCCCCTAGTGGACTGAAACCAAAGATCATGAGCATCAACCATATTTGTCCTGGATGCCCGGAAAGAGCTCAGCTCCCTCTTTCCTGGGATCAGTGGCTGCTGTGATTAATGATCCCTGCTGGGAAATTCAGCTGTGCCATTATCAGTGAGAAGGGTCACCAAATCCCAGAAAGCTCCCGAGCAAGTTCCATATGGGCTATGCCCCCATGGAGACCCTTGAACTATTCCTGGAAATGAAACTGGACCATTTCCTTACACCACACACAAAAATAGACTCAAAATAGATGAAGGACCTCAATGTGAGAAAGGAATCCATCAAAATCCTTGAGGAAAATGCAGGCAGCAACCTTTTCAACCTCAGCTGCAGCAACTTCTTCCTAGGAACATCGCCAAAGGTAAGGGAAGCAAGGGCAAAAATGAACTATTGGGATTTCATCAAGATCAAAAGCTTTTGCACAGCCAAGGAAACAATCAACAAAACCAAAATACAACTGACAGAATGGAAGAAGATATTTGCAAATGACATATCAGGTAAAGGGCTAGTATACAAAGTCTATAAAGAGCTTAGCAAAGAACTCCCAAAGAACAAATAATCGAATCAAGAAACAGGCAGAGAAAATAACAGACATTTCTGCAAAGACGACATGTCTGCCAACAGACACATGAAAAACTGCTCCATATCACTTGGCATAAGGGAAATACAAATCAAAAGCATAATGAGATACCACCTCACATCAGTCAGAATGGCTAAAATTACAAGTCAGGAAATCACAGATGCTGGCGAGGATGGAGAGAAAGGGGAACCCTCCTACACTGTTGGTGGGAATGCAAGCTGGTGTAGTCACTCTGGAAAACAGCATGGATGTTCCTCAAAAAGTTGAAAATAGAACTACCCTATGACCCAGCAATTGCACTACCGGGTATTTACCTTAAGGATACAAATGCAGTGATCGGGAGGGGCACGTGCACCTGAATGTTTATAGCAGCAATATCCACAGTAGCCAAACTATGGAAAGAACCTAGATATCTGTCAACAGATGAATGGACAAAGAAGGTGTGGTGTATATATATACAATGGAATACTACGTAGCCATCAAAAGAAATGAAATCTTGCCATTTGCGACAATGTGGATGGAACTAAAGGGTATTATGCTTTGCAAAATAAATCAATCAGAGAAAGACAACTCTCATATGATCTTGATATGAGGAAGTAGAGATGCAATGTGGGGGTTTTGGGGG
The DNA here is from genome assembly GCF_964662115.1 of Mustela nivalis. NCBI lineage: Eukaryota > Metazoa > Chordata > Mammalia > Carnivora > Mustelidae > Mustela > Mustela nivalis. Next base: position 23,171,743 of record NC_139038.1, read on the forward strand.
GTAGGGAAGGAATAAATGAAACAAGATGGGATCGGGAGGGAGACAAACCATAAGAGACTCTTAATCTCACAAAACAAACTGAGGGTGGCGGGAGGAGGGGGGTAGGGAGAAGGTGGTGGGGTTATGGACATTGGGGAGGGTATGTGTTATGGTGACTGCTGTGAAGTGTGTAAACCTGGTGATCACAGACCTGTACCCCTGGGGCTAATAATACATTATATGTTAAAAAAATAAAAAAATAAACTGTGGTCTCAAGAGGGATAGAGGTTAAGTACAAGAAAAACAGAAGCCATGAGATTCTCTTTCTCTCAAATATTTTATATATATATATATATATATGCATGCATATATATACATACTATATACACTCTGTAAATTTTAGTTGCTAGATATATAAATGACATATATTTTTATATATCTATTTCTTCTCATTCCTCTCTCTCCTCTCACAGTCTGTCAAATCAGATATTCCCTATACATCAACTTCACCCTTTTCTTGTGTAAGTCAGAATTCTTGCTTCACAGAAACTGATCATGACTGAATTAAACAGAAAAAGAACTTATTGAAGGGCTATTAGGAAGCCCAAAGAACAAGACAAAAAATGAACAAAAAAAGCAACAGGCATAAAGTGAAGCTAGACAGTCAGACACCACCAACATCCCACTGCAGACTGATCCCGGGAAGGACGCCACTGCTGCCGCTCCTGCGAACCCACCGTCTCAGCTTGTCCAGCCTCCCCACCTGCTGGCACCAGGAACCACGTGAACAGACTCTACATCGCCCGTAGCAAGCTTGTGAGCTTTTGTTATGAAAATTTACAATAGTATATAATATATACACATACTACACACACACACACACAAACGATATAAACATACAGATAGATACAAATACACACACACCCAAGTAGAGAGAATGGTATAAGGAACTCCCATCACTAACTTAAATAATTCTCAACTCATGGCCCATCGCCACAACCCCCATAACATTTTGAAGCAAATATCTTCATCCTATCATTTGACCCACAGCTACTTCAACACTTGTCTCCAGAACACGGTTTCACAACCTTGGCATTCCCTACATCTTGGGTCCCATCATTCTTTGCTGAGGGCACTGTACTGAGCATAGTATGATGCTTAGCATCACCCCTGGTCTCCATACACGACATGAGGGTAGCCTCTTCCTCACTCCTGCTTCTGACCACCGGATATGTCCTAGACGTTGCCAAACATCTCCTAGGGAGCAAAACTGCCCTTGCTGGACACACACATAGATATACCCACAAAGCTATCATCACTCTTTAAACATTTCAAAATAATTTCTCAATGTCATGACATGTCAGGTTAGAGTTCAAATTTATCTGATTATCTCATTAATATTTTGACTCTATGCATTTGTTAAATCCTGAGTGAGAATAAGACCCATACCTTGTGATTGGTTAACAGGTCTCTCAAGCCTCTTTTAATTACAGGCCTCACTTTCTCCCTTCTCTTTCTTTAGCCCCTGCAATTTATTTTCCTAAGACATCAGGTCCTGTAAGGGTGCCTGGGTGGCTCAGTTTGGCTAAGTGTCTGACTCTTGATATCAGCTCAGGTCCTGATCTCAGGGTCCTGGGATCCAGCCTCTTGTTGGGCTCCCTGCTCATCGGGGAGCCTGCTTCTCCCTCTCCCTCTGCTGTTCCCCCTGCTTATGCTCTCTGGCTTGCTGTCTGTTAAATACACAAAATTTATACACAAAAGAAAAAACAATCCATAACTTTCTGACAAGAGCTAAGAGTGTAACACATTACATCAAACATGCAGATCACGATATCCCAGAACCTGAAGGACAGAGCCCTGCTAAGTGTCATCAAACATTAATTCATGGGGTCTCCCAATCTCACTGCATGTTTTTTTAGATGACGGAAAGACCAGTGCCAAAAAAGCTTTGATTAAATGCGTCCAGATGGCAAACATGCTTGGTCCTTGTACCCTGGGGCCTATCGCAGACAGCTCTGACTCAGTGAGTCTAGAGTAGGACACAAGGATCTGTTTTTTCTTTAAAAAAGCCCCATAGGCTGGGTGCCAGGGTGGCTCAGTGAGGCAAACACCTGCCTTTAGCTCAGCTCATGATCCTGGAGTACCTAGAATGAGCCCCGCATCAGGCTCCCCTCTCAGCAGAGACTCGGTTTCTCCCTCTAGTCCTCTCCCCAGCTCCTGTTCTGTTTCTCACTCTGTCCCTCAAATAAACAAATGAATATCTTAAAAAAAAAAAAAGTCCCAAGCTTTGCTGGTTTGCACTTTGGGTTGAATACAACTATTTAGTCTCTGCAATTCCAAACCCAAACTTCCCCTACAATGTTTAGGCTGCCCACACAGGAAGGCACTGGAAACTGAGAGAAAAGAAAAGAGAAATTATAAAAACTATCCCATAGAGAGTCAAGAAAAGCCAAGCTCTAGCTATACTACTTCTGTCCTTATTCTGTGTCTGAATTACTCTATAGTCTATTTACTTTAAATGAGCAAGTTTGCACAAACTTTTACCAACAAATATTAAATAAATCAATTTATCAGATTTTACATACACCTAGCTAGGATACGGTATTGAAAAGCATTTTATTTCCCTCTCATCATTTCAATGGCACTTCGGATTCTCTTGGCAAATAACTGTCAATATGAGAAAAATTGTTTCTAATTCAACAGTGTGACACATGTGACAACAGCACCTGAAAGCTGGAGAAGAAATGAAGTTCAGTGGAATCATTTAAGTTCACAAATGTCACCACAGACTGCCTCCAGGTCTTCAAAACTTATGTATGTATGTATTTCTTTTTTTATATATATATTTTAGATTTTATTTATTTATCTGACAGAGAGAGATCACAAGTAGGTGGAGAGGCAGACAGAGAGAGAAGGTGAAGTAGGCTCCTGCAGAGTATCCGATGCAGGCCTCAGTATCAGGACCCTGGGATCATGACCTGAGCCAAAGGCAGAGGCTTTAACCCACTGAGCCAACCAGGTGTCCCTATTTATTTCTTGAGACAACCACCACTGAAACCTACTACATGTCAGACATGGCTCTCAGTGTTTTATTAATGTTAAATATCATTTCATTTTTACAATCATCTATGAAGTGGGATTATTATCATCCCCATTTCGCACATCAGGAAACTGAGACATACAATGGTTTAGTAACACGGCTCATAAGAAGCGGAGCTAGGATCAGCCTGGGTCTGGACCCCATGTTATAAATCACTATGATTAGTCTCCAAGAACCTACAAAAAGTCCAAGTCTTCACCCCAAACCTTGGTTTTTCCCACCCTATAGTCCCCACCTGCCCCGAGTTTCAAGGACATTCTCTCAATTCCTCTAATAGTTCACACTCCTTCCCTGCTCTAACTGAACACCCTCCCACATCCGCCTTTATTTCTCAGCCTTCTGGTCTCAGCTTAAACGTTACTCAGTAAATTACAAACTCTAATGCACCCTGTATTTCTCAGCCCTCAATGCAAAACAGTAATGAATTTCACGGGTCATTTCCTTCCTGTCCTTTCCAACCAGGGGGTGAGTCCCTCACACATCCTGTCAGTCCTATTTATCATGTGTTCCCAATCACCGAACATCCATGAACCATCCAAAAGGAAGGTCATTCCCCCTACACATCCATACACACACACACACACACACACACACATCCCAGATTGGCCTAGTCTCAGGTGCACAATGGGGATCCTGACAACCCCTAGTGGAATGTAACTATTGAAGAGAACTTCTCCCCCAACAACACTACACTGACTCCCTTCACATCGGTCTTCTAGCAGGACTTGAGCCCCAAAAAGGTGAAACCCCACCTGCCTGCTTCAGGCCGCATTCCCACTCCCGCTCTCCCCAGGCCCGGCGCACAGCACAGGTGAGATAATCAGCCGCTCTATACACGAAGCCCGGCTCCGGGCTCTTCACAGGTGTGAAACGAGGGGCGCACGAGCCGACAACTACCTTTTGCAAACTGGTGTACTCCTGAGACACAGGCCCGCCTCCCAGCGAGGCCCCAGCCCCCCGGGGACACGGGGCCCTGACACCATGCCCTACCGGTACCGCTGCGCAGAGAAGCATCTTCCCAAGGGCTGCTCACTCCCTCGTCCTCTGCGGCGACCTTGAGGAGGAAGTACAGGAGGTGAAAGAGGACGTCTTCAGACAGTGGCCATGGGCCTGGAGGTTCTGAGGTGCTGCGCCCACTGGGGCAAGGTAGCGGGATCTGGAGACACCAGGCAAGAAGCAAGCCTCACAGAAGGCTGCAAAATGCGAGTTGGTTCCCCCGCGCTCAGCTGAGGCATCTCAGTGACCCGCCCACGTCAGCTATCCTAACAACCGTCCCGCTCATTGGTGCCTCTGCCCACCCGCTGATTGGACAATTTCCCCACTCTCTTGGCCTTCAGAAAGCATCATTGGCTAGCTCTTTGGGCCCCGCCCACACAACCCTGGGCACACACTTTCTCTCCTTTCCCATTCCCACCTGGTAGGACCTTGGTTAAACCTTCTTCCTTCTCAGCTGCTGCTGTTTTCTGAGATTGGCCTGAGTTCATCACAAGCTACAGATGGCTGTAGTCAGCACAAAGCCCAGCTTTTTCCCATGGAATTGCTTTAGCACCCTTTTCAAAATGCAGTTGGGCATATTTGTGGGCAATATTTCTGGGTTCTTTGTTCTGTCCCATGTGTCTGTCCTGCAAATACCACACAGTCTTCCTTATTATAATTACTAATAAGTTCTGAAACTCTGTAGACTGTGTCCCCCCATTAGTATTATTTTCAAAATTGTTTTTGAAACTGCTCTAATTCCCTTGTCTTTCTACATACACTTTAGAATATTTTTCTCATCTCTACAAAAACAAACAAAGCTGACAGGATTTTAATAGGAATGGCATTAAATCTCTCTGTCAATCTGGGAAGAATTGACATCTTTACGATGCTTAGTCTTCCAAATCACGAACATGATGTATCTCTCCATTTATTTATATCTTTGATTTCCTTTATCAGTGCTAAATAGCTTTCAGCATGCGGATCCTGGACATGCACTGTTAGATTTATACCAAAGTAGTTTCTTTGTACCAGTAATTGGGAATGTATGTTTGATTGTGGTCCACATATTCATTGCTACGTATATCAGTACAACTTACCTTTACGTGTTTATTCTGTATACTGTTTCATTGTGAAATTCCATTACTGGTTCTCAGAAGAATTACTTTGTCATACCCTCTTGTGGCATAAAGCCTAAAATTAAGATTCCATAGTAAGGGCTGTCCTGACACCTGGAAAATCAAGGAGGGACTCAAATGGCATCATGCATGTTCTCCTCTCCCTCTTCCCTCACAGGGGAGGTCTCTTAACCAAACACTCTTCTCATCATAGGGACTAGATATAATGCCTATTGGTTTTGGGGAACAGCATTCAGTTCCCTAGAAGCCCACTGAATTCTTCAAGCCAGCCACTCACACCCTCCCATGGGAACCAGGACTTGCCACACCCTTTTGTTTCAACCAAGTCTTGCCTTCCAAGGCCCTGCTGGTTCTCTCTGTTCGTAATTGCAATCTCTGTGCAGCCCTGCACAGTGTGTGGTATCTTCCTCCCCTTAAGTGTGAGTATATGTGACTATTAAACTCTTGTCAATCACACGTTTCAGGTGTCAGGGGATTCCCACAAGTCGAACAGGAATCTCTCTCGCATCAGAGACCTGAGGAGAAGGTGATTAAAACAAGTGGCATCACAAACAGGGTGTCCCCATGTTAAATGAGGACACAGGATCTGCTTAATCTGCTCCCTTGCTAGCTAACTGGCTTCAGAGGTGACAATCACGATCTGAGAGGGAACTGGCCATCGCTGGCCAGCTTGTGTTTTGGCTCATGTTCTGTTATCTCACATGGAGGTTGCCATCCATTTCCAAACTAATGTCCCATCCTTGCCAAAAGGTGAGAATGAATGAGAATTGTCTGTATCTAGGAGGGAGGTGTCACCTATGTGACCTGCATGTGTCCTGTATTGGTCTCCAAGGCTCCTCCCTGAAGTCGGAAACCACAGGACATGCTGACTGGTGTGCTTGAGTTCCAGGGACTGGGTGTTGGGCCAGTGCTTGGGGCTGACTTGCAGATCATAAGGGGGGAAAGTGCACCCCAAGCACAGTCTTGGGGGTGACCTTCTGTGTTGTGGGTGGAAAGGAGGGGGGCCCCAACCCCAGGGAAATGTAAGAATGGCTCCCTGGCTGCCCCCTCAGTCACTGTGGTTCAGGCAATGGGAGTGGCCTTGCTCGGCTCCTGAGCTGCTGCTACTCTCTCTGTTACCATGTGTCTTCCTGAGCCCTCAGGGCTTTGAGGTGCGCATCCATGACAGCGCAGGGCCCATGAGCTGATGAAAAACAGAAAAGTGGAGGCTGGGGGTGTTTGGTGTTCCACTTCTCTCCCATTTCTAAACCCCTCCCCAGCACACTTGCCTTTCTCATGTTGTTGCTCCTCAGCTCGTCAATAGACTCCTCTTGTGAGGCAGGGGCTTGAGGCTCTGACTCTGGCCATGGACGAAATGATTTTGCTGTCTGTGGACTCCAACACTGGGGGGATGGACTGGCATTCCCACAGGAAGAGGACAGCCATCTGTGGGCTGAACAATCCAGCTCCCTTTACCCATAAACATCCAGAACGTGTGCACCATGTGTGATTAGATGGGGATGGAAACAAAAACTCATGACTTTATGTGGCTAGACATGAAAATCTATCCTGAGGGAATCTGTAGAGTGGGAAAGGGGGGCAGGGGAAACAGTCCCCCCTGAGAGAAGGTAGGGCTGTAGCAGAAGATGGTTTTGCTTCATCCAAGACTAGGCTGTGGTTCCTGTGCTCTTCCACTGACCACTCCATTGCCTAAACCTGTTTGGCACAAGATCCTGATCCTCAGGGTTATGGGGGAAACATACGGGGGACCCCTGTGGCACAGTGAGGGGATCAGTTCCCACCTTGACTTCCGCCAGGAGACTGGAAACCATACAACCATTGCCACGACAGAAGCTCCAAGGCTGATGATGCTGATTTGAGACTCTCTGGAAGAAAAATCCGAGGAAGAGGAACAGGGTAAAAAGACGCCCCACACCTATATCCACGAAGACACAAACCTAAGCAAAGGAGGAGAGGAAGAGAGAAATCTGAATACAGGAGGCTGAAACCTCCACCCCCCCCCCCCCACCAATTGACTAATTCAACATAGGTTCAAAATTCGACCCAATTGTAAATCCAAAATTTACAAGGGCACCTGGGTAGCTCACATGGTTAGTCGTCTGACTTCAGCTCGGATCTTGATCCCGAGATCCTGGGATAGAGCCCCATGTCAAGCTCCCTGCTGGGCAAGGAGACAGTCTGCTTCTCCCTCTACCTCCCTCTTCTCATTTAGGACAACCAACACCTGTTCGCTTTTCAAGACACACTCTTGCAATTAGCGCTGAAGTCGTTCCACATGCCTGTTCTGGCTGTAAGAAGCCGGAGAGATTCTGCTGGAAAGACCCTCAGTCTCCACATCCTTTTGCTGGTGATCCGAGTGAGTTTCCCGATCTCCTCTTTGGAGAGTCGATCCACCTGCTCAGTCAGTCAGATGTTCTGTTCAGTGAGAAGCTTCATCTCCAGTTCCTTGGACTAATCTTTGAATTTCGGCTTTAGATGGATCACGATCTTCACTTCCGTTCTCTCTGGGGAGAGGCTGGCTTGCTCTCCCTTCCTCATCCTCACAGGGTTCTCTTGGAATTTGTGGACTTTTGTTAGGCAACTGGGCTTTCATCTCTTGTAGCATGACTTGCAAATTCCAAATCGCCTCGTCTTTGCTGCAAGGAGCTGAGCGCGTTCAGTGTTCATCTCCTGCTGCTAGTGTTGAAGATGGTCTACCTTCTCCTTCTGTTCCTGTAAGGACTGAAGCAGTGCTCTCTTCTCCTGCTGCTGGTTGTGAATGATCTTCTGTGTTCTTTTATTTCCTCCTCCAGATGATCTTTTAACTCGTTGAGCTGAAAGACCTCACACTCTATTTCTACAATCTCGTCTAGGATTTTAGGGTCAACCACAGGGACAGGGTGACTCTGTTGTGGTAGGCGCTCCAGGCCTTTGTCCACATGAGGATGTTCATCTGTCACGGATGGGAGATGCATGTTTTTGTCCTCCAAGGATGGCTGTAAAATGTCATTGCTTCTTAAGATTCTGGTCAACTTACCAAATTCCTTCTGAAGCTCTGGCCTTTCTCTAAGCTCTTTAATGTACACGTCTTGCTCTCTGGTGCATTGTGTCAATTGCTTCTGCTCCACCAAAGCAAAGGACAGCAGTTCCTTCATTCCTTGATGGTTGGCTTCTGTGTGCTCAATCCTCTTTTGCAGGTGTAGTATTTCCAGGTCTTTCTCTTGGCCAAGTTGAATGAAATGCTCATGCCCTACCGGTGACAATTCTTTGAGAATTTGCTCAGACTTGTTTGTTTCTTCCAACAGCTTCTTTTCGGCCCGACACAATTTTGCCACTAACCGTCCTTTCTCTATTTTTAAAGCCCTCACAGCAATGTTGTTTTCCAGAGAATCCTTGTTGTTGCGCAGAATAGATTCCTCCAGCTGATGTTTTACATCTTGGAGCTCCCAAACCAACTTTTGCTTTTCTGCTCAGAGATCCGAAGCAATGTTGTTCAAACTGTTGTTCAGCTGCTGCATTTGTGTAAGTTGTTGCTTCAACCTTCTGAGCTCAGTTTCCCTTTCCTGAAGTAAGTCATCTTTCACATTCCCGACAGTCTTGGTTTTGCAGGTCTTCCATCCATCGTTGATAGTTTACTAGTTGTTTGCAGTGCCGGTCAGTGAGGTCTGCTAGCTTCTGCTGCTGGACGTTTTGCAACACCGCCCCTTCCAGCTCATGTTCGTCCATCTCCTGCATCCGCCGCTGCTCTAGGTCCCTGATGTGGCCCTTCAGTTCCACACTGCTTCTGAGTCGATGGTATTTGGTCCCTGGGTGGAACACTGGCACATCTTCTTCCAATGAGTCACTTCAGCCTCCAGTGTTTCGATCTCATGGAGGAGTCTATTGATCGGTGTCTGGGCTGAGATGACATCAGCCAAATCCATGGTGTCCCCAGGGAAAGTCCCTTTCCCCAGCAGATGTCTGTTAATATCAGAGATATCCCTGGTCAGAGAGGTCTCATTGCTGTCCACAGCCTCTAGGGAATGACCTAGGCCAGAGCCCAGGCCAACAGCCCAGGAAAACATCAGATGGTCATACAACTGCTCTTGTCCATGGTGCAAAAGCATCCATCCCAGTTGGACTACCCCGCCAAGTGTCCCAGAACCCCTGCCTGCCAGAGGCTAAGAATCAAAAGCCAACAGGCATTTCCAGGCAACACCTGTGCGCCCCCCCCCCTTGTGTGTACTCCTGCATGCCCATGGGCCACTGCTGGTCAGGTAGCTCTAAACAGCCAAGGCCTTCTAGCCACGCCACTCATCCCCAGGACTTCTACACACCGCTCATCCCCAGGACTTCTACACCAGGCCTGGGTCCCTTGCCATCCTTCCCCTGCTTTGTTGGCTGTCCTGGGTGGGCCCTGGAGCATGCTCCTGCCTGACTGTTCCCAGGTGCCTGCCCCCAGAAAATGTACCTGGCTCTCGACTTCCCCTTAAGTGAGATCACAGTACACAAAGTCCTGTGGCATGCGCTTTCGACGCAATAGTATTTTTCAATGAGGTGAAATGTACACAGTCACATGCATCCATCCAGCTAGGAGAGAGGCTCCTAAGTGCATTTCACAGATGTCTACACCCACACAGAGAACGGCCCTCATGGAGACTTTGGGTATTTCCAGCCTCCAGAGGCTCCAGTGTGCCCCATCCCTCCTTGCCCCATTAGTCCTGAGAAGAAACCTGTGCCTGCGCCTTGATTTGGCGTTTCACTGGCCACCGTTTGTGCTTGCCTCCGTGGACTCCCATGGCTGTGCGCCAGGGGTTGCTCAGGTTGGTGGATGTACCTGGTCCGCGGGTCCTCTGCTCTGCACAGAGTGGCCCAGGTGTGGGTTGGCAGAGGCCCGAGTCCCCCCCGAAGTCCTGGCCTGGCACTAGTCCACCGGTTATGGTTAGGAAGCATCCCCCCAGCTGTTTTGCCAGAGCCCTGCCAGCCCCAGCCACCAGCAATTCTACTGCATGAAGCAGGCAGCCAACCAGACCAGCCAACTGGTCTGAAGTTGGCAGACCAGCCAACCAATGGGCAGAGGAATGTGCCCATTCGGGCCCACTGCGATTGCGCCGGTTGGGTATAGGAGGGCTGGCTGCTCTCCTGGTGGTGTGCTCCCGTCCCCTGCCACCACCAGACACCAGGCACAGGGGGTTCTGGCCCGGGACCGTGCCTTGCCACAGACTGGAGGCCAGATCAGGGTGCCACCAGAGTCCCATAGGAGCCACTTGGTGGGTGGGCCTTCTGAGACACCCCCTGGGCGGGTCCCCACCATCTTATGTCCTGGCCCCGCCCAGCATCGCCCTGGGGGGACTGCACCTGAGCCTTCCCCTGCCCTCCCCTGGGGTTTGCCCTGGGCCAAAACTCCAGTCATGGATGTGCTGGAGGCCTGGTGGTCGCTGGGCTCTGGGGGCGGTGTTCTCTGCCTTTCAAGGGCCGCCCCGCCTCTGCAGACCCTGCCTCCACATGCCTGAGGGCAGGAAATAATTAAGGGGCGATCAGAGTCCACAGGATCCGCTTCAGGAGTTTCTGGCGTCCAAGGAGGGACTGTAGAGGTGCTGCCTCCAAACCCGGGCACCTGTGGACCAAACTGTCCAAGTTCTTGACATGGAGAAATTGGCAACTGGGAGGAAAGAATGGTGGAGACGCCTCAGCTGACTTTTATTTTATTTTTTTAAGAGCTTTTTAAAAAGCCTTTCTCCCTTTGGGTTTGGAAGCAGATCTTTCTCCAGGTTTCTTTGGTTTTGCTTTAATGCCTGACAGGAAATATTATCCATTATGAAATGACAGCAGAGACCAGGGTTTGTAGACCGGCTGTTGGAAGGGGAACGACTGGTGGTTTTGAGAGCTCCTGGAGGTGATGGTCATGTGCCCAGTTATCTGGGGCACAGCTTTCAAGGTCTTTTAGGGCTGTTGGCTGTACTGGGCCTACTGACTGTTTATTCTGGGATAAGTTACCAAAGGTGAGTTTTCCACAGCTTCTGCTTTTTTTCTTTCCCCCAACACCTGGGTCAAAGGAGGAGTGTGGTTTGGCAAAAGCACATGTGGCAGTTCTTTTGGTGTGTGTGTACCAAAATGCTTTTCCTTCCCCTCCCATTTTCTAAACTTGCTTTTGAGGGTTTGGGGTCCCTCCCCCAGAACTTTTTTCTTAGTAGCTTTGTTTTGTTTTTTAATTTGGTTGCTACCCCACCCTATGATCTTACTGTGCATTGATCCTGTTTCCAGAGTTGATGCCTGTCCCCTAAAGCCTAGTGGTGCCTACTTTTCCATCATTTCTAGGAAATGACAGAAGTAATGCCAAGTGGCAGGTAGACAGGGGAGCAGTGATAGAGTTTTGGAATGTAAGTAACATTTGGCAGGGTGAGGTCCAGATCTGATGACGAGAAAGAATTCTTGAGACCTCTTTGGTGCAAAACAGTGGTTTTATTAAAGCACAGGGACAGGATCCGTGGGCAGAAATAGCTGCATCAGGGTTGTGGGGGGCAACTGATACACACTTGGAAGGTAGGGGAGGTGAGGAAAGGAAAGGGAAGGGTTTCAAAAGCACTTTCCTATGCTAAAGAGGACCTACATGATACTGGAGACCTTGCCATGGTCAAGTGAGGTGGTCTTACCTTCCAGCAAGGAATGAACATGAAGATGGTTGGAAGTTTCCTGGACGAAGGTCACACAGGTCCCACCGAGGCATGGGGACGGGTGAGTGCAGGGTGTCAGCTTCTGCCTTGACCTCAACTAGCCTTCTGCTCCCTCATCAGGTGTGGGGACTAATGTTTCAATGGAGAATATGTAAATGAATTCTAAGATAATTCCTTGGGAGTCTTAGTAACATGTCTTGTGAAATCAATATTCGGTGAGGGTCAAGACAGATTTGTCACATTGTCGTTCTGGCCTGTTTATACACCATATCAGGAAAGGGGTGTTTGCTCTTTTGGCACAAAGTTCTGAGGCTATTATTTATTCTCCTTATTTATTTGGCAGAGCGAGAACACAAGCTCTGGGAGAGGAGGATGCAGGCTTCCCACCGAGCAGGCAGCTTGACCTTGGGCCCCTCTCCCAGGACCCTGGGATCATGACCTGAGCTGGAGGCAAACACTGAACCAATTGAGCTATCCAGGCGCCCCTGTTCTGAGCCTTTTCAAGCTCCCAGGCCAGTCAGGCTCTCCTTGGCCCCAGCTTCCTCTGCAACAGCTTCTCTCTTCACACTTCCATTTTGGCCATGGATGCCCTGCTTTTAGATTCTAGAGCAGGCTGAGGATTCCTACCTGTTCACCCCTCCATGGAATATTCTGGAGCTCCTTTCACCACACCAGCCCTGTAGCTGCCGCCTACTCATTCTTCAGCTTTCCGGGCAAATGTCTCTGCTTCTAAAAGGCCTTCGCTGATGCTACTGATGCTCCAACAGAGACTGGAGGATCCATCCTGGGAACTTTCATAACTCCACACAGCACCCGGTTTTCTATGATGCAGTGGCCTATTTACTTGTTCTTGTTCTCCAGTAAACGAAAGGCCTTGAGAGAGCCCTTGTCATCTTTCTCCAGCACCTGCTGTGGTGCCTTGGGTAGAAACTCCATAAACATTGTCAACTCAAGGGTAAATCTAGTTCTTACCAGATCAGCCTGGCAGGGTGAGCCCAAGTATGAGAAAATGACAACTGGATAGAGTCAAGGGGGACTCTGCGCTGACCTTTGACTGTGTTTCTTTATTGCTCGATGCCAGCAGAGGTCAAGGAGACTACTGAGCTATGAAGGGTGTGGTTGCTATGATCCCAACATCTAAACGCTTTTCCTGGGGGACATTCTGTAATCCCGCCACTCCAAGCTGATGTGGTCATCCATCTCCCTCACCCGATGCTGTTCTGTCCCTGACGGTGTTCTTCAGTTTCCAGACTGCAGCTGAGTCTGAGCTCCTCAGTCTCTGCAATGAAGACTGGGACAAGTTCTTCCACTGTGTCACTTCCGCCTTCAGTGTTAGGATCATGTTTGGAGGGTCTGTTGATTTTTGCTGTACCCAGATGACATCAGCAAAGTCCAGCACATCTCTGGAGAAACTGAAGGTGTGGCCCGCTCCCAGGATCCTGGAAGCCTACTTTATTTTATTTTTTTTAATTAAATTTATTCATTTTCAGCATAACAGTATTCATTATTTTTTCACCACACCCAGTGCTCCATGCAATCTGTGCCCTCTATAATACCCACCACCTGGTACCCCAACCTCCCACCCCCCCGCCACTTCAAACCCCTCAGATTGTTTTTCAGAGTCCATAGGAAACCTACTTTAACATATAAAACTTACTTTGGAAATTTCCTTTTTCTCTAGCCCCCAAGATACATGTTGGCAATCATCCCTCAAGCATAAGGCCCATTGATTTAGGCCTGAATGGTCTCATGACTAAGGCTTTATTAGACCATAATAAATGAACTTTGCCAACAACAGCTAGCCCCTCATGGTCCTGAAAACCTTTCTTCCAGAATTCCTTGGAGACTTACACTATCCCCAACCCCCTCAAACTTGAAAGTATAGAATAGGCCACTCTTCATGACCACTTGGCAGCCCTTTTTGCCTATAGGTCCTGTCCCCGGTTTTTAATAAAATCACCTTTTTGCGGCACCAGAGACAGCTCAAGAATTCTTCCTTGGTCGTGAGCTCTGGACACTATGATGGCAAAATCAGAAACTCTAAGGTGCAGGACCAGAAAATGTGCCTAAAGAAGATACAAACACACAGTTCAAAAACAAGCAAGAAAACACTAAGAAAAAATCTTCCCCAAACAGGCTGATGAGGGACTTTGATCAAAGACTATATCTTTATGTTCTAAAGGATTCCCAGCAATTGAAAAGAAAATAAAACTGCAACATTTCTGATGAACATTTACAATGAAATTCAGCAAACCAGTAAAAGGAAGGAAGGATACTCCATCTCATTAGTACAAAGTTCTTTAAAGTTTTAAATTAATAGGTTTGGCAGTTTGGCAGAATTTTTAAAATGAAAACAGCCAGTGTTAGGGTGTACAGAAAGGGAGCCCTCATCTACTCTCGTGAAAATACAAATCAGTAAAGAGGGTCTCAAGGAATGGCTTGGCAGTTGCTATTAATATTCACAAGGGACAATTACTTGAGCCAGCCAATTCCTGCAAAAATGCACATTTACCTGTGCTTTCTACAACACTGCTTAACAGAACACCATAAAACACGCAGCTATCTAAAGGGCCATTGGTACTGAATACATTAAGTAAAATGGAATTTCCATGCCAAGGAGAACTAGAAAGCCATCGGAAATGAGGAGGCAGACCTATCTATGACGACACAAAGATAGTCACGGGTCACTAGAATGCAGAAAGAGCGAGCTAACTACAAAGCAGGATGTATAAATGATTCACTTTATTAAAAGGACACCTGAATTTACTGATTTAGAGAAATACAGATTCATTTATTCAACAGATATACACTGAACTCCAACCTATGTATTCATTCAATGTGTATATATAGTCTCTCAACAAAAATGTATGGGACCCTCTATGTGCCAGGCACTGGATTATCTTTCTTGTGTGTTTTCTCATGTGTGATATTTATCTGTCTCTAGGTGTGCTATTCATCCACAAGAGAAAACACCCTGAACACTGCTTTTCTTGGTGGGGGGAGACATTATGGAGCGTGTTTACTTTCTACTTCATACATTCCTGTATGATGAATCAAAGCTAATGCAAGGTGGTAGCTCTTTCATTATTGGTAATCATCTTGACCCAAGTAGTCACCTAATATGCAGAGAATTGTGACAGCCACAGTGTGGAGAAAACAGCTAGGCCAGGAAATGGCAAAGCCTGCAGAGGATCTACTTACAATTCACAGAAGGGAAACAAAGGATGGGGGAGTTGTTCTTTTCTGGGGGAGTTTCTTCACTAGGAGCATGAGTATGGCACTGTGGTTGCACAGAGGCCCGTCTGGTTGTCTGATGTTTCCTGTGTCATCTGTGTCCACCAACCACAAAGGACATCCTCTCTGGGCATGTCTCCTGACAGCAATTATTAAGAAGTCCCTTGAACTACTCCATCAGACACAGACCGAAAATGACGGAACATTCTGGAAGAGGTTTCCCTAGGTTCGAAAGGCTTAGAGGTGAGCAGAGTGTTGCGAGCTCACCAAGCTTGATCCTCCTCTGCAGATACACAGTCTCAGATGCCAGGCGGCAACTAAAAAGCATATTTACTGTAACAGAATCTTCTATTTGGAAATGGTGAAAACCCGGTTTTTATAGGATATAGTAGAATAGCCTCATACTAGAAAACTATTTCCAGATGTTGAGAATTAGACATCTTTGAAGGAAACGCTGAAAAGTTTTAGGTTAACTAAGAATTTAACTAACTAAGAATGTTTAGAGCAGATGAGGACATAACTTCTGCTAGGATGCCCCACAACACCCTTCCAGAATGTTACTCCCATGATAGGAAAGGTTAAGGAGAGTCTAAAATTCCAAGACAATGAGAATGATTGCAAGCAAATGAGGGACAGCATATACTCCTACACCTTGTGTTGGACTTCTTACTTTATTACAAGGAGCTTTCCCTTGAGGCATCTGGGTGGCTAAGTCGAGTGAGCGGCCAACTCTTGATTTCGGTTCAGGTCATGATCTCAGGGTCATGGGATTGAGTCATGAGTTGAGTTCAGTCTCAGTGGGGAGTCTGCTTCTGGATTCTCTGTTTCCTTTTGCCTCTGCCCCTCCTTGCTCATTCTCCCTCCCTCCCTCTCAAATAAATAAATAGATCTTTTTAAAAAAAAGAAAAGAGTTTTCCCAGGCATCAGATACTTGACCCTCAGAAGAATTGTAAATGAGGGGTCACTGTGGAGGGAAAGCAATCCAGAGGCTCACCTGGAGCCTCTAAGGAATAGACATCTTCTTTCTGGGCTTTGGCAAAGGAGCAAAATGGCTGCAGCACGTGACACACTTTTGCTTCTGGGATCCCTAAGCCCATCTGACACTCTATTCATCAGGAGCTGGCGTGTCACAGGAGGTGTGGAGGATACGCAGGATGAGGCCTTGCTCCTGGACAGGAGCCAGGGACAGCTGTGAGGAAGGACAGCCCTTGAATTCAAAGGGGATCCCGCAGGGCTGACTGCAGCACAGGCTGCCCAAGGTAACACCCATCCCCTGCGTCCTTAATCCATGGGTGGTGTGGAAATAGAAGTTAGGAGACACAGAGAAGCCAAGATTCCTTAAAGGGTTTCGCTACACTATGATTCTTTATCTGTGATGGTATTGGCTTTCCTGGGCCCTACTGCTGCTCACTGCCAGAAGGTGGGAGCCTGTCCCTATAGTCTTTGGCCTGAGATCATACAGAATGATCTCCCACTGTGGTGGAAGCAGAAAGCCTGTGACCTGCTGCTAAGCCTCTACTGGTGCAGCCGGGGGACCATCCAGTGTGGAAGGTGCATGAGACCATGAGACTGGCAGACAAAATTTGCTCCACACTGTCTAGAAGCACAGAGCTCTCAATTCAGGGATTAGCAAACTTGCTGCAAATGACCAGAAAGTATTTTAGTCCTTGCAGATCAGATGGCCTCTCCTCTACTCAACTCCCCTGTCATGCTGGCAAAACAGCCATAGAGAAGACTTAAGTAAATGGGAGTGGCTGTGTTGCAATAAAACTTTATTTACAAAGACAGGTGGGTAGGTGAAATTTGGCCCTTTCAGCCTGGGCTCCAAAGTCCAAACAGGCATTCTTTTTTTTTTTTCTTCCCCCCATGGAGACTAGAGTTTTTAAAAAACCCTTTGGACCAATTCAAAACACCTCCTCTAAATCTTTCCTACCCTGTGCTATTTGCCTTCCCCAACTACATGACACGAAGGACAACACAAACCTCAGGACCAATTTGAAAGGGTGTGGGGCCTAGAGGAGGCATTCCTCCAGTGGCTTCTGCTCACACGCACACATTCCGTCCCTGCATTCTGCTCCAGCTCCTTCCACCACACCATGGTCACTGAGGGAGAGACGCACCACCGACTGACGGACCACAAAGACCCCCCTGAGCAAGCACAAGGCTCTGGACAGAGAACAGGGAAGCAACCTGGACTTGCGGGACCTGCAGTCTATTCGCTCCTGGCTCTGCCACTGTCCAGACCCGTCTGTTTCCCTTGAGAGAAGTTATACCTGTTAAAAAGAGCAGTTGAGGGATCAAATCAGGGAATAGCTACAAAAGGCCTTTGTATCATATCACTATCACCAGCCTTGCATGTCTGTAAACTGTACTGAAGACACTGTCATGATGACAATAAAATCTTTGTGATCGTCAATACGGCAGACATAGGGGTTCTGGGGCTCACAATCCCACTGGCGGGGTCTTCCACATGTGCAGAGGACACATCTACAAGTGTTCTTTATCAGAAGCCCTGTTTGTAACAGCAAAGGAGGAGAAGCCGGGGACCCATCCTTCACCAGGGACCCGGTGACATCAAGTAAGTGTCTAAAGGTGGCAGCAGGCACAAGCAGCTGGGGACAGGGGCATGAGAAAGGCAGTCACTGTATTCCTTCTGAATATATTTTTAACATTTTGAACCAGGTGGGCACCTTCACAAATAAAACATTTACCTTTAATCTCCAGAATGTGGTCTCCATTGTAATCCCAAGATTTAGAATTTGACAATGACATTCTGCCTCCTGTAGAAATGCCTTTATCAGCTGACTGACGACATGGACTCGACCAAAATATCCTGAGAGAGAGAGACACAGAGACAAACTATCCCTCAGTGAGGTTGGAAAGCATCCCAGCAGAGCCCACCTTAGCAGAAGAGCAAATGAGGATTCTGCTACTTTTCATTCGGTTCAGTGTTTTATCTGTGGACTCATGGGAGAAATCAGGACTTTCACCTTCTCTCTCTCTCTCTTTTTAACTTTTAAAGCTGATGGAACCAAAGTAAGTACAATCTATTCAATGATTTAATGGTGGAATTAAAGATCTTAGGAATAAAATGTCCCTTGTGGCACCTGGGTGGATCAGTCAGGTAAGCATCTGCCTTTGGCTTAGGTCAGGATCTCAGGGTCCAGGGATCAAGCCCCGCATCGGGCTCCCTGCTCAGCTGAGAGCCTGCTTTTCCCTCTCCCTTTGGTCCTTCCACTCATGCTCTCCCTTTCCAATAAATAAATAAATAAATAAAATCTTTCAAAAATAAAATAAAATGTCCCATGATTGTACTTAGGAAAGACAAGTGTTTTACATCAAAGCATCAGATCTTAATGTTCCTCTTTGAAATATGCTTTTTTTGTGGCCAGGTACCAACTACTTAGGACTCAGCTTAACTTCAAAATGCGAGATCATTACGAAATAATATTTTGTGGTCAGAATATGGGGCAGATAAATGTCCAAGAAAATGAAATAAAACAAAATAAAATAAAGCTATATTTCTTACCATGTTCCCTTCATCTCCATCCTGTGTGGGTAATTGCCTCTATGCTTATAAATTGACCTCACAGATCAATTGCGGGAGAGGAAGGCATGAGCAAAATTGCCCCCAAAATGGATTTATTCAGCTCCAGAGTGGGGAGCTTGTGCAAAGGCAATGGGAAATAAAAGAGTGGAATAGGAAGATAAAATCTGTGTTCTAAAGTCCTGTTGCTTAAAGCAGTAACAGTTCTTAACTCTCTTAAGACCGAAATTTGAGGGGCACCTGGGTGGCTCAGTGGGATAAGTTGCTGCCTTTGGCTCAGGTCATGATCTCGGGGTCCTGGGATCAAGTCCCACATCGGGCTCTCTGCTCAGCAGGGAGCCTGCTTCCTCCTCTCTCTCTCTCTGCCTGCCTCTCTGCCTACTTGTGATCTCTCTCTGTCAAATAAAGAAAAAAAAAAAAGACCGAAATTTGAGTAGCATTTAGAAACATACTGCAATGTGATACAGGAGTTCTATGTGTATTGATTCTCCTAATAAACAATTTGAGCTTGTACTTTACAGGTTACCTTGAATTTTATGTTTCTAGGAAATCATTTTTATCATATGTTATAGAATATCATCCACAACAGACTGGATATTGAAACAAAAACTTTAAAGATGCTCACCACACCCTATTTGGGAAGCCCTTTCTCTGTGTGCTGCAGCCTGGACATGCCAGCCCAGCAGAGGAAGAAGGCAGGCAGGCCGCTGACATGCTGCCTGGGGCACCCAGCTCCCCAGGGCTCCAAGGTGGGTCCCTGCCTCTGGTTAGGAAAGCTGCCTCAGGCGCCCAGGAGGGAGGCTTCAGTCCTCTTAGGCAGGCCTGGCCCCATCTTCCTAAAGCCTGGGTTCACCCTCAGCTCAAGGTAAGATCCATGTCCTTATAGTCAGGGACCACCACTTTAAACGTTCTTTGCATTTCTTACAGAATCTACCCACAAGCTCCATCTTTAGGGCCAGGATTCCCTGCATGCCCAAGGACTGGGATCATTTGGCTAATTTCTCAATCTGATTGAGATTGAGATGAATCAATCGCAATCTCAAATCCTGTCTCAAATCCTTTCACTGCCTTGATAGAAAGGACTTGCAGAGCCTAATAGTGCTACTATCACTTTAATAAGGCCAAAAAGGTGATTTCTTACTTGGACAGTTCACAGTAAAAGATACTAGAAATGGCTCTTAAACATATAAAGTCATTCTTAACTTTAGCCCCAAAATAAGAGGAATAAAATAAAATAAATTTACTGTAAGATACTATTTTCCAGATTAACCACAATGAAAAGGTTCCTGTGTTGGTGAGGATGTTGGGAAATGAGCAATTTCATACGCCACTGGAGAGAGTGAACACTCTCTTTTGAAGAAGGAATCCCTAAAACATTGGGCCTCTGGTCTGATGAGGGGACGTTGGGAGGGAGGGAGTAACTTGCCTCTGTTAATTCTGGGGGCCTTCCTCTCCTTAGACAGTCTTACAAAATGCTGGATGAAAGGGTCTAGCCAGTAGCCAAGGCTTACTGCAGACCTAAAAGGGAAGAAAGGAGGCAGGTGAGGCGAGGTCAGTAGGTTCTAACCCAGTTCTCAGGAACCAGGTTGAAGAGGACCATCAGCTACCTTCAACAGCCAACAGAGGCAGGTTTCGTGCTCCATTACAAATCTCAGCAGACTCAGTCATCCGTCTTGGTGCTCACATACATGGCCCCTCGTCACCAGCCTCCCTTCCCTGGTGACTATTTCTTCTCTTTGCTCATGTGCCTAACTCCCTTCCCAAGGCCCTAGAGAGCCCAGAACCTTACCTCTTATCTCACCTAGAAGACCTCCCACCATTTATTCCCTCAGAAAACTCACTGGCAAGAGCCAGTGAGACAACTCTGCTTGACCACAAGTTCTGTGTCCATAGGAAGGGAGATCCGAGATTGTTTCCTAAAACTCACGAAAGACTACCTAAGCCTTTCCCCCGGCTCTGTATTAGGTACCAGTCCTTCCACATCCTTCAGGCAGGGTATAATGGGAAAACCAGGAACCAATAAACACAACAGCTACAACCTAGAAAATGGTGCAGTAGCCTAAACTCTGATCTATACAACTTGGAAAATGCTATGGTAGCCTAAGCTCTCCCCGGTCTATATCACAAGGAACCAAAGTTTTAGTTTTCTAAACCAGGAGCTGAAGCCTAGATTACCAGTGAAGGTCTTCTGCCAACTATAAGGAACCAACCTTAGAAAAACCAGATGTAGTGGAATGAGCCTGGATCCCTAAGGCCATGTGAAGCCATTTTGGCCCTTGCCCTTCAGTGGCTATCTTGAGAATTAATAAACATCTTTACCATTTAAACCAAATGGGGTTGCACAGCCAGCTCTTGGTTTCGGCTCAGGTCACGATCTCCGAGTTCTGGCATCCAGCCCAGCATCAGACTTCGTCTTCAGTGGAGGAGTCTGCTTCAGGATTCTCTTTCCCTCTGCCCTTCCCCCCACTACTCTCTCTCACTCTAATAAATCTTTTTTAAAAAAGTAAAAAATCAATCAAATGGAGTTGGTCTTCTGTTACTTCTACCATGAAACATCCTAAGTGCTATCCTGAGTGCATAACCCCTCATTTCCATTTGCCTGATCAGTAAGGGGAAGAGTGTACATGACTGTGTGTTTCTATGTGTGTTTCTGTGTGTGTGTGTGTGTTTGTGTGTGTTTTCACCCTGCTAGGTTCTAAGTTCTCAGATATCCATCTCAGATAGATATCATATGTTCTCTTCATATCCACCGACAAGGCTTACTGCTGTCCTGACTACGGTCTGTGCTACTCCTGTACCTGTCCCCACCAGTCTCCCACAGACGGCCATGTGCCCACCTCAGTAGGCACCCGTAAGGAAGCAAATACCTTCGGCTACTCAAGGCAGCAACTCAGCACAGAAACACACTAAGTACACACTAAGGGACACAATTACCTACAAGCCCAGACTGTCAAGGAAAACTGACCCACAGACTTTTACAAGGGTGAACACACTCCATTGTCTAAAACAGTGCTTTTCAAACAATGAATTGTGACCCATACACGTTCACAAAATCAATGTAATAGTCTGCAAATCCCTGGCTTAGAAAATGCAGATGACAAGAGTTAAACAGAAAATATCAGCATCCATTACGTATTGTAAGAGTTAAAGACTGTTTTGTGAAGTTTGTTCTCCAAACCAACAAAACCAAACAGACTCTTCAACACAGAATGGTGATTGCCAGAGGGTAGTGGGGGAGGGGGGTAGCAAAACTGGTGATGGGGATTAAGAGGCACACACTTCCACTTATATAAATAACTCACAAAAATGAAAGTACCTCAGGAATATCATCAATAATATCATAATAATGTACTGTGACAGACAGCGAATACACATAATCGTGGTGAGTGCTGAATAAAGTACAGACGTGTCAAATCAGCAATGCTGCACACCTCAGACTGACATAACATTGTATAGCTCAAACTGTATTTCAATAATTAAAAGAGAGAAAATTGTGTTCTCACTGTTGGTGATTTGATGGGCACTGTCCTCAAAGGCATCATCTAGTGCCGTCTAGTGGT
The DNA here is from genome assembly GCF_964662115.1 of Mustela nivalis. Classification (NCBI taxonomy): domain Eukaryota; kingdom Metazoa; phylum Chordata; class Mammalia; order Carnivora; family Mustelidae; genus Mustela; species Mustela nivalis. Next base: position 23,193,909 of record NC_139038.1, read on the forward strand.
TAGAGCCACATCTGCAGTTGAGAAAGAACCACAGACCAGAGAGGAGACTAGTCCTCAACCATGACTGGCTGTCTGGTTGGAAGGGGCCTTCCCAATGACCTGGTCAACCCTGACATCCAGGGCAAGAACCCTTCAACAACACCAAGCCACCTCCTGAGCACGCCCTACAAAGAAAGCACTCGCTCCACCGTTGAGCAGCTCTACCTGCTGAAAAGCTGACCAAGCTGCCTTCCTCTAGGAGCTCCTCCCTGGACTTCCTACTGCCCTCTCCTGGATGACACGGAGCAGCTTCTGTATTCGCCCTCAGCTTGACACTATTGATCCAGACAAATAATACTTCTTGACTGTCTGCAAAGTACCAGGCATTGGTAGACAGAGACAGAGACAGAGACAAAGTAAGAGCTTATCCCAGATGAAGGACAATAGCAGGGGATGAAGGACCTGCATCAGACAAGGTCAAAGGGAAGGCCTCTCTGAAAAGAGGAGGGCTGGGTGGACTCCCACAGAATTGGAGAAAGCTGTGCAGAAGGCACTCGGGATGGGACGAGAAATGCTCTGGGCAGGAAGCACCTTGGAATGTTCCAGTAGCAGCAGGTAGGCAGGGAGGCTGAAGAACAGCAAACAGGAGAAACCTCAGACTTCTGGGGTCTTTGTAAGTGTGTGTGTGTGTGTGTGTGTGTGTGTGTTTTAATTTCTGTTTTAAAAATTTTTTACACTACCCATATGCCATATTTCACTCTAAGACACCATCAAATATAAGACTGAAAAAAGAAAGAAGAAACACTTTCAGTTGATCAGTGTTTTTCCTATTGCTTAGAATTTTAATTTGATTTTGATTTTGTGCTGATGAAAATGCCCTTCAGATGTATTTGAACAGAATGAAAGGGAAAGGATGAGTGCAGAAGTTGGTTAAGTCTTTTATAATTAGGGTCATGATCCTTCCCAAATTTATGTGTGTGTGTAAAGAATGAGGTAGGGGTCAAGATCTGTTTTGTTTCCACTTCAGTATCCAATTCACCCAGAATTATTCACTACAAAGACTCCCCTGGGTCACCTGACTTGTTCACTCTGTTGGGCATGGTCCTCAGCTTAGGTCATGATCCCTGGGGCTTGGGATCTAGTCCCACATTGGGCATCCTGCTCAGCAGGGAGTCTGCTTCTCCCTCTCCCCTTCCATCCTGTTCATGATTTCTCACTTTCTCTCCAATAAATAAATAAATCTTAAAAAAAAAAAACAACAAAATAAAATGACTTCCTTTTCCCCACTGAACTGACTTGACACTCTGGGCAAAAATCAATTGACAGTACCTATTGTGATTGGTCTATTTTTGGTCTCTCTATTGTTTCACTGATCTATCTTTAAGCCAAAGACTTTGATTACTGTGGTTTTACTCTAAGTCTTAATATTGAGCAGGAATAAGCAGTGTAGGTTCTTCAACTGTGTTCTTTTGAAGATTTGTTTGGTTATTCTAGACCCTTCGCATTTCCATATACATTTTGAAATCAACTTGTTCAATTTTTTCTAAAAAAGAGGAAAAAGATGGCTAGGAGTTTGACTGGGATTGCATTGTTTGCATGAATCAAATCATGGAAAACAGAAATCTCAATTATGTCATATCTTCCATGTGTAAACAAAGCCTATCTCTCATTGATTTCAAATTCCTGTGTCTTTGACCCAAGATTCCAAGGTCTTCTGCCAGTATTCGTGACATGCCAATGTGGTAACTTTCACTTAGGGTATAATCTCCGACGCTCTACAGTTCAGTTCTTTACAACAGGTCACTGATCTTAATCTCCAAAGATTACAAATTTTTCCCTCTTTATCTAATTGCATGCAGCAATCTAGACAAGACATAATAGTCACTGGTTGGAACTGAATCTCATAGCACTTTTATTTCTCGAATATTTTCTGTTTTATCAATATTAGCAATGGTCAGGAAGACTTGCTCCAGTGTTATTTGACTGACAGAATAGTCTTCTAGATTGAATAGCTCTTTGGCTTCCTCCAAAATATTAAACACCTTTAACAGGAGAAAAAAGAAAAAGATGGCATTACTATTGTAATATCTCCAGTGACCCTTTTCCCCCACCCCATCATTCCCCAATTCCTGCCAGGCGTATGCTTAGGGACAAAAAGACACAGAAGGGGGAAGCTAGAAAGTAGAAGGAAAAGAGGGTTGAAAAATAGAGAGGAGGCAGTTTTCCATCTTCATTCTTTTGATAGTATAGGATAATAGAATTTAGGGTCAGAAGTCTCAAACTATAGGTGCCTTTGAAAAGTAACAAAGGTTCTCTGCCAATGTCAGGCTCCCATTCCTTATGTTTGAATCACAATGCCTCCTTCTATCAGTCCTCTGTTACACATAATGTTAGAAGAGTATGATTTCTACAATCACCTTTCCCCAGCAGATTTCCTCTTTGGGAATATAGTAGCTAATAATCCCTTGATGCTCCTGGTGTTTGATGTTACCTAAGAAAGGAAAGTAACAGAAGGGGCCCCATATGTGATACGAGTTTTACAAAATTCCTAAATAAATACCATTCCAAATGTCCATACCAATGGAAGAGAGAATATATGTTAATGCAAAAGACAATATAATCCCAAAGTCCATTCTCTTTTAGTATATTGCCACTTTGTTACATATTTCAATAGATTTACTTCCATGTAAAGTATGGTCTTTATATCTATAGTTCATAAAAATTACAGAAGGTCAGATAATCACAGCAAGCTCATCACTTACTTTACCAAACCTGACTTACATGAATCCTAATGTTCCATTGTCCTGAAAATGCTCATAAAATTTGGGTGTGGTTTCTTTCTCCAGGTGTGTGTGTGTATGGGTGTGTGCACGTGTGTGCGTGTGTGTGGGCGCGCGTGCGCGTGTATGTTTAGGATCTCTATACTATTCTTATGACTAGGCAGTCTTTATCCTAAAAGAAATTTTAAAAATCACAATAATAAAACATAAATGTGAAGGCATTCACTGGAAAAATGGGATATTACAGTTTTTGAAAATCTGGTAGTAATACTGTAGCCATTCCTAACTGATAGGATGCACTTTTATGTATTATCACACAACTGGACATTATTGCAAATGGAATTAATTGAAAATGGAATTAATTGAAATTAATATATTTTTTAAAAATATATATCAATAATACTGATTTTATCCTGTCATGAGTCCCTAAATAAATTCCATGAGGTAATATGTAAAAAAAACTTTTCAAATTGGGAAATACAGCAAACATATAAACTATGTAATTTGTATGGAACATAAATGTACACCTCAGTGAATTATAATAAAGCTAACAAACATGTGATTGAAACTCAGCAATCCAGAAGTGAGCTATGTGTCACTAGTGACTCACTTCTTCTCTATGGTAAGCATTTATTTTCCTGTTCTTTATGGTTTTATTAGTTTTAGCTAAGTATGGAAACATAAATACTATAATTTGATTTTGCCTTTTTTGTACTTCACACAAATGCAATAACACAGTCTGTATTATTCTTATCTGGCTTCTCTCAATCATTATATTTTTTTATATAAAGATTTTTATTTATTTGTCAGAGACAGAGGGAGAGAGAGTGAGCGAGCACAGGCAGACAGAGAGGCAGGCAAAGGCAGAGGGAGAAGCAGGCTCCCTGCCGAGCAAGGAGCCCGATGTGGGACTCGATCCCAGGACCCTGGGATCAGGACCTGAGCCGAAGGCAGCTGCTTAACCAACTGAGCCACCCAGGCGTCCCTCAATCATTATATTTTTAAGATTCATCAGTGTTGCTGTGTATAACTATACTTCATTTGTGTTCATTACTATAAAGTTGTCAGTGTATGTCTACACCTCTGTTGTTGGTGGATATATGGTATGGTATCCAGCCTTCTAAATGGCTCCAAATGATCCCTACCTCCTAGTTTTCACCAAACTGTCTCGTCCTTTTCCTAGTGAATAGGGCTGACCTATTCACTGCAGAAACAAGAGTGGGATTTTTGCCTTGATTGTAGTACCTTAATTAAGTATTGAAGTCAGGTACTGTCAGTCCTACAACTTCTTCTTTTTCAATTTTTCTATTTTGGAAATTTTGCCTCTCCATATAAACTTTAGAATCAGTTTATTGATAGCCACAAAATTACTTATCCTATCCATGACCATGGAATATCTCTACATTTATTTGGTTCTTCTTCAACTTCCTTCATCAGAATTTTGTAGTATTCCTCATGTGGATCTTCTATATATTTTGTTAGATTTACACCTATGTATACCATTTTGGGGGGATGCTAATGTATATGGAACTGTGTTTTCAAATTCAAACTCTACTTGTTCATTGATGGTATACAGGAAAGTCATTGACTTTTGTATATTAAACTTGTATCCTACAGCCTTGCTTTAACTACTTATTAATTCCCAGAGTTTTTGGTCCATCTTTCAGATTTTCTAATGTGTCAATCTTGTCATCAATGGAAAAAAAAAAAAACACACTCCTTCCTTCCTAACCTGTATGTCTTTTATTCCTTTTCTTGTCTTTAGCTGAGTTCTCAAGTACAGTGTTGAAGAGCAGTGGTTAGATGGGGGCATGCTTGCCTTATTCCTGGCTCTAGTAGGAAAGCTTCAAGTTTCTCACATTTAAGTATGTTGATAGCTGTAGGTTTTCGTAGACATTCATTATCACATTAAGAATATTCCTACCTGTTGCTAGTATACTGCAAGTTTTAAAAACCATAAGTAGGTGATGAAGTTTGTCAAATGCTTTTTCTACATCTATTGATAGAATCATGGAATTTTTCTTCTTTAGCCTATTTATGTGTTGGATTTTATTAGTTCTGTTTTGAATGCTGAGTCAGCTTTGTATCCATGGGTTAAATCACATTGGATGATTGTGATATGTCTGGGTTTTTTTTTTTATTCTTTTCTTTCTTTTTCTCCTTCTCCTCCTTCTTCTTCTTCCTCTTCCTCTCCCTCTCCTTCCTTCCTTCCTACCTTTTTTTCCTTCCTTCCTCCCTCTCTCCCTCCCTCCCTCCTCCTCCTCCTTTCTTCTTTCTTCTTCTTTTTTAGTAGGCTTCCCAGTATGGAGCCCAAGGCTGGGCTTGAACTCTTGACCCCAAGATCAAGACCTCAGCTGAGATCAAAAGATGGATGCTTAACTGACTGAGCCACCCAGGCACCCTGCCCTGTTTTGGTGTTAAGATAATGCTGAGGGATGCCTGGGTGGCTCAGTTGGTTAAGAATCTGCCTTCAGCTTAGGTCATGATCTGGGGGTCCTTGGATCAAGCCCTGTGTTGGGCTCCCTGCTCAGTGGGAAGTCTACTTTTCCCTCTCCCTTTGTACCCCACCCCTGCTACTACGCTCTCTCTTTCTCAAATAAATGAAATCTTTAAAAAACACAATGCTGAATAATTTAGGACATATTCCTTTTGCTTCTATCCACTGAAAGTTAATGTAGACAATTGGTATAATTTGTCCCTTAAATGTGTGGTAGAGTTCACCACTCTGAGCCTGGTGCTGGGGAGTTCAATTACTAAGACAATTTCTTTAATAGATAAAGTCTTTTTTTTTTTTTTTAAAGATTTTATTTATTTATTTGACAGAGAGAGATCACAAGTAGGCAGAGAGGCAGGCAGAGAGAGAGAGGAGGAAACAGGCTCCCTCCTGAGCAGAGAGCCCGATGCGGGACTCGATCCCAGGACCCTGAGATCATGACCTGAGCCGAAGGCAGCGGCTTAACCCACTGAGCCACCCAGGCGCCCAATAGATAAAGTCTTATTCAGATTATTTATTTCTTTTTGGGTGAGTTTTGGCATATTGTACCTTTCAAAGAATTGGTTCGTTTCATTTAGATTATCAAATTTGTGGACATAGAATAGTTCATAGTATTGCTTGATTATCCTTTTAATATCTTTGGCCTCTGCAGTGACGTGCCCCATTTCATTTCTGGTATTAGTGGTTCCTATCTTTTCTCTTTCTTAGTTATCCTGGCTGGATATTTATGGACTTTATTTGTATTTTCAAAGAATCAGTTGTTGCAAACAAAGACCATTTTCCTTTTTACTTTCTAATTTGAATGACTTTTATTTCTTTTTCTTGCCTACTTTATCTGGCTAGGACTTCTAGTATTATGTTGAGTAAGAGTGATGGGAGTAACATTGTTATACCATCTTGATAAAATTGACTCCTTTGTAATTATATGAACTTCTTTGTCATTTGATACAGCCTTTGGCCTAAAACTGATATGAATATAGCAATGCTGATCGCCTTTGGTTCTATTTGCATGGAGTATCTTTATTCATCCCTTCACTTTGAGCCTGAGTCTTTACATTAGAAGTAGCAGTCACCTCCTCCAGTCTTTTCCGAAGGCCTTCAGGAAGAAAATGCCTTCTATCAACCAGGTAGGGATTCTGAGGCTTTCTTAGACTCTTTCAATAGGTAAGCTTGCTTCATACTACTTGTTCCCTCTTGGAAGTGAATTCTTAAGACAATTCTGTCAATTCTGCTATGCTAGGCTGGGTGATAAGAATATAATCTTTGCTTTCCATAGCATGATGCTGAATGCTTAAATTTGTGTACCTTCTTCCAATCCCATAGATTTGGACCAGCTCCCTCTGTGTGCACACCAGTCATTTGCAAAGTCTTACTCTTGACACCCTTGGGGTTGCACATAGGGAGCCAGCCACAGGATATTCATGTGGGTGACTTGCATGGAGCATAACTGGTGTTTGTGGACCAGTTGTGGGAATTGTAGTCAAGGTGTTAACAGCTGCTCATGGGCAGACTTTTTGATGGGGTCTTCAAAGTGATTTGTAGGATCTGCCTCTCTTCGATGAACTCTGAGAGTCTTGGCTGCTGCTGTTCTCCCAGCTTGTCCTTGCTCCAGTCATGCAGTGCATCTCAGTAGCCTGGCTGGAGCAATACAAAAGTGTATCTCTTTGCCAGTGTCCCTCACAACTTGGGAAGCCAGGTGTTTATTCATTCATTCTTACTTTACTTTGTGGGGGGAATTGTAGGTAAAGAAGGTTTCTCTTGGCACTGAGCTGTGCCACATTGTGGTCAGGGTGACACTGGTAAAGTGAAATTGTTTCTCTTCCCCTCATCAACATGACCAATCTTGGAATTTTCTGCTTACTAAGGTGCTAGAACTTCTCTACTGGACTCTCCCAACTTCCACAAAGGGGCTTTTGCATGTGGGTGTTCTTTGTAGAGAAGACAGTAGAAAACTCATATTTGGTCATTTTGATTACATCATTCTCTTATTACTTTGAACAAATTTTTATCTTTTAGGTCAGTTGAGAATAAGAAAAAATAAAAGTTTTCATTTTTATCTTTACTTATTCCTTCTCTGATACTCTTCCTTTGTTTATGTAGATCTGAGTTTCTGACCTGCATCATTTTCCTTCTCTCTAAAGAACTTTTTTTTAACATACCTTCCAAGGTATGTCTACTGGCAAAACATTCCCTCAATTTTTTTCTTTTCTTGGATGTGAAGTTGGATGTGACTGTTATCTTTGTTCCTCTATAGATGAGGTGTCTTTTTCCTCTGGTTTCTTTCAAGATTTTTTTCTTTTTCTATGATTTTCTGTATTTGAAAAATTATATGCCTGGGTATGGTTTTTTGTTTGTTTGTTTTACTCTTATCCTGTTGATGTTCTCTGAGCTTCCTTAATCTGTGGTTTGGTGTTGACATTAATTTGGGTGAGATTCTCAGTCATTATGGTTTCAAATATTTCTTCTTTTCCTTTCTCTTTTTTTCTTCTGTATTCCCATTATACATATATTACACATTTTGTAGTTGTCCTACAGTCTGCAAATTCTGTTTTGGGTTTTTTTTTTGGGGGGGGTCTTTGTTTTCTTTGCTTTTTGGTTTTTTGTGATTCTGTTGATACATCCTCTAGCTCAGAGATTCTTTCCTCAGCCAAGTCCAGTCTAATAATAAGTCCATCAAATGCATTCTTCATTTCTATTATAGTTTTTTTTTTAATCTCAAGCATTACTTTTTTGTTCTTAGATAGGATTTCCCTCAATCTGCTTATATTGCCCATCTGTTCTTACATGCTGTCTACTGTATTCATTATAGCCCTGAGCATGTTAATCATAGTTGTTTTCAGTTACTGGTCTGATAATTCCAACATCTTTGTCATGTCTAGTATAATGTTTGTTCTGTCTCTTCAAATTGTGTTTTTTGCTTTTTGTATGCTTTGTAATTTTTTTCTGATAGCCAGACTTCTTGGGAAAAAGGAACTGCTGTAATTAGGCCATTAGTAATCTGGTGGTGTGGTGCTGGGAAGAAGCCTATGTAACTCCCACACTTTTACTGAGCCTATGCTTCTGGATTGTAAAGTTCACAAGTTTCTGTTTTTTTTCTTCTCCTCCCTTATGTGGAAAAAGATTGCTAAAGTTGGGTATTAACCTTCTTCAAGATCAGGCTCTGATTATACTCTATTCAGTTTGGTTTAGTTTAACTAGTTTCCTCCTGAGAACAGGCCTTGTTACAAAGAGCTGTCTGGTATATTTCAAAATGATTCCTCTTCCCTTCTCCCTGTGGGAAGTATGCAGGGGTTTTTGTCCGATATTTACTGTGGCAATCTGGTTGTAGGAATACCCGTATTTGCCATCCCTGGCATTTTTACCTCTCAGAATTAGCCATACAGCACACCTAGCAATTCAGGGTTTCTTACCCTGGCACTGGTTATCAATGTGCTTTCTGCTTTTAAGTCTGCTTTGGCAAACCAGGACTTCCTGTATTTACCTGTCTTTCCAATCTTGGCTGCAGTGGTTTGTCCTGTTTCGTCATCTCTCTTTTAGATTCTAGAAGAGTTTGTTGACTTTTCAGTTTGTTCAGCTTTTTAGTTGTTAGGACAGAGTAGCAATTTCCAAACTTCTTACATGCTGGGCTTGGAACCAGAGCATCTGTTCATTTTTTTTTTAATGTGCACATATATAATTTTTTATTTTTTATAAACATAAATTTTTATCCCCAGGGGTACAGGTCTGTGAATCACCAGGTTTACACACTTCACAGCACTCACCAAAGCACATCTGTTCATTTTTGAAGGTGCTTGCTTACTATAGGAATCTTAGGTTAATCTGCCCAACATTGCCATGAGGCCAAAGTTTCACCTCCTATCTTAGTACTGGTATTGGAATTTGCTTCAGGCAAATCAGCTTTTGCATTTTAAATTTTTACTATCAAGTTTCAGCTTGATGATTTATTTTTTCTGTTCTGTTTTGATTTTTTGAATTTTTCTCATTTTCTTTATCAGTCTAAGCAAATAATTAAAACACCATTCTACTTTATGTTTCCAGTATGTAATAGAAGAATCTTTTTGAGAGTATAATCTGCCATGCTATAGAAAGAGCAACTATTTTCTTTCTTTTCCCCTTTTCTGAATAACATACATAAAGATTATCTAGAAAAGGAAAAAAGAAAGAAATATACATTTGAAAGAGCATTTTTGATACTGTGTAGTTAATTCCATAACTTGAGCACTGCAGGCAATAAGCACTCCATAAATCTTTATCTTATGAACGAATGACTAAATGAATATTCAACTGCCCAACAGACATATTTATCTGGATATCTGTGTATAGTTAATATAGTTAATACTGAATTAATGATCTTTCCCACATAGTGGTTTCTTCCCTTAACTGAGCATACACGCTTGTGTATCCTATCATATCCATTTCCTATCATATCCTCTTCTCTTTTATTACTGTGACTTCCTTAGTGCAATCCAATACCATTTACTGCTTTATCATCATTATAGCCTCCATGTTTTTAATCTTGTATCCTGAACATTTGGCCACTACATGTTGATAGAGTGATCACTCAAGCTGGAGACTAAGGAAATAAAAATCCTTAAATGTTTACCATGTCACTGCTTAATGATTAAAGTAGTGGGAATAGAAGCAAATAGAGTTGGCTGTCAATGACTCTGTACCATGAGCACAGAGACGCACTTACTGAGTTAGCCACAAAAGCAGAATGATTGATTTTTATGTGTTACACATCTAGATTATCTCCTTGAAAGGAGTAAAGGAAGTATATTTTTCTAGTTTGCATTTCATAAGCATTGCTTGTCTTAGGGACCAAGGAAAGGCAGAAGATACATGGTCAAGAGGAAACCTTAAAGAATTATCAAGGGAGGGCGTCTAGTGGCTCAGCTGGTTAAGCATTTGCCTTTGACTCAGATCACCATTCCAGGGTCTTAGGATCTAGTCCTGCATCAGGCTCCCTGTTCAACTCAGAGTCTGCTTCTTTGTCTCCCTCTACCATGCCCCCCTGCTTGTGCTCTCTCTCTATGTTGTCCTCTCTCCCTCAAATAAATAAATAAATAAATGCAATCTTAAAAAAATTATCAAGGGTAAAAAACAGACAATCTCAGTAACTTAATTCTAGATGAATACATATGAACAGGTTTGTCTTACTGGTTGATTCCCATAATAGACTGGTGAGAGCCTCTACTGTTTTGAGAAAGTACGTGCTAAGAGATCATGGATAATATCATAGAGAAATTATTCCAATTACACACACACACACACACACACACACACACACACACACACACACAAGCTCAGTAAAAATTAACTTGCAGGAAAGGTTAATTATTGAAGATATGAAGCAGAACAATGTAATAACTTAACACAGTCATCACAAGGAGGTCCTGCCTACATTACCTGGGAAAGTTGCTGTCATGAATTCTTTGAACTTCTCTAGTTTATCTTCATTGTTTTCAAACTTAATCTTTGCTGTCAGGGTGTATGCATTACCAAACTTGTTCTTTAAGTGCTGAGGGCTGCCCAGGCACTTGAACCTCCCCTTTACCATGATGGCTAGTCTGGTACAGAGGGCCTCACATTCTTCTATGCTAGGAAGACAAAGGAAATGTGGTTGAAGAGATTGCCTTTCAGCAGGCAAATTCCATATCTCAAAACAGAGCTAGGATTATAAAGTAACAGTTGCTATAGGAAAGCGCAGTAATGCAGATAATCACCACTAAGACCATATTTGGGAAGAGGAGATCTTAAGATTCAAAGCAGTCAATTCCTAAATAACAATAGGAATGGTTCCTTCTTATCCAGTCATTTCTGGATTACTGAATTCAACTGAGGATTCCTGGCATCAGCCAAGAATCAGCCTCTACCCACAATCCCTCCTATGTGGCTCATATACTTAAGCATTCACGGCCTTTATTTCTGGCTCCACATAATTCCCTCCTATACTCTCAACCAAGCTTCCCAATGTGTCATACCTGTGGGAAGTTACAACAATAGCTTTGCCTCTTTTACACATCCATGTAATTGTGTCCCATAGCAGGCACCTGGCTGCTGGATCTAAGCCAGTAGATGGCTCATCCAGGAAGACAATTGAGGATTTTCCCATAAGGGCAATAGCAGTGTTCAGTCTACGTCTGTTTCCTTCACTTTATTGCCAAAGGAGAAAGTAGAGAAGAAAGAAGGGTACACATGTCATTAATTCATAGGAATTAGCTCATGTATACAGAATGCTGATTTGATAGGACTCACAAAGCAGCAGGCCCAAGTCCAGATGTATATATCAATTAATTTTCATTGAAATGACTTTTCTTGGTAATTTATTTCAGCATCATTATTGGTAAAATATTTTTGTTTTAGGGAAAGGAAAAACAATAAAGAGATAAGGATGAAGGTACTTTTTAAAAATAAAATGTGAAGTATACAGCTCACATCTGCAAAAGGTTAAATTCATATAGGTGGGATCTGCCTTATTACTGACCTCTGAACCCTGACAGGACCTTAGGCTATTTCATAGCCATTGCCCCTGTGTGACAGATGGATCAGGTTGAGTTTGCAGGCATTCATTCTAAACAGTAGAAACACAAGTAGGCAGCTTAATGGCAACAGCACTATATCTGACCTGTATATGTGGACAAACTCATCAGCATTTGTTTCCAGGTGCATTGCGTACAAAAAGGTTTCCACATACTTGCAAATGTCTGGCTCAGGGACCCCTTGTAGCCTGGCATACATCATCAGCATTTCCTGACCTGTCATGTGGTTGAGAATGGGGTCATTTTGAGGACAGTAGCCAATTCTTGACCTAATCTGAATCAAGAGAGTAATCATAAGAATAGACCCAAGTCAACTATTTAATTGAGCATATAGTAATAAGGATGAGATAGAAAACCTGGTTTTGTAGCCCATGTTGCTAAAAAGGTTTGGTCCCCAAAGAGCTCCCAACAAGGATTATTTTATTTCTAGGTGTAACCCACTGTAGTAAGATGCAATACTAACTCTCTAACTGGAATTTTCAACACATATTCACTATGCACTGCTAGGTACCCAAGACAGAATTTTGTTAGAGGAAGTTGCCTATTTAAATATCATTAGGAAAGAACTCTTCTATTAAATCTATTAATGTAATGTATAGGATTTTATTTCTAGTAATGGTCAAGCAACTTCTACTAGGCCAACACTCATATATAAGAATTATATGATATATATAATACATGTCTTTATATACATAAAAAATACAAAAATAAACAATCATACAACATCAAGCTAAAAAGCTTTTGCACTGCAATGGAAACCATGAATAAAATGAAAGGATAACCTACTAAAAGGGAAAAAATATTTGTAAATGATATTTCTGATAAGGGATTAGTCTCCAAAATACATAAAAATAACTTATACAACTCAATAGCAAACAATCTGTTTGAAAAATGGATATAGGGGCACCTAAATGGCTCAACTGGTTAAGCAACTGCCTTCAGCTCAGATCATGATCCTGGAGTCTCAGCATAGAGTGCCACCTTGGGCTCCCTGCTTGGCGGAGTCTGGTTCTCCCTCTGATCTCCCTCCTCTCATGCTTTCTCTCTCTCTCTCTCTCTCTCATTCTCTCTCTCTCTCTCAAATAAATAAAATCTTTAAAAAGTGGATCTGAACAGATATTTTTTCCAAAGAAGACATCCAGATGACCAAAGGGTACATTTTTTTTTTTTTTTTTACTTTTTACTTTTTTATTTTTTATAAACATATATTTTTATCCCCAGGGGTACAGGTCTGTGAATCACCAGGTTTACACACTTCACAGCACTCACCAAAACACATTAAAAGGTGCTCAGTATCACTAATAATCAGTGAAATACAAATGGAAACCGTAATGATATATCACCTCATACCTGTTAGAATGGTTATTACCAAAAAGACAAGAGATAACAAATGTTGGTGAGGATGTGGAGAAAAGGGAAATCTGTGCACTGCTGGTGCAGGAAAACAGTTTGGAGTTTCTTCTAAAGATTAAACATAGAACTACCACATGCTTCATTAATTCCATATCTGGGTATTTACCTGGAGGAAACACAAACACTAACTCAAAAAGTTATCCACGCTAACTATAAAAAGTATCTGCTATCATTGCAGCATTATTTACAATAGCCATGACATGGAAATTTCAGTCTAATGACGGTTGAATGGATAGGGAAAATATGGTATATTTATACAATGAAATACTATTCAGCCATAAAAATATGGAAGTTCTGACATTCGTGACAACATGGATGGACCTTAAGGGCATTATGCTACATGAAATTAGACAGAGAAAGACACAATATGATTTCACTTATAAGTAAACTTTATTTTTAAGTATATTTTTATTTTATATTGTTAAGTTTTAATTTTTCTAGGGTGTGAACATTTAAATACCATTTTTCTTTTCTGCTATTTAAAAAGCTTATGGAAGAGCCCCTGTGAAGCCATATGGAACTTCATCTTATCTCATTGAAGAGCGAATCTTTGACAAGTTTATTTCTATAAAAATTGTGAAAGTTTCTTTTTATTTTTTATAAACATATATTTTTTATTTTTTATAAACATATATTTTTATCCCCAGGGGTACAGGTCTGTGAATCACCAGGTTTACACACTTCACAGCACTCACCAAAGCACATACCCTCCCCATAAAAAATAAAAAATTATATAAAAAAATTGTGAAAGTTTCAATTTTTATTTTCTATTTCTTCTAACATCAGTTTTAATAATTTGTTTGTAGTTAGAAAGTTATGAGTTCCTTTAAAAATTTAAATTTTATTGGGTCACCTGGGTGGCTCAATTGGTTGAGTGTCTGACTCTTGGTTTTGGCTTGGGTCATGATCTCAGGATCATGAGGTCAAGCCCCACATCAGGCACTATGTTCATTGTGGAGTCTGTTTGTCCCTCTCCCTCTGCTCCTCCATGTGCTCTCTCTCTCTCAAATAAAAAATCAAATAAAATCTTTTAAAGATTTTAAGATTTATTTCCATGGAATTCAAGTACCTTGTGTTTCTTTTTTTTTTTTGTATGTTGTATTTCTTATTTTTTAAAGAAGTTTTTATTTAAATTCCAGTTAGTTAACATAGTGTAATATTAGTTTCAAGTGTACAATATAGTGATTCAACATTTCCACACAATACCCAGTGCTCATCACAAGCACACTCCTTAATCCCCATCAGCCATTCCCCCACCCACCTTTCTTCTGTTAACCATCAATTTGTTCTCTATAGGTTGAGTCTGTCTCTTGGTTTGTGTCACTCTTTTTTCCCTCTTTGTTCATTTATTTTGTTTCTTAAATTCCACATACAAATGCAATCATACAGTATTTGTCTTTCTCTGATCTGACTTGTTTTTCTTAGCATAATACTCTAGCTCCACCCATGTGGTTGCAAATGGCAGTATTTCATTTTTTATGTCTGAGTTATATTCCATCATACACACACACACACACATCTTTTTTTTAAATGTAATTTTGTGTTTGTTTCAAAATTCATTGTTTATGCACCACACCCAGTGCTCCATGCAGTATGTGCCCTCCTTAATACCCACCACCAGGCTCACCCAAACCCCCACCTTCTCCCCTCCAAAACCCTCAGTTTGTTTCTCAGAGTCCATAGTCTCTTATGGTTCATCTCCCCCTCCGATTTCCCCCAACTCACTTCTCCTTTCCTTGTCCCAATGACTTCCATGTTATTCCTTATGCTTCACAAGTAAGTGAAACCATATGATAATTGACTCTCTCTGCTTGACTTATTTCACTCAGCATAAACTCCTCCAGTCTTGTCCATGTTGATACAAAAGTTGATACCCTACATCTTTAGCTATTCACCATTTGATGGATACTTGAGCTGTTTCCATAATTTGGCTATTGTAGATAATGTTACTATTACATCCCTGATCATCAGAGAAATACAAATCAAAACCACAATGAGATATCATGTCACACCTGTCTGATCAGTTAAAATCAACAACACAGGAAACCACAGGTGTTGGCAAAGATGTGGAGAAAGGGGAACACTTTTGCACTGCCAGTGGGAATACAAACAGGTGCAGCCACTCTGGTAAACAGTACGGAGGTTCCTCAAAAAGGTAAAATAAGTCAAGAAGAGAGAGTCAATTATCATATTGCTTCACTTATTAGTGGAGCATAACAAATAGCATGGTGGACATGGGGAGTTACGAGAAGGGAGTTGGGGGAATTTGGAAGGGGAGGTGAACCATGAGAGACTATGGACTCTGAAAAACAATCTGAGGGGTTTGAAGTGGCAGGGGTGTGGGAGGTTGGGGGAACCAGGTGGTGGGTATTAGAGAGGGCACGGATTGCATGGAGCACTGGGTGTGGTACAAAAAACAATGAATACTGTTATGCTGAAAATAAAAAAAAAATAAATTTAAAAAACTTGAAAAAAAAAGGTAAAAACATGATCCAGCAATTACACTACTAGATATTTACAAAAAGAATACAAAAATACGATTTCAAAGGGATACATGAACTCCTATGTTTATAGCAGCCTTAACATATCATTTCTTTAAATGTATTTACATCTCCTTTTGGGGGGGCAGGTTTACCCATTTCTTTATTTTTGCAAAGTTCTAGTGTCTTGACTTAATTGTTGTTAGCTGACTTTATATTTTTAATTATTAATTTATGTACTTGTGTACATTTTTATATATTTTCCTTCCATTCATTTTTCAGTGGGTCATGTTTTTCAGTTATTTCTTTTTCTTCATCTTTCTTTTTTTTTTTTTTAAGATTTTATTTATTTATGTGATAGAGAGAGAGAGCACAAGCTGGGGGAGTGGCAGGAAGATGGAGAAAGAGAAGCAGGCTCCTTGATGAACAGGAAGCCTGACTTAAGGCTCTATCCCAGGATGCGGAGATCATGACCTGAGCCAAAGTCAGATGCTTAGCTGACTGACACACACACACACACCCCTTTTTTTTCTTTTTTCTTAAAATGAGTGTATAATGTGTATATACATTACTCTCCCTGTAGTTTATTGCATCTCATAGTTTCTGATATATAATATTTTCATTATTTTCTAGAAATTTTTATAATTCTTGAGTAAAAGCAAAAATCACCTAAAATGATTTTTTAAATTTCAAAAGGGGAAAGGGGCACCTGGCTGGCTTAGTTGATGGAGTGTGTGATTAATTACAAAGAAAAAAATAATCTTTAAAAAATTTTTCAGAAAGGGAGTTTTCATATTCTGATTTTGTTTTTTCTTGTTTAATTCAGTTACAGTTGAAGAATATATATGTATTTTTTTAAATGTATGCAAAAATGGTCATATTCATAAATGAAGTATTTTTAAGGGATATAGAATTAGACAGATATTGATCATGCTTACAAAATTGACTTTATCACTTACGTATTCTTTGTATCTATTCTTTACTGACATAATCTATCTTGGACTAAAAGAAGAAAATCAAACATCTCATGTACTGTATATTTTTTCTCATATCTCCTATAATTTCTGCCCTACAGAGGTTGCCTATCATTTGGTACAAAAATATTCATAACTTTTCTATCTCCATTATAAATGTTACATGTTAGTATTAATGCCCTTTTTGGTAACTTTTGATGCTCTTAAGTTTGAATTCCACCTTCTTTATATTAAGGCTGAGACTCATACTCTTTCCATTTTATTTTCAAATTTCTGAATCATTGCATAAGGAGTGTCTTCAGGTTAGCATGGATTTGGCTTTTATTTGGAATTGCAATTTTAAAGTCTTTTTTTTTTAACAATGTGTGGTTTAGATCTATTTATATATTGATATGACTGGGGGTTATTCCCTTTTTTTTCCTTCTGATATTTACAAAGATTTGTATTTTTCTGATGGTATCTTTTATAAATATCTATTTATATATCTTTTTATATCTTTGAAATTTATTGACTTGCCTTAATCCAACATATGATAAGTTCTTCTAAATAAATACTCCTGTGTATATAAAAAAATAGTTTCATTCTTTCATTTTTGAGTACAATGCTTTATATATTTCTTTAGATTTAGTCTATTAATTGTTTTATTCAGATATTATACAGCATTAATGATTTTTAATGTTCTTTTTCTATCACAATGAGATATATGTATGTTAAAATTAGCTACCATGACAGGGGCTCCTGGGTGGCTCAGTGGGTTAAAGCCTCTGCCTTCAGCTCAGGTCATGATCTCAGGGTCCTGGCATCGAGCCCTGCATTGGGCTCTCTAGTCCGCAGGGAGCCTGCTTCCTCCTGCCTCTCTGCCTAGTTGTGATTTCTCTCTGTCAAATAAAAAAAAAATTAAAAAAAATAGCTACCATGACAATGAATGTTTGTTTGTCCTCAAAGTCCTTCTTTTTATGTTTTATGTATTTGGAGACCATATTTTTAGATACCTAAAATTTTTAACTGGCTTTTTGATAAAAATTATGTAGTTACACTTTTCTAATACTAGTAATGATTTCTACTATAAAGTTTTACCTAATATTAGTACAGCTATCTCTGCTCTTTTGATTAGTGTAAGCACAGCATATCTTTTTCTCTCCATTTACTTTCAAACTTTATGTTTTAAAATATGCCCATTATAAGGAGGATATAGTTTAAATTTTGTTTCTTTATTTTTATCCAACTGTCAATCTTTACCCTTTAACTGTAACATTGAATTCTTTTATTCTTGAAAACCATCACTTATATATGTGAATGTATTTATTTATTTATTTTTATTTGTGTGTGTGTGTGTGTGAACTTAGTTTTTATTTTTATTTTATGAGAGGGAGAGAAAGAGAAGCCTAAGTAGGCTTCATGCCCAGTGCAGAGCCTGATGTGGGGCTCAATCTCATGACTTGAGGTGAGAGAGTTGGACACCCAAATGACACGGGGCTCTGACTGAACCAAAGGCAGATGCTTAACATCTGAGCCACCTAGGTGCCCCTGTTTACTTTTAAAAGATATTTTTTACTGGATATAAAAGTCTGATCTCATTTCTGAATATTGATGTAAGTTCCTAAAAAAATAACTGTATAGAAATTGAGTAATGTAAACTCCTGAAACAATGCCTTAGGAACAACTGTAATTTATTTCAGGGTGCAATGATGGAATAACATCAGAAAATTTATATAAGTTTATACTACTAACAAATATAAACAAAAATAGTATTACTTTCTTCATAGATGGTGAAAATGTATTTGACATAATTTAATACTCAAAAGCCTTCAAAAATGAAAATAAATGGCTACTTTCTTACCATTATTCATCTAATAGGAAATCTATCTTGGACACATATGGTGTTCTAGGCAAGACAGAAACAATTCTTACAAACTAGAAACAATAATTAAACAAGGGACCTCCCTTAACTCTGGTCGAACAAAATTGAAAATAAAATTGAAATAGGACCACTCTGTAATTTTGAAATGAGACAGAAACAAGGATATTTTCCAGTCACAAAAATAACTATGGACTCTGAAAAACAATCTGAAGGGTTTGAAGTGGCGGGGGGGGGGGGTGGAATTTGGGGTACCAGGTGGTGGGTTTTAGAGAGGGCACAGATTGCATGGAGCACTGGGTGTGGTGAAAAAATACTGAATACTGTTATGCTGAAAATAAATAAATTTAATTAAAAAAATAACTAAGCAACTCTCTCCTCTGACTTACACATGTGATTGTTGCATTTATTTTTCTAATGACATCTGTAACCTTGTTTTAATCTTTCTGCCTCTGGCTAGAAATACCAACAATCACTAAATTTCTCATACTTCTTGACAGCTTCCAATCTCTGATTCTTTCTAATTCCCAGCACAAACCCAAATCCTGTAATAACGCTCTTCCCTCTTACTGAGACCTCCCTACTTCTGTTATGCATTTCCCTTTGCTACAACTAGGTGAATAAACCTGATGTTTTTGACTTCAGGGGTGCTTCTTTTTAAAAAAAAATTTTTTTTAAAGATTTTATTTATTTATTTGATAGAGCGAGTGAGCACAAACAGGGGGGAGAGGCAGAGGAAGAGAGAAAGGGAGAAGCAGACTCTCCACTAAGCAGGGAGACTGATGTGGGGCTCTATCCCAGGACATTGGGATCATGACCTGAGTTAATGGCAGAGGCTTAACCAAATAAGTCACCCAGGTGCCCCTACAGGTATGTTTCTAGTGATCTCTGGCTAAGGAGTTTTACTTTAACAATGACTTGGAATCAAATGACCATAAAAGAGAAAGAGTAATGTGTTTACTTGACCAAATGTTTTTGCGGGACAAAAGCAGTATGAGCTAAGTCAAGAAGCAAATGCAAAATATATTTGAAACTCATATTGCAGAAAATGATAATCATGTATTATCTTCATATAAAAACTCAAAGTAAGAAAGAAAAATGTCAATAAGTTAAAGATGTATAAAGGATAAAGACAGACTATTCATAGGGGAGGAAATTCAAAAGATTTTTAAACATATAAAAAGCTGTAGTGATGTCAGCAAGATGGTGGAATAGGAAGCTCCTCACTTCCCCTCTCCATGGATGCACCAAATAAACAGATACATATGGTTCAAATCCTTTTGAGAGAAATATAGAAAAAAATTAAGACAGTCCTACATATTGGGTGACAGAAAATACCCACATCAAAATGGGTAGGAAAAGCTGAGACACACTTGTTCTGTAAACCCTACTCCTAGCATAATGCCTTACAATTAGGAAGGAATCCCATTTTCCAGTCTTTCCCCGAGGAATGAAAACTTACGGTCACACACCTTTTTTTTTTTTCCCCTTTAACCAAAAATTGAAGAATGGAGAGAAGTTAGCTAATTAACACAGAGGGGGGAAGTCATTGTGACCTCAATAAGTGAGTTGCTAAATTGGAAGTCTCACTCTATAACAAGTACACATTTTTGTTTTAAGTTTATTTTTTAGTAATCTGTACACCCACTGTAGGGCTTAAACTCACAACCTAGAAACCAAGAGTCACCATGCTCTGTCTACTGAGCTTGGTGAGCGCCCAAGACCACACATCTAATTCCTCAGCTTTTGTGGCTGCTACCTAAGGGATCAGATCCCAAATCACCCAGCTCTGAGAGCTGATACGGCTTGATATTTGTTTGTCCCCAGGACCACAGAAAGCAAAGGTATTTTAAATTATATTTTATTTCTAAAATTTATTTTATTTTCTTTTAGTTGTTATTTTAATTCCAGTTAGTTAACATACAATGTTATATTAGTTTCAGGTATACAGTATGGTAATTCAACAATTCCATACATCACCCTGTGCTCATCAGAACCAGTGTACACCTTAATCCCCATCTCCTATTTGACCTATTCCCACCTCCATCCCCATCTCCTCTTTGGTAACCATCAGATTGTTCTTTATAATTAAGACTCAAGGAGGTGACTTTAAACAAGCATGTAATGATATGCTGTGGCTATACACTCAGGTTCAGTGCAGAGGGAAAGGGGAAAAACACCCCGTTCCCATATTCTCCCTGTGATGGGTTAGACTGAATACTTTCCCACTGCTGCCCAAGAGTTGTGCTTCCACTTAGTCTGTGTTTGGGAGCTTATAGGGCCGGTAAGTGTAGTCTTTCAGGAGCCTGAATGAGCATGAAGGAATTGCCTTCTCTCTATGGCTTCCTCTAACGATAAAATCAAGTTTCTAGCTTCTCTGGGAAAGGAGTTTGTCCACATACCTAGCACCCCAACTTTTACAGCTGCCACCTGTGGGACTGGCTTCTAAATCACCTAACTCTGGGAGCTGATAGTCTTCAGCATTTGTTAGTCTCCCAGGACCACAGAGAACAAAGAGATGGCTTTAAATAGGCACACAAGCACTCCAAGCAGCTCTTGCCCTTGGCTAGGGACAGAGAGCAGACAAAAGCACCCACTTACTAGTTTCTCCCTAAAAGGGGCTAGACGGTGTATCTAACATTCCAACTTTCCCAAATGTTGCCTGCAAGTTAGGATTCTAATTATCTTGCATCTAGGAGCTGATGGGGCAGGCACTTTGTAGTACACCAAGAGCCTGAACAGGTGTGTGCATTTCTCCTCTGTCTTCAGAGCACCGATGAAACTTGGTATAACCTAATCTCTCAGGGCCCACTAAGAACAAACATGGCAGTTTGGACAAGCACAAAGTTTGGAGAGGCACCCATATCTTTAGTTGGGCTGATTGGCAAGGGTTATCTCCTACTAGCTTCTTCAAGTTCAGTCTGTTAAGACTAGGAGAGATAGCTATTTTAATGTAATACATAGAAAACAATTCAAAGAGCCAAGGAAAATGAACATGAAATAAAAGAATAAACAAAGAACAAGATAAATCTCTGGAAACTGACCCTAATGGGATGCAGAGAAATGATTTACCTGACAAAGAATTCAAAATAATGGTCATAAAGATGCTCACTGAGGTGAGGAGAGCAGTTCATGAAAAAAGTGAGAATGTCAACAAAGAGAGAAAATATTAAAAAGTATGAAACATAAATCATAGAAGTGAAGAATCTAATAATTGAACTGAAAATTCAATTATAGAGATCAACATCAGACCAAATGAAATGCAAGAAAGGATCAGTGAACTCAAAGACAAGCCAAGGGAAATCATCCAGAGGGGGGAAAAAAAGAATGAAAAAGAGGAATGATAATTTAAGGGATTTACGGGATACTACCAAGTGTATCAATATTTGCACTATGGAAGTCCAAGTAAACAAAGAGAGAGAGGAGGGACAGAAAGACATTACTCAAGGAAATAATGGCTAGCCTTTCTATGCAAGCCAAAGAGGAGATATGGTCATAATTTAAAGGAAAACTTTCATAATGTCTGGAGCCCTTGATGTCCTTCAAATGAAGAAAGAGAGTGCAGCATCAACCTTGACTTCCAAATGGAGTGGAACATCTACAAAAGAAAAGTGATAGCATCTATATCATAAATCTAAAGAGAACCTGAGATGTTCCTCCTGATAGCTCATGCCATTGCTGCCACTAAACACCTGGCTGATGTCAGTGTCTTATACTCTAGGAATACTGGCTAACAAGCTGAGCTCAAGTTTGCTCCTGCCTCTGGGAGCTTTTCCCCTAAGGTCAGGGAGATGACAGGGATGTCCACTCTCACCACCGCTGTTCAGCATAGCACTAGAAGTCCTATCCTCAGCAACCAGAGAACAGAAAGAAAGAAAAGGCATCCAAATTGGAAAAGAAAGCAAACTGTCATTCTTCAAAGATGGCATGATACTCTGCTCAAAAATTGCTGGATCTCATACAGGAATTCAGCAATGTGGCAGGATATAAAAACAATGCACAGAAATCAGTTGCATTTCTATACATTAACAATGTCACTGAAGAAAGAGAAATTAAGAAACTGGTACTATTTATAATTGTACCAAAATATATAAGATACCTAGGAATAAATTTAATCAAAGAAGTAAAGGATCTGTACTCTGAAAATTATAGAACACTTATGAAAGAAATTAAGGAAGACACAAAGAAAAGGAAAAATGTTCCATGCTCATAGGCTGGAAGAACAAATATTGTTAAAATGTCTATGCTACCCAAAGCAATCTATGCAATTCAATGCAATTCCTATCAATACCATCAACATTTTTCATAGAGCTGTAACAAACAACCCTAAAATTATATGGAAGCAGAAAAAACCTTGAATAGCCAAAGGAATGTTAAAAAAGAAAACCAAAGCTAGAGGCATTGCAATTCTGGACTTCAAGCTCTATTACATAGCTGTGATCGTCAAGACAGTATGGTACTGGCACAAAAACAAACATATAGGGGTTGCCTGGGTGGCTCAGCGGGTTAAGCCTCTGCCTTCAGCTCAGGTCATGATCTCAGGGTCCTGGGATTGAGCCCTGCATTGGGCTCTCTGCTCAGTGGGGAGCCTGCTTCCCCCTCTCTCTCTGCCTGCCTCTCTGCCTACTTGTGATCTCTCTCTGAAAGCAGGAAAAAGATACCCAATGGAAAAAAGACAGTCTCTTCAATAAAGAGAAGATGTGTTGATGAGTTTGATATATATATATATATATATATATATATACAAATATATATATATACATATATATGTATATATATATAATGTTGTACACCTTTATTATAGATATACCATCATGTTGCACACCTTTATTATATAAATTTTTTCTTTAAAAAGTTAGGCAACCTCTCTTATAATAAGAGAAAAATTAAAGCTACACCAAAGTGCCATTTGAGAAAAATCAACCAGACTGGCAAAAATCCCCAAGAGTTGATCATATATACTCTGTCGTGGTTGGTTTAGAGAAATAGGCATTTGCAAAAATTGCTTGTGTAGTACAAATTTGTATAACCATTTTGGCAAGATCCTAAAGATTGTGTATAATATGTTACATTTTGTGTAATGCAACAGAAGATAAGTAATTATGTTTTATTGAATATGCATAAAGTGTATGTAGTGTGATAAAAGTGGTTATCTTTTTCTGTGGGAAGGGATGAAAGAAAGGTGGGTAGGAAAGGGAATTAAACTTATTTGTATACCTTTTTATATTGTTTTGATTTACGGTTCATTTGAAGGAATACATTCTTTTCTCAGAGAGCTCCTGTTGCTATATATTTTAAACTTTTTCCCCCCATTTATACAAACATGCTTTAGTTACTAGTTACTAGAAATTATGATTCTTTGTCATTTTCTAAAACTCTGGGTGTCACTCTTTTTCCTGTTTTGACAGCTGCCTTTCTTTTATGTTTTGTCCACATTCAGTACTTCCCATCCTCACCTGTGTGTCAGCTCACTGCTTCAGGTTTTGATGATGTCCAGTGTATACTATTCAGGTCTACCTGCCTGACATTTCTGTTTTATTTTCTTCTTGACATCTTCTTTTCATGTAGATTGTGCAATAAAACTTTATCCAGATTTTCCTTCTATTTCACTAATCCCACCCAATATTTTCTTCAGTTATTCTATTTTAGAAATGTTGTTAGTCCTCAGGATTCATCCCCTATCTCTCTTCTCATTATTTTACATTCGCCCAATAGATTATCTTATCTACCCATTTCAAATTTCACTTGTGCTTTGATAAATCCCAAATTTATATCTCTACATCAATTCATAGATTCCAACTGTAGGTTGTTCTCTCATAGGTAGGTGTCATAGGTTTCTTATACTCAACATATCCTCTTTCTTTTTTTAAAAATTTTTTATTTTTTAAATTAATTTATTTATTTTCAGCATAACAGTATTCATTATTTTTTCACCACACCCAGTGCTCCATGCAATTCGTGCCCTCTATAATACCCACCACCTGGTACCCCAACCTCCCACCTCCCCCCGCCACTTCAAACCCCTCAGGTTGTTTTTTTCTTTTTAAAGATTTTATCCATTCACTTGACAGAGAGAGAGAGAGATCAAAAGTAGGCAGAGAGGCAGGCAGAGAGAGGAGGAAGCAGGCTCACCACTGAGCAGAGAGCCTGATGTGGGGCTCGATCCCAGGACCTCGAGATCATGACCTGAGCCGAAGGCAGAGGCTTAACGCACTGAGCTACCCAGGCGCCCCAACATATCCTCTTTCAAACACACTCAGTTCCTGTGTTTACTATAATGGTATGTGGAACTTGCACCTATCCACTGGATTATGATAGAAATCTGGGCCATATCTTAAGATAATTTGTTTTCCTTATAACCCACATCCAAATGGAAACCAAACCCTGTCAATGTGACTTCCTTAACATCTTTCACAATTACTTTTTCTAATAATTTTTTTTATACCAAAATCTTAATTGTGTCATGGTAGTTTAAGTGAAATAACCACTCTTACTGTTTCTAATTTGGCCTGTTAAAGATACTCATATTTTGTCTCAAACAGAAAGAATATTTGCCTTTTCCCAAACTCAATATGTTATCATGACTATTGTTGTCCCTGGATTCTGTTACTTTTGAGAAAAGAGTATGTATATATGTTTACACACACACACACACACACACACACACACACACACACACACATATGCACTTCTAAGTTCCCTTTCATGTCTCCCAACTACTTGCCCAGTTGCCTCCTCCTTTAGGGTACCAACTCAGTGATTAGTAACAGAAATACCTTTCTGATATTTTTGGTAATGTTAAAGCCATCAATCAACACAGCTCCAGATGTTGTGGTCTCTTCTCCAGTCAATATTTTGAAGGTAGTGGTTTTCCCAGCTCCACTTAATCCAAGTAATCCAAAGGACTCAGATTTCTGGACTACAAGGGAGATATTTCTTATAGCCTTTACAACTGGACACTTATAATAAACCTGAGAAAATAAGGAAAAAAAACCCATAGTGTACTGGAGCACCGATTATGGGCCAACTACAACCATAACCTCAAATCCCTATAGACTGGTACCTGTGACAGTTTCACTCTTCCACTCTCAGCCTTCTATTTTACAAGATATATGCAGATCCCATAGAACTAAGAGATTAGTAGATTAGATTCGTAGTACTCTACTAATAGATTAGTAGTACTACCAATAAATTCTTGCCAGGGATGGTGGGCTACAGTTTAGGACAATGTTGATTATTGAGTGACATTACCTTTGTAAGTTCTTTCAAAACCAGTGGGATATTCTTTAACTTGGGAGGTAGTGTCAGGGCTCTGTTTTCTTCATTTTTTACATCTTCATCCTCATACTCCTTGACCACTTGACAGGACACTACAGCCTACATTTTTAAGACAAAAATCATAGATAAGAATACACTTTAAGCATCTGGTTTAAATGAAAGACCTTCTGAATGCTGGCCCAAGGAAGTAATATCAAAGATGTCAGAAAATGTTTGCTTAATTTCCGAGAACATTCCTACCAATTTCCTGAGCTCTCATGCAATAAGTTTATTCTTCACTTGCTTAGATTTCAAGAGCAAGTGTTTCTAGAGCTGTGAGTAAGTAGTATGTTCTTGCCAATAACATGGGTACTTCATGGAAAACAAAAGCCACACTGGTACTAATATTGTTGTTTAGTGTGATTTGTTACAAATAAAATATGTTGAGGATACCAGGAGATCCAATTTTTTAAAATTTATTTTTTATTTATTTTCAGCATAACAGTATTCATTATTTTTGTACCACACCCAGTGCTCCATGCAATCTGTGCCCTCTATAATACCCACCACCTTGTACCCCAACCTCCCAACCCCTGCCACTTCAAACCCCTCAGATTGTTTTTCAGAGTCCATAGTCTCTCATGATTCACCTCCCCTTCCAATTTCCCCCAACTCCCTTCTCCTAACTCCCCATGTCCTCCATGCTATTTGTTATGCTCCACAAATAAGTGAAACCATGTGATAATTGACTCTCTCTGCTTGAATTATTTCACTCAGCACAATCTCTTCCAGTTCAGTCCATGTTGCTACAAAAGTTAGGTATTTGTCCTTTCTGATGGAGGCATAATACTCCATAGTATATATGGACCACATTTTCCTTATCCATTTGTCCATTTAAGGGCATCTATAATGAACTCCTCAAACTCAACACACACAAAACAGACAATCATATCAAAAAATGGGCAGAAGATATGAACAGACACTTCTCCAATGAAGACATATAAATGGCTATCAGACACATGAAAAAATGTTCATCATCACTAGCCATCAGGAATATTCAAATTAAAACCACATTGAGATATCACCTTACACCAGTTAGAATGGCCAAAATTAACAAAACAGGAAACAACATGTGTTGGAGGGGATGTGGAGAAAGGGGAACCCTCTTACACTGTTGGTGGGAATGCAAGTTGGTGCAGCCTCTTTCGAGAACAGTGTGGAGATTCCTCAAGAAATTAAAAATAGAACTTCCCTATGACCCTGCCATTGCACTACTGGGTATTTACCCCAAAGATACAGATGTCATGAGATCCAATTTTTAAAAAAGAATGAATTTTTTTTTTTAAAGGAAATACCCTCTAGAGGTGAAGTCAGAGCTTGAATAAGTAGGGATTCATTGAAAGAGTGAAGATGTGGTGGGGAAGAAAGTATGTTGCCATCAGCAGTGGGAGCTCAGTGAGAGATAAGTAGCAATGAACCAACAGGGCACGTTTTGTGAATAGTAATTTGTAGTGTTTGAGCACAGCCTTGTTGTTGTTGTTGTTTTTGAATTGGCTATTTTTGCATCAAGTGCTCATTTGATGGTACTTCATTAAGGAAGAATGGAGTGGGAGGATATATTTAGCTCAGTAAACATGCTAGTTAGAAGAGTGACTAGAGAGCTGCTTTAAGTGTTTTTTTCTTTTCCAGTCTAAAAATTGGATGTATGGGAGCAGTCAAAATGGACATCTTTTCCTTGCTTTTGATCTTAGGAGGGAAACATTCACTCTTTGATCATCATGTTTGCTGCAGACTATCTAAATGAATCCCACTTATCAGGTTGAAATGTTTCCTTTCTTTCCTTGGTTAGCAGTTTTTTGAAAAATCACAGATGGATGTTGAATGTTGTCAAATGCTTTTTATGCAATAATTGGCATGAACATGTGGTTTTTCTTCTTGAGACTATTGACCTTGTGGCTAATATTCATTTTCAAATATTAAACTAGCTTTACATTCATGGAATAAACTCCATTTGTTCACAGTTTATTCTTCCTTCCATATATTCTTGGGTTCTATTGTGAATATTTTGTTGAGAATTTGTGTCTGTGTTCTTGAGGGATACTGTTTTTTTTTTTTTTTTTCTAATTTCTCCATTTTGGTATTAGAGTAATGATGATTTCACAAAATGAGTTGGAAAATGATCTCACTTCTTCTTTCTGGAGGAAAGAATGCAGAATTGATGCTGTTTCTTTAATTTTTTTGATAGAATTTGTATGTGAAATTATACAGGCTTAGCATTTTCTTCTTTGCAGGTTTTATACTATGCAAATAATGTCTTTAATTGAAATAAAACTATTTAGTTTCTTTATTTTTTTTTAATTTGTATAATTTTTTATTTTTTATAAACATATATTTTTATCCCCAGGGGTACAGGTCTGTGAACCACCAGGTTTACACACTTCACAGCACTCACCAAAGCACATACCCTCCCCAATGTCCATAATCCCACCCCCGTCTCCCAAACCCCCTCCCCCAAGCAACCCTCAGTTTGTTTTGTGAGATTAAGAGTCACTTGTGGTTTGTCTCCCTCCCAATCCCATTTTCTTTCATTTATTCTTCTCGTACCCACTTAAGCCCCCATGTTGCATCACCACTTCCTCATATCAGGGAGATCATATGATAGTTGTCTTTCTCCTCTTGACTTATTTCGCTAAGCATGATACGCTCTAGTTTCTTTATTCTTGAGTGAGTTTTGATAAGGTTGGGTCTTTCTAGGAATTGTTCTATTTCATCTAAGGTAACAAATATATGACATAGGCTGGATTTTAACTTCTGTGGTATACATAGTGAAATCTTTTCATTTGTCCTCATACTGGCAATATGTTTCTATTGTTTCTATTTCATGATTGCTCTGGTTATAGATTTATCAATTATAATCATTTTTAAAAATTAGTTTTTGGTTGCATTCATTAATTTTTCTCAATTACTCTTCTGTTTTCAGTTTTATTTCTTTTATTTTTATTTACTTCTGCTTGCTCTGAGTATATTTTGCTTCTTTTCCTAATTTATTGAGAAGGAAGTTTCAATTATTAACCTGGGACTTTTTTTTTTTTAAGTTTCAGAGGTAGAATTTAGTTATTTGTTGGTTGCGTGTAACATCCAGTGCTCATTTCATCAAGTGCCCTCCTTAATGCCCATCGCCCAATTATCCCTTCCCTCCAACCACTTCCTCTCCAGCAATCCTCAGTTTATTTCTTAGAATTCAGCATCTCTTATGGGTTAACTCTCTTTCAGAATGGCTAAAATTAACAACTCAGGAAACAACAGATATTGGCGAGATGTGGAGAAAGGGGAATGCTCTTACACTGTTTGGGGAAATGCAAACTGTTGCAGCCACTCTTGAAGAGAGGATGGAGGTTCCTCAAAAACTTAAAAATAGAGGGGCTCCTGGGTGGCTCAGTGGGTTAAAGCCTCTGCTCTTGGCTCAGGTCATAATCCCAGTGTCCTGGGATAGAGCCCCATATCAGGCTGTCTGCTCAGCGGGTAGCCTGCTTCCCTTCCTCTCTCTCTACATGCCTCTCCACCTATTTGTAAACTCTGTCTGTCAAATAAATAAATAAAATCTTAAAAAAAAAAAACAACTTAAAAATAGAGCTACCCTAGACCCCACTGTTGCACTACTAGGTATTTATCCAGAG
Organism: Mustela nivalis; assembly: GCF_964662115.1. Taxonomy (NCBI): domain Eukaryota; kingdom Metazoa; phylum Chordata; class Mammalia; order Carnivora; family Mustelidae; genus Mustela; species Mustela nivalis. The sequence continues at coordinate 23,223,363 of NC_139038.1, forward strand.
GATACAAACAGGACACCTGCACCCCAATGTTTATAGCAGGAATGTTCACAATAGTCAATATATGAAAGAATCCCGGATATCCATTAGCAGATATATCACATATATTATATATATATATATATATATATATATATATATATATATATATATACTGAATTCCCACTGCTGATGGCAGTGTTTATACACTCACACACATAATGGAATACTATGCAGCCATCAAAATATGATATTTATATCTCACATATATTTGAGATATATATATAAGCTTCCACTGCTGGTGGCAGCGATTATATATATATATATATCGGGTGAGCCACCCAGGTGCCCAGTGTGTCACTTCTTTAGACTCAGATTGATTGTTTAGGGAAATATATATATATATATATGATGTGATATATATGTAATGGAGTACTATGCAGCCATTAAAAAACATGAAATCTTGCCATTTGCAAAGACGTGAATGGGACTAGAGGGTATTATACTAAGTGAAATAATTCAGTCAGGAAGACAAATACCTTAGGATTTCCCTTGTATGTGGAATTTGAGAAACAAACAGATGAACATAGAAGAAGGGGATAAAAAAATAAAATTGGACTTTTTTTCATGAATAATATAAGCATTTAATACTTTAAATTTCTAGGGGCACCTAGGTGGCTCAGTGGGTTAAACCTCTGCCTTTGGCTCAGGTCATGTTCTCAGGGTCCTGGAATCAAGCCCCACATCAGGCTCTCTGCTCAGCAGGGAGCCTGTTTCCCTCCTCTCTCTCTGCCTGCCTCTCTACCTACTTGTGATCTCTATCTGTCAAATCAATAAATAAAATCTTCAAAAAATACTTTAAATTTCTATTAAAACAATGCTTTAGTCGCATCCCACAAATTTTGGTATGTTGTATTTTCATTTTCATTCAGTTCAAAATATTTCCTAATTTCCTTTTTGATGAATGTGTTCCAAAGACGTGTTTCTTAATTTCCCAATGTTTATAGAGGTTTTCCCATTATATTTGTTATTCATTTATAGTCAAATTTAAAGATGATCAGAAAGCACTGCATTTCTATTATTTTAAAATTGTGACTGATGTATTTTGGTTGATGGTTCCATATGTACTACTCTTATTATGGGTTATGTTCTATAAATGCAAATTAGATTTATTTGGTAGATAGTGTCTTACAGTCTTTTATGTCTTTGTGTTCTACTGATTAGTGAGGGAGTATTTGGTAGATTATGAAAGCTGTGAATGAGAACATGCTGTTTTGCAGGGGAGGCCTCCAAATTTTCTTTGCCTGAAAAGGGAGTATGAATTCTTAACAAAGAGAAGTGTGTCACTTTTTTTTTAAAGATTTTATTTATTTATTTGACAGAGAGAGAGAGATCACAAGTAGGCATAGAGGTAGGCAGAGAGAGAGGAGGAAACAGGCTCCCCACTGAGCAGAGAGCCTGATGTGGGGCTCGATCCCAGGACCCCAAGATCATGATCTGAACTGAAGGCAGAGGCTTAACCCACTGAGCCACCCAGGTGTCCAGTGTGTCACTTCTTTAGACTCAGATTGTTTAGGGAAATATGGGAATTTAAGATTTTGGGTCATTAACTCAGATGTCCCTATTCCATGTATCAGTGTCCCATTCCTTTCTAACAAGAGTTGTGATCTTGGCATAGCAGATCTGCCTTGATTGATAGTTTGATGTTCCTGGAGCTCATCAAATCTGAAAATTGGACATTGATCCCAGGACTCACTTTGCACTTCCACTGAAGAAAATAAGGGATCCATTAGATGTGATCAAGGAAGCCCTTTCACTTTCACAGTGAAAGTGAAAAAGGAGGCTTTCAGTTTCCTACTAGTAACTCCTGGCCTTTTGTTTTCTAAACCAAAGAGCTTAGCAATAGTTTCACAGCTCCATTGTTCTAATGTGTGCTATTTTCCCCATATTTCTTGATTCTCTGATATACACATCAATCAGTGCATTCTCTTGACTTGACACTCTTGACAACACTGGTGAAAAAATTAGCAACTAGACTACTACTTTGTGTCAGAGGAAATCTGTTTCCTTGCTACCAGTAACATGGACCTCATTGACAGCTGAGTTGGGGAATCAGCTAGTCCTAAAACCCCATCCTATTATATACTTTCTTAGAACTCTCCTGCAACTAACTTGCAGGTAGAGTACCCTTGGGACCAGAACTATGTAAAGGAGAGGAAGGAATCTGGAGTAGGCAGAGGGAGAAGTTAAGCTGTGATGCAGGCCAAATGATATTCTCAGTTGACCCCATGAAAAGCCTTGAAGTTCTTTGAGAGGCATTGAGAACACAAAGCATTTTGCTCTTCTATCTGCAAGTGATTGGATGCTGGCCATCTGGGAAGAAGTGTCACCTTGGGAGATAAGAATTTTTATAGATGAAGCAATCCATAAAGATAATGACAAGTGAAGGTTGTCTGAAGATAGTACTCCCCAAAGCTAAAGGGAACAACTTCTTCATTGCAGGGGCATCTAGCCTAAGAACCATATGATCATTTCACAAGATGCAGAAAAAAGCATTTGACTAAGAACAACATTCATTCATGATAAAAAAAAAAAAATCTCAACAAAGTCGGGTTATAGGGAACATACCTCAACACAATAAAGGACATCTATGAAAAACCCAAAGCTGGTATCATCCTCTATGGTCAGGAGCAAGACAGAGATGTTCACTCTCATCACTGTTATTTAACGTAGTACTGAGTCCTAGCCATGGCATTCAGACAACAGCAACAACAACAAGAACGACAATGACAACAAAATAAAAGGCATCCAAATCAGCAAGGAAGAAGTCAAACTTTCTCTATTTTCAGACAACATGATCCTCAATGTAGAAAACAACATAGAAAGACTCCACCAAAAAGATTTATTGGAACTGATACATGAATTCAGTAAAGTTTCAGTATATAAAATCAACATACAGGAATCTATTGTATTTCTATACACTAATAATGAAGCAGTAGAAAGAGAAATTAAGGAATCAATCTCATTTACAATTGTACAAAAAAACAAGATACTTAGGAATAAATCTAACCAAAGATCTGTACTCTGAAAACTATAAAACATTGATGAAAGAAATTGAAAATTATATAAAGAATTGGAAAGACATTCTATACTCATGGATTAAAAGAAAAAATATTGTTAAAATGTCCATGTTACACAAAGCAATCTACATATTCAATGTAATACCTACCTAAATACTAACAATGTTTTTTTTGCAGAGCTAAAATTTGTTTAGAACCACAAAAGACCCTGAATAGCCTAAGCAGCCTTGAAACAGTGAAGCAAAGCTGGAGGCAGCATAATTCCAGACTTCCAGTTATATTACAAAGCTGTAGAGATCCGAAGAGTATTGTACTAGCATGAAAATAGATACAAGGGTCAATGGAACAGAATAGAAAACGCAGAAATGATCCCACAACTATATGGTCAGTTAATTCTCTGACAAAGCAGGAAAGACTATCCACAGGGAAAAAGACAGTCTCTTCAGAAAATGGTGTTGAGAAAACTGGACAGCAACATGCAAAAGAATGAAACTGGACCACTTTCTTATACCACACACAAAAATGGATTTGAGACCTAAATTTGAGACAGGATAAAAATCCTAGGGGAGAATACAGGCAGTAACCTCTTTGACATTGGCTGTAGTAACGTCCTTCTAGATATGTTTCCTGAGGCAAGGGAAACAAAAGCAAAGATAAACTATTAGAACTTCATGAACCATGAGAGACTATGGACTCTGAAAAACAATCTGAGGGTTTCGAAGGGGCGGGGGATGGGAGGTTGGGGGAGCCAGGTGGTGGGTATTATAGAGGGCACGGATTGCATGGAGCACTGGGTGTGGTGAAAAAATAATGAATGTTGTTAAGCTGAAAATAAATAAAAAATAAATTTAAAAAAAACCTTCTGCACAGTGAAGGACACAATCAACAAAACTGAAAGGCAGACTATGGAGTGGGAGAAGAGATGAAGTGAAATGAAAATGATGTATTTTTTTCAGAGTGTGTGTGTGTGTGCAAAGAGGGGAGGGGCAGAGAGAGAGAGAATCTTAAAATTTTATTTACTTATTTTAGAGAGAGAACATATATATATGTTTCAGTTAGCCATTATATCATACATCAAAAGTTATATGATAAGTGATATATATATCATGTCTTGTATATATTTCAGTTAGCCATCATATCATACATCATAAGTTTTTGTTGTAGTGTTCAACAATTCATTAGCTGCCTATAACACCAACTGCTCATCCCAAAACATGCTATTCTTAATACCCACCACGACAAAGCTTTTAAGAAATCAATTCCATAATTATAACCAAATACATCTCAAAGACAGTAAGTGCACAAGACAGTGCTTTCTATCATAGTCAACCCAATTAAAACGAGGTTTATGATTCAAATTAGTTCCAGTTAGATCTTGACATAACTGTGTGATATTTTCATTATCAAGTAATAGAGGTAAGAATATGTAGATTCATACATTTTGGCCTAATAATGAGCTTTCTTTGAATTGTATCTAAAGTCTACCTTAGTTACTCACCTTCATGCCTTTTGTAAATAGGTTGTGCACATTAGATAAAATTTTATGAGAGATAAAGTTTTGCAGGCTCCAGGATGTAGTCTCCACACACAAAAGCAAAAGGAGATAAAATAAGCCCAAGACAGCCAATGCAGTCAAATACTTTGCAATCCCATGTGTTCCAAAATTATAGACACTCTTCTCAGTAGCTGAGGATGATAAAAGACAAATAGCCTTACTTTAAAAACTGATACAAAGTCTAAGGTGACACCAAAGTTAAGAAATATGGGTCAAATGAATTTTAAATTATATTTAAGGAAGTATAGAATATGGGAAATAATTATCTTAATATTTTATTAATTTATCTTTCTGGATATTTATGGTTTTTATAAAAGTTCTTCTGCCAGTGATTTTTTTTTTCCTCTAGTTTTTACCAGGACAACATAACCACATACTCAATGAATTTTAAAGGCTGAGCCTCCATGAACACAATGCTTAGTAATTAATTTATAACAAATATATAAAGCAAACAAAGGTATTTGTGGCATACCTAGGTCATGCCAAACAATTAAAGTCCTTTAAGGTGAGAAAAACCTTTATTCTATAAATAGGTAAAAATTTTAAGTAAAAAAAGTGTATGATGGCAATAATCATAAGGAAGAAAACAACAAATAGTTGAAATGTAAATGGACATTTGAATGTCCATTTGAATGAATACACTGAATGAAATGTAAATAGCTTATAGTTTTTGGCCTTACTACAGAGAAAATTAGCTAATACAAACAGCTAAATTCTACATGTTCAAATAGCAGACATCTCTGAAATGTGAGATAAATTACTCTTTTTATCAGAATTGTGTTTTCTGATTTGTGCTAATATGAAGAAATGCAATTTGTTTTAACAAAATACACATAAAACTTACCTTTTTAAAGTGTATAATTCAGTGGCACTTAATATATTCACAATGTTGTGTAGCAATTACCACTACCTAGATCCATAACAATTTCATTTCCCCAAAAGAAAACCCAGTATCTATGAAACAGTCATTACTAACCCCCTACCCCTAACCACTGGTAACCACTAATCTGTCTCTATGGATTTGCCTATTTTGAACATTAAATATAAATGGAATCATAGAGTAAGTAGCCTTTTGTATCTGGCTCTTTTCATTTAGCATAATGTTGAATGTTTGAAGGCTCACCCGTGTTGTAACACCTGCCTGTAATTCATTTCTCTTTATTGTTGAGTATTACTCCATTGTATGGATATACCACATTTTGTTATCCACTTATCAGAGCATGAACATCTTGATTGCTTCCAATTTTTCTGGGAAAAAACCATTACGAATAATTTGCTCTGAGTATTTGTGTACAAGTTCTTGTTTAAATACTTCTTTTCAGTTCTTTTGGATATATATTCAGGGGTGGAATTGTTGGGTCATATGGTAATTCTATGTTTAACTTTCTGAGGGACCACCAAACTCTTCCACAGCAGCTATAACATTTTACATTCATAGCAGCAATATATGAAAAGTAAGAATTTCTCCACATTCTCACCAACCTTGGATATTTTTCATTTTTTTATTATGGCCATCCACATGGGTAAGAAGTGATGTCCTACTATGCATTTCTTATTGAATATATTTGACATTTAACATTGTGTAAGTTTAAGGTGTTATAGCATGCTACTTCAAAAAATTTATGTATTGGAATGTGATTGCCAATGTAGTAATATTGATTGCATTACATAATTATAATACAACATTATTATCTATATTTATTATATTGTGCATTAGAGCTCTATGGCTTATTTAGTACTCATTATAAATTTAAACATTATAATTTTAAACACCATCACTCTTAACAACTGTCCTCCACTCCCAGTTAACCAAAATTTTACCCTGTTTTTTACAGGTTTAAGTTTCTTTTTTTTTTTTTTTTAAGATTTTATTTATTTATTTAACAGAGAGAAATTACAAGTACACTGAGAGGCAGGCAGAGAGAGAGAGAGAAGGAAGCAGGCTCCCTGCTGAGCAGAGAGCCCGACCCGGGACTCGATCCCAGGACCCTGAGATCATGACCTGAGCCGAAGGCAGCGGCTTAACCCACTGAGCCACCCAGGCGCCCCTACAGGTTTAAGTTTCTTAGACTCTATATATAAGTGATACCATACAGTATTTGTTTCAGTCTGACTAATCTTGTTTAGCATAATTTGCTTATTTCACCCATGTTGTCTCAAATGGAAGAGCATCTTCTGTTTCCATGGCTGAATAACATTCCATTGTGTTTATGTACCATATTGTTTTTCTACCCATTCATCCACTGGTGGGCATTTGGGTTGTTTCCATATCTTGGCTGTTGTGAATAATGCTGTGATATATGCATGGGAGTGGATATATCTTGTCAAAAGCCTGTTTTCATTTCCTTTGTGCATCTACTTAGAATAGGAATTGCAGGATCATGTGGTAGATCTATTTTTTAGCTTTTAGAGGAAACTCCATACTGTTTTCCATAGTGGTTGGGGTAATTTAAATTTCCACCAACAATGTATAAAAGTTTCCTTTTCACCACATCCTTGTCAGCACCTATCATCTATGGTCTTCTTGATATCAGCCATTCTAATAGGTATTAGATATCTAGATAGGTATTCTAATAGGTATAGATATCTAATAGGAAGTGATAGCTCATTGTGATTTTGATTTGAATTTCACTGATGACTATTGATGTAGAGTATTCATGTGCCTGTTGGCCATTTTGATGTCCTTTTTACAAAGATGTCTATTTAGTTCTGCCCATTTTTTAAAAGTTTTTAAAATTATGTTCAATTAGTCAACATATACTAGTACATCACTAGTTTTTGATGTAGTGTTCAAAGATTCATTAGTTGTGCACAACACCCAATGCTCATCACAATATATTCCCTCCTTAATACCCATTACCCAGTCACCCCATCCCTCACCCCCTCCCTTCTGCAGCCCTCAGTTTGTTTCCCAGAGTCCAGAGTCTTTCATGGTTTGTTTCCCTCTCTGATTTTTTCCCATTCAGTTTTCCTTCCCTTCCCTTATGGTTCTCTGCCCATTTTTAAACTGGACCATTTTTGTTATTAAGTTGACTGCATTCCTTATCCATTTTGAATATTAACCTGTTATGTGATATGTGGTTTGCAAACATTCTCTCCCATTTTCTGGGTTGTTTTTTCATTTTGTGATATAGTTTTATAGTATAATTGCCAAATACTGTGACCATATGCAGTAACACTAAGTAAAGCAAAGGCAGAAGCAAATTATACAAGGAATATCTGAAATGAACAAAATAGAAATTTTTAAAAACTTAAATATAAACTATAATATTAAATTACATATAAAGAACCTAATTAGATATATACCTTTGTTAAGACTTTATTCTAAAAAGAAGGAGAGGTAAATATTCGCTTAGAAATTTATATGGAACCAGAAAAGACCTCGAATAGCCAAAGGGATACTGAAAAAGAAAGCCAACGTTGGTGGCATCACAATTCCGGACTTGAAGCTCTATTACAAAGCTGTCATCATCAAGACAGCATGGTACTGGCACAAAAACAGACACATAGATCAATGGAACAGAATAGAGAGCCCAGAAATAGACCCTCAAATCTATGGTCACCTCATCTTCGACAAAGCAGGAAAGAATGTCCAATGGAAAAAAGACAGCCTCTTCAATAAATGGTGCTGGGAAAATTGGACAGCCACATGCAGAAAAATGAAATTGGACCATTTCCTTACACCACACACGAAAATAGACTCAAAATGGATGAAGGACCTCAATGTGCGAAAGGAATCCATCAAAATCCTTGAGGAGAACACAGGCAGCAACCTCTTCGACCTCAGCCGCAGCAACATCTTCCTAGGAACAATGCAAAAGGCAAGGGAAGCAAGGGCAAAAATGAACTATTGGGATTTCATCAAGATCAAAAGCTTTTGCACAGCAAAGGAAACAGTTAACAAAATCAAAAGACAACTGACAGAATGGGAGAAGATATTTGCAAACGACATATCAGATAAAGGACTAGTGTCCAGAATCTATAAAGAACTTATCAAACTCAACACCCAAAGAACAAATAATCCAATCAAGAAATGGGCAGAGGACATGAACAGACATTTCTGCAAAGAAGACATCCAGATGGCCAACAGACACATGAAAAAGTGCTCCATATCACTCGGCATCAGGGAAATACAAATCAAAACCACAATGAGATATCACCTCACACCAGTCAGAATGGCTAAAATCAACAAGTCAGGAAATGACAGATGCTGGCGAGGATGTGGAGAAAGGGGAACCCTCCTACACTGTTGGTGGGAATGCAAGCTGGTGCAGCCACTCTGGAAAACAGCATGGAGGTTCCTCAAAATGTTGAAAATAGAACTGCCCTATGACCCAGCAATTGCACTACTGGGTATTTACCCTAAAGATACAAATGTAGTGATCCAAAGGGGCACATGCACCCGAATGTTTATAGCAGCAATGTCCACAATAGCCAAACTATGGAAAGAACCTAGATGTCCATCAACAGATGAATGGATCAAGAAGATGTGGTATATATACACAATGGAATACTATGCAGCCATCAAAAGAAATGAAATCTTGCCATTTGCGACAACATGGATGGAACTAGAGCGTATCATGCTTAGCGAAATAAGTCAAGCAGAGAAAGACAACTATCATATGATCTCCCTGATATGAGGAAGTGGTGATGCAACATGGAGGCTTAAGTGGGTAGGAGAAGAATAAATGAAACAAGATGGGATTGGGAGGGAGACAAACCATAAGTGACTCTTAATCTCACAAAACAAACTGAGGGTTGCTGGGGGGAGGGGGTTTGGGAGAAGGGGGTGGGATTATGGACATTGGGGAGGGTATGTGCTTTAGTGAGTGCTGTGAAGTGTGTAAACCTGGTGATTCACAGACCTGTACCCCTGGGGATAAAAATATATGTTTATAAAAAATAAAAAATTAAAAAAAAAAGAATTAAAAGTAAACCATAATCCATCAAAAAAAAAAAAGTAATTTGAAACAGGACAAGAAAATTTAAAATGTTGCAATTAACAAAATAGAAATTAAAAAGAATTAAAAAAGGAGAATAAAAATTAAGGCTGATTCCTGAAAATGATGTATATTTATATAAGCCTTTGGTGATCAAGTGTAATAAAATATATGGGAACCCCTCCCCCCAAGTATACTATATTAGGAAGGGGAAAGTAGACAGGACTTACAGAAGAGACTAAAATAACTATATTTAATTTTATGTCAGTGACTGGAAATGAGAATAATTTTTTTCAAAACTCATATTTTATAGCAACTTTTTAAAAAGAAAAGAGAGATTTTTAAAAATTCCAGTTAGTTATCATACAGTATAATATTAGTTTCAGGTCTACAATATAGTGATTCAACACTTCCATACAACATATGGTGCTTATCACAACTGCACTCCTTAATCTCCCTCACCTACATTACCCATTCCTCCATCACCTTCCCTCTGGTAACCAACACTTTGTTCTTTATAGTTAATACTCTGCTTCTTGGTTTGTCTCTGCCTCTCTTCCCCCTGCCCCCATGCTCTTTTGTTTTGTTTCTTAAATTCCACATATGTATGAAATCATGTGGCATTTGCCTTTCTCTGGCTGACTTATTTTGCTTGGCATACTACTCTTTAGCTCCATCTATGACACTGAAAATGGCAAGGTTTCATATATATAACTCAGATATATATATATATATATATATATATATATATATATATACACACACACACACACACACCCCATATCTTCTTTATCCATACATCAGACAATGGACATTTGGGCTCTTTACATAGTTTGGTTATTGTAGATAATGCTGCTATAAATATTGGGGTGCATGTATCCCATCAAATCAATATTTTTGTATTCTTTGGGTAAATAACTAGTAATGCCATTGCTGGATCATAGGGTAGGTCTATTTGATTTTTTGAGGAACCTCTATACTGTTCTTCAGAGTGGCTTCAGCAGTTTGGATTCCCACCAACAGTGTAACAGGGTTCCCCTATCTCCACATCCTTACCAACACTTGTTGATTCTTATGTGGTTGATTTTAGCCATTCTGACAGGTGTGAAGTGATAACTCACTGTGGTTTTAATTTGCATTTCCCTGATAATTAGTGATATTGAGTATCTTTTCGTATCTGTTGGCCCTCTGGATGTCCTCTTTGAAAAAATGTCTATTCATGTTTTCTGTGCATTTTTAATTGGATCATTCTTTTTTCAGGTGTTGAGTTTTATAAGTTCTTTGTATATTTAAAATACTAACCCTTTATCTGGTTTGTCATTTGCAATTATCTTCTCCCACTCTGTAGTTTGCCTTTTAGTTTTATTGATTGTTTCTTTCGCTGTGCAGAAGTTTTCTTTTTCTTTTCTTTTCTTTTAAGTAGACTTAAATCAAGTGTTTGAACTTATGACCCTGAGATCAGGATCTGAGCTGAGATCAAAAGTTGGATGCTTAACTGTTGTAGCCACCCAAGCACCCCTGTGCCACCCAAGCACCCCTTTAATAAGTCCTAATAGTTTATTTTTGCTTTTGTTTCCCTTGTCTTAGGAGACATATCTAGAAGGAGGCTGCTATGACTGGTGTCAAAGAGATTACTGTCTGTATTCTCTCATCAGATTTTTATGATTTCAAGTCTCACATTTTGGTCTTTAATCCATTTTGAGTTTATCTTTGTATCTGATGTGAGAAAGTGGCCAGGTTTCATTCTTTTGCATGTTGCTGTCCAGTTTTCCCAACACCATTTGTTGAAAAGTCTTTGTCCCATTGGATACTCTTTCCTGCTTTGTCAGAGATTAATTGGCCATTAGTGATGAGTTCAGAATAAATAATTTTTTAAAAGAAAAATATAAATGGCCATACTCATGTGAATTGAACAATAGAAAGAATAGACCAGTAACTGAAGAAGTTGGTAAAATGCTCCCAGGAAAAATACAATAAATTTAGACAGCTTCATAAGCTTAGCTATATCAAAAATCAAATAATTACTATGTTACCTGAAAAACTTCAGATTTCCCACATTCAAATGGTCAGTTGAGCACACACATTTGCTTCTTTCCTTCCCTAAAATCTTTCAAATATCATTAAAGATATACAAAAATGTATAAATCTATAAAAACATGGAGAATAGAAGTGGGGGAAATAATGGGAAACAGATAACTTGAAATTTTGTTGACTTTTTGTAAGAGGGAAAGATGTCTCAGTGGGTAGTCATGCATAAACCACAGAAGAAAAAAAATTGGGCTCTGAGAGACATAATCCCAGGGAAGCTCTAAATGAAACATTTTTGTTGTGGTCTTGTGAAACAGTATTTAGGGTATTTAATAAAGGTGTTGTACAGCTTTATTTCTACCTTATACCAGCCATACAAGCCTCCATTCTGTTCTTTAAACACATATAGTCCTTCCCTAATTTGAAGCATTTGTTCTTGCTCTTCCATCAGTCTGGAATGTCATTCCTTCAGCTCTTCACTGGCTAGTTCAATCTCATTCTTTTAGTCATCAGATCCAATACCACTCTGCAGAGATGTCTTCTATAAATGTTCTATCTGGAGTAGCCTAAATTACTTTTTAAGAAAGATTTTATATTTTTGGGAGAGAAAGTCAGCATAAGAAATGCTAAACAAAATGAAGGGGGAAAATCGATGTCTGGATAGTTCATGATACAATTTCACAACATTAAAGATAATGATTTTCTGAAGATAGAAGTTTTCAGAGGCTATTGGCAAAAGGAAATAAAATTAACATCAGAGTCCTCTTAAATAATATGGTTAAACATCAGAAAAATCAATTAACTTAAGACATTATATTAACATTTTAATATGTCTAAAGACACAGAAAAAGCACTTGATCTCACTCAAGGCAAAAACTATTAATAAACTAGGAATAGAATAGATCTTCTCAAACTTATAAAGAGAATCTATGAAAAACCTACAGCTAAAAATCATACTTAATGATGAATGACTGGATTGCTTTCCTCTTAAGACTGGGAACAAGGCAAGGATGTTTATTTCCATCACCTCTATTCAACACTGTACTGGAAGTTCTAGTCAGTAAAATAAAATATAGAAAAGACCCTGAATGTCCAAGGAAATGTTGAAAAAGATAAACAAAACTGGGGACATCATGTTGCCTGATTTCATGCTATATAACAAAGCTGTGATCACCAAGACAGCATGGTATTAGCACAAAAACAGACACATAGTTCAATGGAACAGAACAGAGTCTCCAGAAATGGGCCCTCAACACTATGGTCAACTAATTTTCAACAAATCAGGAAAAAATATCCAATGGAGAAAGACAGTCTCTTCAGTTAATGGTGCTGGGAAAATTAGACAGTTATATACAGAAGAATGAAGTTGGACCATTCTCTTACACCATACACAAAGATAAACTCAAACTGGGTAAAAGACCTCAGTGTGAGACTAACAAAATCCTAGAGGAGAACATGTCTTCAACATCAGGCAAACAACTTCTCTCAAGACCTGTCTCCAAAGGCAAAGAAAACAAAGGCAAAAATGATCTTTTGGGATCTCATCAAGATAAAAAGCTACTGCACATCAAAGGAAACAGTCAACAAAATTAAGAGGCAACCCACAGAATGGGAGAAGATATTTGCAAATGGGCTGGTATCCAATATCTATGAAGAACTTCTCAAACTCAACACCTGAAAACCAAATAATCCAGCCAGAAAATGGGCAGACAACATGAACAGACACTTCTCCAAAGAAAACATACAAATGACTAACAGACGCATGAAAAAATGTTCACCCATCATTAGCCATCAGGGAAATTCAAATCAAAACCACAATAAGATACCACCTTGCACCAGTTAGAATGGCAAAAATTAACAAAACAGAAAACAGCAAATGTTGGAGAGGATGTGGAGAAAGGGGAACTCCCTTACACTGTTGGTGGGAGTGCAAGTTGGTACAGCCACTTTGGAAAACAATATGGAGGTTTCTCAGAAATTTAAAAATAGAGCTATCCTTGACCTAGCAATTGCACTACTGGGTATTTACTCCATAGATATAGATGTAGTGAAAAGAAGGGGCACATGCATCCCAATGTTCATAGCAGTAATGTCCACAATAGCCAAACTGTGGAAGGAGTCAAGATGCCTTTAAGAAGATGAATGGATAAAGAAGACAGGTACATATATACAATGCAATACTGCTCAGCCATCAGAAAGGACGAATACCCACCATTTACATAGATATGGGTGGAGCTGGAGGGGATTAAGGTAAGTGAAATAAGTCAAGCAGAGAGAGACAATTATATGGTTTCACTCATGCAGAACATGAGGAATAGCACAGAGGACATTAGGGGAAGGTAAGAAAACTGAAGGGGTGGAAATCAGAGGGGGAAATGAACCTTGAGAGGCTATGGACTTCGGGAAACAATCTGAGGGTTTCAGAGCAGAGGGGGATAGGGTAGAATGCTGATGGGTATTAAGGAGGACACAGGTTGTAATGAGCACTATATGCAAATAATGAATCATGGAACACTACATCAAAAACTAATGATGTACTGTATGCCAACTAAAATAGATAATAAAAAAAGAAAGAAAAAATAAAACCTTAATTTTGGAAGGAAGAAGTAAGGGTATTCACAAAAAACATAACCCTCCAAATGGGAAAAATCTTAAGGAATCAACAAGAAACTATTAAAACTAATAAACGAGTCAATTCATTGCACGGGATATAAGACCAAAAAGTCATAGTATTTTAAGCACATACAAAAAATCATTTGGATTTCCATATACAAGCAGTGAGTAGCAGAAAATAAAATTAAGAAAACAATGTTAAGGATGTTTTGGCTATTTGGGAACTTTTGTGGCTCTATACAAATTTTAGGATTATTTGTTCTAGTTTTGTGAAAAGTGCTGGTGGTATTTTGATAGGGGTTGTGTTAAATGTGGAGATTGCTTTGGGTAGTATGGACATTTAAACAGTATTTGTTCTTCTAGTCCTTGAGTATGGAATGTCTTTCCATTTCTTTCTGTCATATTCAATTTCTTTCATCAGTGTTTTATAGATTTCAGAGTACAAGCCTTTCACCTCTTTGATTAGATTTATTCCTAGGCATCTTACTGTTTCTTGTGAAATTATAAATAGAATTGATTCCTTAATTTCTCTTTCTGTTGCTTCGTTATTGGTCTATATATGCAAAAGATTTCTGTACACTGATTTTGTATCCCACAACTTTTCTGAATTCATGTAGTTTTTCAGTGGTCTTTTAGAGTTTCTATGTACAATATCATGTTATCTGCAAATAGTGAAAACTTTACTTCTTCCTTGCCAATTTGGATGCCTTTTATTTCTATTTGTTGTCTGATTTGTGTGGCTAGGACTTCCAGTACTATGTTGACTAAGAGTGGACATCCTTTAAAAAAAACGGATGCAAAGGGACACAGTAGTCTTTTGGAGTTTCTATGTACAATATCATGTCATCTGCAAATAGTGAAAGTTTTACTCCTTCCTTGCCAGTTTGAATGTCTTTTATTTCTATTTGTTGTCTGATTGCTGTGGCTGGGACTTCCACTACTATGTTGACTAAGAGGACATCCTTTACAAAAAATGGATGAAAAGGGGCACTTGCAATCAAATGTTTATAGCAGCACTATCAATAATAGTCAAACTATGGAAAAAGCTTAAATATCCAACTGATGAATGGATACAGAAGATGTGGTATATCTCAGTTCCATTTATCATGTATTGCAGGGAGCACTGGGTGTTAATGAATCTTGGAACACTACATCAAAAATTAATGATGTATTGTATGGTGACTAAGATAACACAATAAATAAATCTACAGTAAGTCTCTTAAACACACACACACACACACACGAGGATGGGGTCTATAGAATGGAATATTACTCAGCTATCATAAAGAATAAAAGCTTGTCATTTTCAATAACATGCATGGAACTAGAGTGTATTAGGCTAAATGAAATAAGACAAATACAAACACCACATGGTTTCACTCATATGTGGAATGTAAGAAATAAAACATGAACATAAGGGAAGGGAAAGAAAAATAAAATAAGAAAAACAGAGAGGAAGGCAAACAATAAGAGACTTACTTAGAAAACAAACAGAGTTGCTGGAGGAAAGGTAGGTGGAAGCATGAACTAAATGATGGTCATTAAGGAAGGCGCATGTTGTGAAGAGCGCTGGGTGTTATATGTAAGCGATGAATCACTAAATTCTACTCCTGAAACCAACACTACATATGTTAACTAATTTGAAGTAAAATCTTGGAAGAAAAAAAAAGAGTGGAATCCTTCTCTTCTTCCTGAACATAGAGGAAAAGTTCTGTTTTTCCCTATTGAGGATGATATTAGGTGTGGGTTTTCCATATATGGTGTTTATTATGTTGAGCTATGTTCCCTCTAATACTACTTTGTTAAAGGTTTCTATCAAGAATTGATGTTGCAATTTGAATCTCCCTGAGGGCTAGTGATGATGAACATTTTTTCATGTGTCTGATAGCCATTTGTATGTCTTGATTGGAGAAGTGTCTGTTCATATCTTCTGCCCATTTTTTGATATGATTGCCTATTTTGTGTGTGTTGAGTTTGAGGAGTTCATTATAGATCCTGGATATCAACCTTTTGTCTGTACTGTCATTTGCAAACATCTTCTCCCATTCCGTGGGTTGCCTCTTTGTTTTGTTGACTGTTTCCTTTGCTGTGCAGAAGCTTTTGATTTTGATGAAGTCCCAAAAGTTTATTTTCGCTTTTGTTTCCTTTGCCTTTGGAGACATCTTGAAAGAAGTTGGTGTGGCTGATATCGAAGAGATTACTGTCTATGTTCTCCTCTAGGATTCTGGTGGATTCCTGTCTCACGTTGAGATCTTTTATCCATTTTGAGTTTATCTTTGTGTACGGTATAAGAGAATGGTCGAGTTTCATTCTTCTACATATAGCTGCCTAGTTTTCCCAGCACCATTTATTGAAGAGACTGTCTTTTTTCCACTGTATATTTTTTCCTGTTTGTCAAAGATTAATTGACCATAGAGTTGAGGGTCCATATCTGGGCTCTTTACTCTGTTCCACTGGTCTATGTGTCTGTTTTTATGTCAGTACCATGCTGTCTTGAGATATCACCTTACACCAGTTAGAATGGCCAAAATTAACAAGACAAGAAACAACATGTGTTGGAGGGGATGTGGAGAAAGGGGAACCCTCTTACACTGTTGGTGGGAATGCAAGTTGGTGCAGCCTCTTTCGAGAACAGTGTGGAGATTCCTCAAGAAATTAAAAACAGAACTTCCCTATGACCCTGCATTTGCACTTCTGGGTATTTACCCCAAAGATACAGATGTAGTGAAAAGAAGGGCCATCTGTACCCCAATGTTTATAGCAGCAATGGCCACGGTCACCAAACTGTGGAAAGAACCAAGATGCCCTTCAACGGATGAATGGATAAGGAAGATGTGGTCCATATACACTATGGAGTATTTTGCCTCCATCAGAAAGGATGAATACCCAACTTTTGTAGCAACATGGACGGCCTGGAAGAGATTATGCTGAGTGAAATAAGTCAAGAGAGTCAATTACCATATACTTTCACTTATTTGTGGAGCATAACAAATAGCATGGAGGACAAGGGGAAATGGAGAGGAGAAGGGAGTTGAGGGAAATTGGAAGAGGAGGTGAACAATAAGAGACTATGGACTCTGAAAAATAACCTGAGGGTTTTGAAGGGGTGGGGGTGGGAGGATGGGAGAACCAGGTGGTGGGTATTGGAGAGGACACGAATTGCATAGAGCACTGGGTGTGGTGCAAAAACAATGAATACTGTTGTACCTAAAATAAATTAAAAAAAAATCCTGGATATCATCTTTTTGTCTGTACTGTCATTTGTAAATATCTTCTCCCATTCCGTGGGTTGCCTCTTTGTTTTGTTGACTGTTTCCTTTGCTGTGCAGAAGCTTTTGATTTTGATGAAGTCCCAAAAGTTTATTTTCGCTTTTGTTTCCTTTGCCTTTGGAGACATCTTGAAAGAAGTTGGTGTGGCTGATATCGAAGAGATTACTGTCTATGTTCTCCTCTAGGATTCTGGTGGATTCCTGTCTCACGTTGAAGTCTTTTATCTATTTTGAGTTTATCTTTGTTTACGGTATAAGAGAATGGTCGAGTTTCATTCTTCTACATATAGCTGCCCAGTTTTCCCAGCACCATTTATTGAAGAGACTGTCCTTTTTCCACTGTATATTTTTTCCTGCTTTGTGGAAGATTAATTGACCATAGAGTTGAGGGTCCATATCTGGGCTCTCTACTCTGTTCCACTGGTCTATGTGTCTGTTTTTATGCCAGTACCATGCTGTCTTGGTGATCACAGCTTTGTAGTAAAGCTTGAAATCAGGTAACATGATGTCCCCAGCTTTATTTTTGTTTTAAAACATTTCCTTAGCGATTCGGGGTCTCTTCTGATCCCATACAAATTTTTGGATTATTTGCTCCAGCTTTTGAAGAATACTGGTGGAGTTTTGATCGGAATGGCATTGAAAGTATATATTGCTCTAGGCAGTATAGACATTTTAACAATGTTTATTCTTCTGATCCAAGAGCATGGAATGGTCTTCCATCTTTTTGTGTCTTCTTCAATTTCTTTCATGAGTGTTCTGTAGTTCCTCAAGTAGAGATCCATTACCTCTTTTGTTAGGATCTATAATGAACTCCTCAAACTCAACACACACGAAACAGACAATCATATCAAAAAATGGGCAGAAGATATGAACAGAGACTTCTCCAATGAAGACATACAAATGGCTATCAGACACATGAAAAAATGTTCATCATCGCTAGCCCTCAGGGAGATTCAAATTAAAACCACATTGAGATATCACCTTACACCAGTTAGAATGGCCAAAATTAACAAAACAGGAAACAACATGTGTTGGAGAGGATGTGGAGAAAAGGGAACCCTCTTACACTGTTGGGGAATGCAAGTTGGTGCAGCCTCTTTGGAGAACAGTGTGGAGATTCCTCAAGAAATTAAAAATATGCCTCCATCAGAAATGATGAATACCCAACTTTTGTAGCAACATGGATGGGACTGGAAGAGATTATGCTGAGTGAAATAAGTCAAGCAGAGAGAGTCAATTATCATATGGTTTCACTTATTTGTGGAGCATAACAAATAGCATGGAGGACAAGGGGAGATGGAGAGGAGAAGGGAGTTGAGGGAAATTGGAAGGGGAGGTGAACCATGAGAGACTATGGACTCTGAAAAACAATCTGAGGGGTTTGAAGTGGCGGGGGGGGGTGGGAGGTTGGGGGGTACCAGCTGGTGGGTATTATAGAGGGCACGGATTGCATGGAGCACTGGGTGTGGTGAAAAAATAATGAATACTGTTTTTTCTGAAAATAAATAAATTAATTTTAAAAAAAGAAAAGAAAGAAAAGAATTGATGTTGTATTTTGTCAGATGCTTTTTCTGCATCTAGGGAAATGATCATAACATTCTTATCCTTTCTTTTATTAACATGCTGTATCATGTTGATGGATTTATAAATATTGAACCACCCTTGCAAATCAGGAATAAATCCCATTTGATTGTGGTGAATGATTTTTCCTCCCAAGTTTTTCTTTAAATTTAAATTTAGTTTATATAAAATGCAACTGCACTACTAGGTATTTAACCAAGGATACAAAAATACTGATTCAAAGGGATATATTCACTTGTACTTATACATGCAACTGATTCTATTTATGTGAAATATCCAGAAATATTAAACCTATAGAGGCAGAGGATGTCTGGACTATATGTGGTAATGAAAATTAACTGGAAACAGGCCTGAGGGATTTTTTTCAGATATGGAAATATTCTAACATTGGTTTGTGGTAATGTTTGTACAGCTTTATAAGATTCTTAAAAATAGTAAGTAAAATAAATTAATTAAAACTGGTGACTGAGGTATATAAATAATAACTGAACAGAGTCATTCTTAAAAATCAGAGAGAGGAATTTATGGTCAAAATATGATATAAACTAAAATGTGATATAGTTTTTCTTATTCAGAGATTGTAAGAAAATATAATCCATTTGGGTTTTTTTTTAAGGTTTTATTTTTTATTTGAGAGAGAGATAGAAAAAGAGCATGACCAGGGGGAAGAGGGAGAAGCAGACTCCTTGCTGAGCAGGGAGCCCAATGTGGGGCTCAATTCTAGGACCTGGGATCATGACCTGAGCCAAAAGCAGATGCTAAGCTGACGGAGCCACCCAGGTACCCCGGAAATATAATCTATTTGGTATTTCTTATTTAGGTAAATATGATTACATTTTTCTTTCTGTGGCAACATATAAATTATTTTGTTTCAGAATGAATCACACACACACACACATACATACACGCACATTCAGAGTAAATATGTTTGCTATTTCTCAATTTTAAAAATCAATTTAAAATATGAAATTAGATAATTCAGTAGAATGTATTATTTCCTGATTTTGATATGCCTGTGCATTTACCTTCCTTTACCTGTGTGACACAGGTAAATGGCCCAGAGAACTCATTTAATGTTCAGTTTAGGAACAGGTTCAGTTTCCTCATTTATTAAACTGAGATAATAATGGATAACTTGTAGGGTGTTCTGAGAGCTTAAAATAATGTATGTAAAACTATTTTCACATAGTATGTGAGTTACTAGGAGTAACTCATTCTAAATCTGGTGGTGACTTCATGAAATTTATCTTAGATTTTATTTTGAGACTTCTCTTTATCCCCACAGTCTATGAAAATAATTTTGGTACAGAAAAGCATTCAAAACAGCAAGCCTGACTATCTCCATTGGAGGAAGGACAGGTTTATCCTCCACAATAATGTTAAATGTGAACACCTGGAAAGGAATAGATTACTTTTAAGGACCCATGGAGCCCGAGATACTCACATGTTTTATTGCACTTCACAAGTATACTTGGAATTTGCCTGGCACACAGATTTTTCATCTCATAGTCATCAAAGAATTTACTGATACACATTGCAAAGTTGTAACTAGGAAGCATTAGTAAGATGCTATCTATGAGGGTTGTGGCATAGTGAGGAAAATCAAGACCTATGATTAAAAAAATGATAGATTAGCTTTTTAATTATAAGAAAATAAGGAACTTCCCATTACAACAAACTTCCCCAAGATGACTAAACCATTCAT